>NC_136648.1:7897027-8497027 GCF_949748355.1 Melanostigma gelatinosum
TCACTCCACAACATGTTATCCCGTTGAGCATCTACGCCAACGCAAAAAAAACCCTAAATCCGAGGTGTCACTGACCAGCAGTCTGAATGTGCAGTGAAGACTCCGTCCTTCAGGGACTCGGGTGCCATCCACCTGACGGGCAGCAGGCCCTTCCCTCCCTTCCTGTAGTAGTCGGTCTCGTAGATGTCTCTGGTCATACCGAAGTCTGGGAGGGAAAGATTTTCATCAGTTGCGGTCAAACTTACACGGATGTTATTTGTTACAAAGCTTCACATGTTTAAGATGCTAAATACATTTGAATACGTCATTTATTTTTAAGATGTTGAATAAATACATCTAATGTCTTGAATTTAGCACATTTATTTAAAGACACAGCATAAATGTTGTCTGCCATTGTTGCCAAAAACTCTCTGGTGCTGAAACCTACCTCCTATCTTGACGGTAAGATCGTGAGCTACCATGCAGTTTCTGGCTGCCAGGTCTCTGTGGACAAACTTCTTGGCGTTAAGGTAAGCCATGCCGTCTGCGATCTCACCGGCCATTTGGATCATCTCCTTCAGAGTGGGCGGTGGACGCCCGGGGTTGTTCTGGGGGACACAAGACAGCTTTTTAAATTTGTGATCTGATAACATTTAACAGAGTTTGATACTTAAAAAAATATGATTTCTTAGACGGCATAAGCTAAAATAATCAGGCATATTATTGTCAAATTTTCTGTCACGCTTGACTTTGGAGCCTGCTGTTCATCTCCACACAAGCCTGTTTGAGGTTTTCAGCCGACTTAAGTGCCGACTGCTAAACTCCTCTGTCAATATCCAAGAGCTCCGTCCTCCTCCTCCTACAATCCAAGTCCTATCTGCATATGTACACACTTCAGGAGATGACACTGAGATGGAACATTAACCTACATACAAGGCATCTGTACACAAAAGTAAACTCAATGTGGAATTTTATATTGTCCAGTGGTAATTTAAAAAGGTACAAAAGTTTCAGTTATTGTGAGAACGCCACACAAGTAGATCCATATTAGGCCGCACAGTTCCTCATCTAATTAAATTACATCTGGTAGATTTAACCCCGAATGTCTGGGAGGAAAACAACGGACGGAGTGAAATGTGTCATCAGAAATTTAACTGAATTACAATCAAGCGGTTGATTCATTTAGCGGTGAGTCTTTCGCTTCGATAGAAGTTGGGGAATCACTGCGATTTTTCACGTAGAGTAACTTAAGTCAAGTGTATTTTTAAAGCACCTTTCAAGATCACGCGTCACAAAACATCAAAGTAGATCCTAATATTTCTTAGGGTGAGTAAAAATCAGTACTGTATAACACTACATGTGGTAAAGTCGTCCTGGTTTTTTCTTTTTTTTTAATCGTAAAAATGATCTCCCATGCAGAATTAAAAGAAATTTGCATACTGATAAGAATAATAACTAAGGACTGCTGCTCCTTTTATCTGCACAAAAAGCAGAAGTGAAAAGAAAAACAGTGACAGAAGATAACTGACTTCAAGTTCACCTAAAGCCTAACAACAAATATCAGCGGCTCCTCCAACTCTTCAGATTGTGTTTGTGATCCAGAGGTGAGCGTGGTCATACCTCAGCGTCAGGTCGCAGGGAGCGCAGGAAGGTCTTCAGGTCTCCGTGGGTCATCAGCTCCATCACAACCAGGGTGGGCTGGCCTTTAGACACAACACCCAGCAGACGCACCTGGGAGACGAGGGTTCAATTCAATGTGGTCGGGTTGGGTTACGGTATGTATTATCTGACGGACCGCTGCTCTTCACACAGCTAATGTGGGACAGGTAAGGTATGTGCACATGATGGGACATCGAGTCTGTATTCTAGACCAGTACTGTGTGTTACTGACCCAACACTTTTACATATGGTCAGTAAACAAATGCCCTGTGTTTATGTACGAGGAGCTTCAGAAGATGTCTCTTCTTACCACGTGGTGGCAGTCGAAGGCCTTCATGACCGAGGCCTCGTTCAGGAACTCGATTCTCTCTCTCAGGCTGGCCGACTCGTTCACCGTCTTCACCGCCACGTGCGTGTCCCCCTCGCCCTTGATGATGTCCTTGGCGATGCCCTCGTAGACCATGCCGAAAGAGCCCTGACCCAGTTCCCTCAAAATGTTGATCTTGTCTCTGCCCACCTCCCACTCGTCCTCCTCATACACTGCAGGCACATTTTACAGGAAGGTTACACGTGCGGCTTATAAGGAGTAAGGACCGAGCTCTCACTCCTTTTCACTGGAACTTTAACTTAAAAGAATAAGTGAAGAAGTGAATGAACTGTTCAAGCTTACCATCCATAGCACTGAGATACTCTGGGTTTGAAGAGGCGTAGATGGGACCACTAGGCCCTTGAGTTTGACTAGAAGGAAACAGAGAAATGTATTTAGTTGTAACACTGACAAAGTATAACTATATAAGAACACGCGTTACAGTATCGAACCAGATGTGATGGTTGCGTACTTCTTCTTGAACATGAAGAATCCTGTCACAGACACAACCAGCAGCAGCGCAAAGCAGATGACGGGTCCGATGACGATCTTCAGGACGTAGAGAGGATCGCCTGTTCAACACAGCCGGACAGACAGCGAGTCACATTTCACACATTAACACTGGAGCGACATGCTGCTCCGTGAAGCTCATCTGCTTCAAGTACAATTGTTTGGTGGCATCTTTCGATCTTGTGATAATGTGGTTGGATTTCAAACATTTTGACAGAAGCTAATCCCTATTTAGATAAGAAGACATCAGCAATTATGAGGATAAATAAGAGCATATTTAATAAGTGTGTAGTCATCTAGTACTCAAATTCAATATTCCTGCCACTGTTCAAGGCTGAACTGGTACAAAAACACATTCGTTCCATCCTCAATCTAAATATTAAATGGCAACAAGTAGTAGTAGCATATGATATGATTTCATTGGGAAATATAATATATTGCAGCTTGATTATATATGATCTAATATTTATAGATATTAGATATTTATTATTAGTATTATTAGGTCTTAGTTCGCATCTACTGTCTCACACTCAGCATGTGAAGTTAAGCATATTTATGCAATAGTGTCTGTATGTCTGATGTATGTTCCATGTGTGTGTATGTGCATTGTGACATTGTGGGCAGGTGTTTTGTGATGCAGCTGCTTGGAGACAAAAAGACAAATTTCCCTGCAGGACAAGAAAGTACATCTAATCTATCCGAAGGAGAACATTTTGCATCTTACAGACGTGTGAAAAGAACAAATTAATTTCCTTCTAAAGCCGTGTCCAGATTCTAAGCAGGTTTTGAGCACTCAGACTAAATACGGTCAATGTCTGTGTGAGGTGAAACTAATCAAGCTCATTTGCATTGCACAAAGGAAATGGAGGAGCTGCTAAGAACTGGATTTATTTTAATAAATTGTGTGTGGGTGTGAAACAGCTTAAAAGTCCAAAACCATAAGACTACATGGTAAGTTCTGAAAATATGTATTTGTTACTTGATTCCAGCTATCGGTTGTATTTCACTACAAAGTTAGCGCCGTGGAAGTCCATGGTTAGCACGAACGTTCCCCTCTTACTTCCCAGAAGAAGTACTGCCATTGGCTGATAAGCATAAATATTCACGAATTGTGAAATACTCCAAGAAACACTCCAGCGGCTGTATTTCTGTGAGTAAAGTGACGTGAAAGTCTGCTCTGCGTTTGGTCTGAACAGATCTTTGTGAAGTTCAATTAGCAGTGGCTTTCCAAAGTTGCATTTTGATTGAAAACACGTACCGTTTCATTTTGTTTGTATAAAATGGCATGTTGGTATTTATGTGTACGACCTACGAAACTAATATTAGTATGTGGGACAGCTCAAGTGTTCCTTCATGGCAGAAGGAGACTTACTTGCGTCCTGGACGTAGAAGTACGTGGGCTCGGTCCAGGATCCGTTCCCGGCCAGCGAGGTGGCCCGGATCCTCACCGTGTAGTTCCCAGGATGCATCACTTTCAGCTTGCAGCCACCGGCCACTTTGTACGTGTTCCTCGACACGCAGTGGTGAAGCTCCTGCAGAAGAACAACACTGAGATTCAGGCAGTGGACAACAAACGGCTGCATCAGAATTTCCAAGTTTAAAATAACGTTTTAAATCGGTGTATTGGATGCTGTTTCACGCTTTTATTTAATGTTTCCACAGTAAATAACAGGCTGCAGCACGAGTTTTGTAGACTCTATAGCAACTAAAACATGGTGCGACGCTAAAATTACTTCTCCATCGAGTTTATCAATCATACGACATTAGTGAGACCACAAGACTAAATCTCAAAATACACGTCAACCAATAAGTATTGCCTCTCTCATTTGTCTGTGTTGCATGGGTAGTTTTGAGATGGATGCATTTAATCTGATTCTCAGTTAAATTGTCTTTCATCAGTAGCCGAGCTATTGTGTTTAATGAGAAAGGGAAATGTAGGAAGTGCTTTCTGAGTAAGAATGTGTTTTACTCAAATCCCTACAAAGACTAAAGAAGGCATGACAGATGTGTGTGTGTGTGTGTGTGCGTTTCTTCACCTCCGTGTCTCCCAGTCTCTTGTAGTTGACCTCATACAGGATGATCATACCATTCGCGGACACCGGTTCTTGCCACATGATGTGCACAACATTTTCCGTCACCTCGTAACTGATGGGACCGCGCACGTCATCAGCTTTGTCTGTGGAGAACAATCATTATTGTTTCATTACTTCCATGCAGCTGGGACCCTCGTGATGGAGGTGTGATTTTATCACATAGACCTACGTCGTCCGCTTCCTTAGAAACAGTGAAAACAGAGCGCTGTGCCTCCTTACCTTCGGGCATTGTGCGGGCGCTGACATACGCTGCCATGCTGCAGCGGGCCGGGTCGGTCGGGTGGTTGCAGGCGTGCACCTCAATCTGGTAGCTGGTGAAGTGGCGCAGGCTGGAGATGACGGTGGACTCCTTGGTGTGGACGTAGACCACGGTCTTTGTGCTTTCAAAGGCTTCCTCGTCCTCCGGGATGCCCGTGCCCTGGGGCGGGCTGGGGGCGGTGGTGAGGAAGGGGAGTGTCCAGTTAGCGATGCCCATCACTGAACGCCGCTGTCTCGAGCGTCTAACCAAAGCAAGGTGGGTTTTAAGTGACTTAAAAAAATGCACAAAACACATCAAATTTGAAAAAAAAAGCGTTCGACATTTAGATGAAAATGTTACAGAAATTGAAAAGATGAAATCACAGAATTAATTAGGAGGGATTGCAGGGAACTGCAACTGATGGTCAAACAGCTTTATGAAACCCAGCTCCTTTCCAACATCCGTTCTACGGCGAACTGCAATTCTGTAACTCTAGTTTTCTTTTTGTCATTTGTTAAACGACTATTTCTGTCACTTTACGTGTTTAGAACTGAGTGCACTATTGACATTTTCATGGGGAAAAGCTACATATTATATTGATTTTGCTGTTGAATTTGATACAGTTTGATACTTAAAAAAATATGATTTCTTAAGACGGCTGGAGCCTGCTGTTCATCTCCACACAAGCCTGTTTTGATTCAAAAAGACAACTCTGTTGTCTTACTTGATCTCAAAGACTTCATTGTGGAGGTAATTCTCGAAGGTTTTCCGGTACTCCGAGTCCTCTTTCTCCTTCTTGAGCTCCTTGTCGGTTTTGGGGCAGCCGCAGCACCGGGTCCCCTGGCCCTGCTCCTCCGTCTGGTTCCACTTCTGCTCCTCGTCACTGTCCACCTGAGTGGGCACCCGCGACGGCAACTTCATCCCTGGTGAAAGTCAGGGAAGAAATAAAAATAAGTCAGACGGAATGGAAAGATTGGCGCAATAAACACAGATGCACAACTCGAGTTTTATGCACAAATATCCACGTACACACACACTCCTCCCACGAAGTTACACGCCTGAACTCAACCAAGATACAAGACTGAACTCGGCCTGAACCCGAGACGGATTGAGAGGGAAATCCTGATTGTCCCGATGCCAGGGTTCATGTAGTTTAAGCTACAGAACACCCAAACAAACGCTCACCTTAACCACACTTGATTGTCTTGCTCAGTGGGTACAGAGTAGTACTTGGTTCAACTCACAAAGGGTTCACTATGCTTAAAATGTGCTCATAGGTCTACAAAGGCTTTTCTGTTGCATCATGCATCATGCAACTGCTGTTGTCATTTGGACATTCTTTAACTCCACTTCTGGTGATTTAAATATTTTCATTTCATAAAAGAAATACATGTCACCCTTCAGCTGATTCAATTTTGGAATGTGTGAAACGTGTGTTGATTTTTAAGTTATGTCGGACCCAATAACGTTTCATGTACATGACGTAACCTCAAAATCGATCAAGATAATGACGTTGAACTTGTTTGTTTTGGGTATTTGGTTATTACACTTATATTGGTGTTGTTTTGTAGGATTGTTAAGGCGTGGTCGTTGTTAAGATCGTCTGCTTTTGTACATAATGTGGGTCGACATATATTTATGGGAAATTCATGATAAAATCGAATTACCCATCGAGGAGAATCGGAATAAGTAAAGAGCGCTCCTTGAGAAGAGAGGAGCTCTTCTACCAACGTAAAGATCGCAAGTGACGTTCTTTCTCTCCCTCGCTGTCAGACAGTCAGACGCATGAAGCCACAAACACAGAAGCAGACACAACAACAGGACAAACAATACAGCTCACCCTTCTGACAGTAGTCAAACTTGTAGAGCTCGCTGGCTTCAGGCTGGCGCTGGCAGAAGACCAGGTAGTGAGTGATGTTTCCGTTGGGGTCATTGGGAGATTTCCACTTGAGGATGATCTGGGAGGACGAGTTGGACGAGGAGATGGGGTCCAGCGGGACAGACGGTTCTGCGGAGACATCACGGAAATACAGAGGTTTGATAAGTAACCAATCCCTTCATCTGCCGCTGAACAGCAGCTAGTTGCTTAAGAGCGGCAACAAAAACATAAACACATTTTACAAATACAAAAAGAAATTTGTTTGTAAATTTTGTTGACAAGCAGATGTTTTTGTAATAAAATGTCTCGACCATTTTGTTATAAATACGGCCAGCCTATGAAATCATGAGCTGATTTTAGAGCGAAGCATTTTGAGAACATCAATTATTATTTTATATACGTAATTAGACTGATCATGATGATGCACTTCAGTGACTCTCTGTCCTCTCATCCCTGAAAAGGATTCTCGTTATTATTTCTCTCAGTCTTGAAGTCATTCAGTAAAAAGAAGAAGAGCTTGAGAAGTCACGGTACATTGTTGTCACAGTCAACTCATTTCTTCAAATGAATCATTAGGATTAATCAAATATAGCAGAGGGGAAGTTCTGTTTCAATCTAATTTGCATTTCATGTCACAGTATAACTTCTGAAACACTTACTGGCTGTGAACAGCTGACGCCTGCTCTGGGTATATGCAGTTTAGTTTTTGGTTTATGACACTAGTGTATTTTGCTCTTGTACGTCAGAGTGATTACAGTGCGTGTTGGATGTCCGTACTTTACAAGTTCACGAGGACAAAATTAACAAAAATGTGCATTTTTTGTAGTACTTTCTGCTCTCTAGGCAGCACAGGAGAGAACCGTGTTCTGTTTGTTATTATTTGTACATTTTGAAGATATCTTAAAGTTTTTGTCTCTTCATTGGTGTATTTATACTTCATTGTGGTTTCCAGTGTGTAGTTTTACTTAAGTTATTCTTTAAGTGTTCAGCTGTGGTTTGCATGTTCAGTTTCAGTTCTAGTTCTCAGTATTATTACAGGTGTGGCATTTAAGATATTTAAATTGTTTCTTATTTCTGTTCCTTTTTTTAAAAATAGATTCATGTTTTACATAGAAAATGGTAACAATAAAGTAAAGCTGCATTCATATTCATGCCTTGAAAATAAATCTATATTTCTTAAATCAGTTGTAACTTGTCGACACGTAGTTTTTGTTGTTTGTGTTCTTGTTTACCGTTATCACATACACATGATATGCATCCTTCATGGTATGTGGAGCGCATCATTGAAATTTCAGTGTTTCATGTAAGACACAACAGTACTGTGGAGTACCATGTGTCTTCAAATTGCAAAACAATGTGACATATATTTCTATTCTATTCTTATTCGATCCTGCTTAGTGAACACAGATTAGCGGCACTAACACAGGAGGCTTAACAACACGATTTGGTGTGTGATTCTCAGGGAATCTGGCACCAAGTACTTGTTGGTGAGAATGAAATGCAGAAGTTACACAATGATTGTTTTGATTGTTCTATCCTATTATACATCGAAATGTGTTTTCTAATCTTTTCAATCTTTGCATCAAACACGGGCAGCTGAGAAAATGTGTTGTTCCACGCTGCGAGCACAGAAAGAGGTCATCGGCTACATGTAGCGAAAACAACGACTGGCATCACCGTTTATCCGATTGTCTGGTGAGACGTATGAACCAGATTTTCGGGAGGAAGGAAACCTCAAGAGACACTGTGCATCTTAAAAGTATCACGGCCTGAAGTGGACTGGCAAAGTATTGAAGCTTGCACATTTGTAAGAAAAGCTCGGGAGGAAGTGCGGTGCGCGGGGATGTCAGACTGAACCCTGAGGAGACACAGCTACTGTATGGGCCCCGTTTCATGACGGTGCAACACACTGGTCTGACTCATTGTCAGACTAAGTTTCACCAGCAACAGCTCATTGGTAATGACAGCTTTGCCCTTCTGACGAGGTATGCCGGTTAGAGGTGACACAGCACCATCACCCCCCCCCATGAACCTGCCAGACAGATAGAAAACAACCTTCCCTTAAGCGCGGCCATCTGTTACGTGTGAGCGAGAGATGTCATGTTTGATGCGGGTTATCAGGACGAAGAGCACATTGTGTAAAAAGGAAGCCGGTTAGACGGGTCATCGTGACTGCGACAAAATCAAACTGCACACGACGCACGTCGTGGGAGGCAGAGTACAATTAACTACTGGGGGAAACGATTTATAATCTTGATGCAGACACCTTGCACGAAAGGCAGCGCCCTGTCAGTCGATGGCACCCCAGGCGGACCCTGCCATCTGTCTTCCTCTTCCCTGTTCTTGTGCCACGGACATTTTGGCAGCTGCCAGTCTGACGCTCACAACACTGAGTCCACTAGTCAATGATAGTAACACCACAAGAAACTTGGATTCAAAACGACCCTAAAAATAGTTCTAGCACAGTACAAGAAATAGCCCTTTCCCTCGAAAGGAATGCAAGAACCCGTAACCTGGAGCTTCACATAACCGAACTTTTAATAACCTGGAAGTCTTTGCTTAGAGGTTTCTTCTTTGAAATTGTCATTCGGTAGGAGACTGCAGTTGTGGGACAGACAGTGATGGAATAAGTGTAGCTAATAGTGATTTAAACGTCTACAGCGATAACTTAATGGAAGGGCTGCTGCCTGATTTTCTCCTGAATCAAAAGATAGACGGCGGTTTCTTTCACACTTCTATAAAGGGCTGCCCACTGAAAGTCCATGAGTCAAATCATCCGTCAACTTGAAATTCGGAGCAGTCTTCTTTTTAAGAGGCGAGATCGATAAAGAACTTTGTGCTCTTGTAAACAATCTAATCATAAACACCGTGGTTGTATAATATGAATGCTGATGACAGACTGATTCCAAGTTCAACTACATTTTAACTAAATAACCAGTAAACAACACAGATCTCGATCAGTCTTACTGGTGGCGTTGGTGCGAACATAGATGATGTCGCTCTTGGCTCCGTGGACCTGGTGCTCGTCAGAGGCCGACAGCTGGGTTTTCACCATGATGGCGTACTGCGTCCAGGGCTTCAGTGGCAGGATGAGATGACCCGGTTCAAACTGCTCTTTGTCCCCCTCTGTGGCTCGTCGCGGAGGGTCCACGTCAGCAATCGCCCAGCTGTTGGAACCGCAGGCGTCCTGCCCGTCAAACTCGGTTACGTTCTGAAAAGGTCTATTGTGCGGAAGAACAATAACAGTATACGGAGGAAAAAATGGTTAAACGTAGGACAAAATTGTTTTCTAGTTGAGGGCGAATATTGAGTTTCAGTTTGATGTTTTACAGCAATTCATCATTGTTTTTATCTGACCAGTTAGAGTTTGCGAAACATCACTGAGGCCGGAGAGACCCTCAAAGTGATGCTGGTTCAAAGGGAGGATATTTTCCTGATTTTAGTACTTTGCAAAGTCGGGTTCAAACAAATAATTCAAACACGGCGTGATTGACATTCAGTTCAACAGGTGACTTCAGATGTGTTAAATACAGGAAGATGCATTTTCAAAACACAGCCTGATCTATGGTGTTGAATCCAAAATTACCATTTAGGTGTCATGATTTGAAGCTGTTGTTTACATGTTAACTGTTAAATAGTATATATGATATAATACAACATGTTATGTGATTTCTGTGTCTTTATTCGTCTTTTTCTTATCTGTTAAGCACTTAAGCAGCTGAAAACAATATTCTTCTGGCAGAGATCCAAGTCTGATTGTGACTGATGGCTGAAGATTTACTTACGCTTCTTTGTAGAGCACCATGAAGCCCAGCAGGTCTCTGAAGTCTGGAGGCCAAAAGGGTTCCCACTTGACCATTATTTTATCGCTCATGGTTCGAATCTGGGTAAACTTCAACACATGGTTTTCACCTGAGAAAAGACAGTAATGTGTAAGATGTGGGCAGAATTTTTGTTCAAAAATGTAACTAACTTCATCCACAGAATGTGAAGAAGTTACAGTGTTGACGTTACGTCAAAGACGTATATGTATTGTGTTGCAGAGACATCTACTGAAATGAGCACGGCATGCTAACCGACTAGCCCCGGCCCGTCCTGTCTGGTATTACAACGTGTTCCCCAAAGGGGCGATCGTGAGTCTCTACAGCGTCCAGTCTGCCCTCAGTCCAGAGAACGAAGAAGAGCTGCACCGAGCACGTGTCAACAATATATCCACGGTCCGTGTACGTTTTGATCGTTTGTTTATTAAATTCAATCAAAAGTGTTATAAACCAGAAAATGACTCGCACCCTCGCCTCGGCCTCCCCGCCGCAGACGGTCAAATCTTTTGTACTCTTGCCATGCCGTTCACTTTTTTTATTTTATTTTTTATTTTTACACTGTTGATTGTAAATGTAGATTGTAAGTACCCAGTAGTAAAGGAGAATTGCTGACCCTTATTTGTTTGGAGCATGTGGCTAAGGCTTCCACAGTGCACCTTTTAATAAAAGCAATGAACAGCAGTTCATGAGTAAAGCGAGAGAAATGATTTAAGTCTTTAGATCTCTTGTTATTGGAAGATATCAGTGGAGAAACATCTGCTTGATTAAGTATGAAATATACCAAAGCCGCCTACCTCCACCCACTCAATCATTAGAAGAAGATAAAGTCTGACACTGTCGGCCCTCCTTCAGACAAATCTAAGAGAACGGTGCCAGATCTCGGTCCTCTGATCCCGATTTTGGTTACGAGAAACTGAAGTATCTCAAATTGTGAAGCATCCAATCCCCCTCCATCTTCCTCTCTTTGCTGCCTTGCTCTTATGTCAAACAAATCAAAGACATATGAAAGGGAGATTATCGTGTCGCCCCCTGCAACCTGTCGCTTAACTTGAATTGAAATAGTACAACACCTACATGTTGCCATGTTAATATTTATCGTTGCTGTGCTCTGTTGGTTGTTCCTAGTTCATCTGCGTCAGTAAACGGTGGGCCAGAAGACAGGAAATGACCATCATAACAATAGCTATGACTACGGCTGTACCAGGGCAGACTCTTTGTGTTTTCCGCTGCCATAGTAGCTCGTGCAGCCACCGACATGACGTCAGAGCAGAGGTTCTTACATGACGCCTGGTCTCCGTTGGTCTTGGAGGCGATGTCGTTCTTGACTTGCCGCTCCTTGGTCCCCGTCACCTCCTCCATCTTGCGGATCTCAGACATGCAGAGTTTGGGGTTGTAGTGGAAAAACATGCGTCCCTGCAGGATGGTCAGCTTGTGTTTGGACCAATCCCAGAGCTGCCGCAGGTTCTGGTTGTCCAGGGCATAGAACGAGTGATTCCTGGAAAAGAAAACACAAGATTGCATGAGACATATTTTTCATTCTACATGTGACATTTCGCTCAGGACATGATTGGAGAGCAACATTAATAGAAAAGTATTTCAGCATGGTTAGCCTACAATTTGCATCATATGCCTGACCTCTGCCATTGCTACTGTAAGTGTAGGCCATTGTGCTACAAGCGTCTCCCACCTCGTCTGACTGAAGCCTCACATATGATTTGTCTGACCAAAAACAGTTACCACAGACAGACATGTTGAAAAGGTCAGTCCTTCCGCTTTTAACTCATAATTACAGGAGGCGGCTCCGACATGGCGAGTTTAAGATGAGACTCAAAAGACGGCATCTCACCCGATGTCCAGTTCCTCTCCACGAATAACACGGAGTTTGCGGAAAAAAGAGAGGGATACGAGGGCGTAGGACCGTCGCACTGACAGGTAGCCAGTGATCTCCTCCAGCTGGCCCAGGCTGGCCTCCAGTTCAGCTGCTATGTTGTCTGCAGGAAACCAAAGCACACAAGCCCTGAAGTGACTTCAGGTTCTACAGAATTCTTAGTCTTTTCTGCTGCGTTTTCCATTTTGGTTTCATCTTTTACACATTTTCCGATTTAAGCTGTTCAGACACAAAACAGTAATAGTATACAGTCCATTATTCAAATGATTTGGAAATCATGCAGAGCCGGTTGCTCTTCCTTTCGGCAGAATGATTGGGAATGCGCGTGTTAAAAACTCAATAAAAATCAAATCAACTCATGAAAACCTTTATTAATTTGTTTGCATTGCATTCATTTTATGAATACGGATGTTTTGTTGTTTAAAGTTATTGTAAAATCCCACCGTTTTAGCATTTTAAACTCTGATTTCATTTTAAATTCATGTGTTTTCTTCAACCGTACACTTTTTTTGTGTAATGCCAGCTTCTTAGCTGTTCTGTTGATTTCATTCCACCAAACATATACTCACTTCCTCTGCGCATGTTGATGACCAGGCTCCCATTGAGAACAGTGCAGCCTCTCAAAGCCTGGGCAGTCGTGACAGAGTCCACGAGGCTGTAGCCCATACATACCTTGGGACAAAGCCCTGCACAGGGAGTGCAGTTGATCCTGGAGAACAAAAGGAAAATAAAATATTTCAAGAAAATGTGTGCATGATAGCAATGCGTGTGGGTGCTAGGAATGACAACTTGGAGTCACTTTTCACTTCTGGTTTTCTTCGAGCCACACCTTTAGCAAACAGGTAGTGATGTGATCTACTCCCAAAATATCCATTGCTTCTTTAAATGTCTTGGCTTGACTGCATGTATAACAGAAACACTGGAAATGAAGTTTGAAAGAACTGAAAAATGAACTGCCCCCGAGCCTTCACCTTAACAACAGAGTGAAACAACCCGGCTTACATAACGCTTTCATAAGAGATATGTGGCCGTGGCTTGGTGTGTCAACCGTACCAACCCGTTTCCTGAAGAGCCGTCTGCACCATCCCCACACTCGTAATGCGGCGAGTGAAAACTTTGATGAGGTCAAATCTAAAGTGCACAGCAACCTCTGCGGTGGAGGTCGACCGGTTTTATAAGGCCAAGTAGTTTGTGAGCCATGTAGGTAGTTTGGAGTGTAGCCCCGCCCCCACAATCTGAACGAACAATCGTTGACTCCATTACAGACTGTACAAACTGGATAACTGTTGAACTGAACATTTAAGTCAACGTAATAATACCTAAATAAATACATCCGGATCACTGAACATGAAACATAAAGCAATGAATAGGCCGACCTAAATAAATACACATAGAAATCTCAAGCTGAACGTCAAACAAACCGTAACATCAGCTGGACTTTGTGATGTGTTTTACTTCTGTTTAAACACTGAATAAACCTGTTTATTGACACTCTGAACTTGTATTAGTACGAGAAAATCCTGAAGTGTGATTTGATGGATGACCTTGTTGTTGCTTTTATAATGGGCAATAAGCCGTTGTGTGGTTTATGACTGGCCAGTATTACTTCTGCTGCGGGTCCTGTAACATTGTTAAATGGCGTTCCTACAAACCTTTAATGCTGGTGCAAAGTCCCGGGGTCAAAAGAATCCTAAAGGGTGCGATTTCCATTCATGAATGGACAGTTACACATCTGGATTATTCGGAAGAGAAAACAGCTAATTAAAGTAAATTAAAGGAACAGTTGAATGATTTCTTTTCCTTCATGTCTGCCGGTCTTGTGTCGTTGACAAAGAGCTGATAGTCATTATATATTCGAGAGATAACGTTTGTGGGGAGAAATAAACTGAAAACGTATCAGAAATGACATCAATATCACTTGTCTGCTTGCTGCAAAATGTTAGCCCACATGTTGTAACTTTCTTTTGTTTTTAAGGTTTGAAATGTAGACGTAAATGCAACGATTAGACGGTGTTAGGCTGTTTGCTCTGTGACCATTGTCCTGATTGTGTTAAAGTATTCTTTGTGTTTCTATTTACATGTGTTTATGGCACAGTTCAGAATCAAAAGCACAACACAAGACACATAACAGCTGAGAAGTGCGTCTTCATTTTGAAAGTAGGTTGTGGGCATCGTTTCTGTATCTGGCTCACAACGCTCCTGATCTATCTTGACCCTCTTTCTCGCTCTAGTGCCACATCTGCACTTTCAGCCGAGAGACTCATAACGCCTTTGAGCACGCCGCTTATCCACAAAGCACTTTCATTTCGACAGCTTAGTTTAAACCCAGTGACGAGGAGGGGGGGGGGGGGGGGGGGAGAGAAGAGATGTGCCATAAGGGGAACAGAAAGGGAGTCAAAGTAGAAAGGCTTGAGATGGGAGAGCAGCAGGGTTCAGTAGACTGAAGGTTTTAGTGAGATTGTTGATCACCTGACAAGAAGTGATCAAATCTGCACATGGAGAGGGCTGATGAACCGTGTTCAAGCATTATTCCTAAAATGTGAGCTGCTTCTACTTAAGCTATACCTGTGCAACGTAGGCGGAAGATTCATATTTATATATAGATTTATATTAACACTATTGTTTTATAATATTTTTCAGCCTTTATTTTAACTAGATCACCACCCAATGGATCAGGTGATCCTAGATTACAATAAAACACAAGTTAAAACCTCATGCGGTTCACATACATAACGATACTTTCTTAAAAACACAGAACAACTGTTTGCTACTGTGTGTTTCTTCAATGTTCAGCACAGATTATTGTGAGTTAGAGATTCTCAGTCACTGTTGCTGCGTAACGAATGAGCACATCTGGATGTGAAAGCCTTCCTTTTCTGATTCAAAACTTTGGAATTTAACAGCGAATGAAAATCAACAGCAGTCTTTTCTTTCACAACACTGGCCGGGATGCACTTGAGCAAGGCACGTCACCCTCATCTGCTCCAGTGGAGCTGGATCTGCTCAGAGTCCCTCTCGAAACCTCTCAGGTGTGGACGTACAGTATGTACAGTAACTGTGAATGTGACGCTGCATGTCGTTAGAACACGTTACCTTGTCGTCACTGTCAACGCCCTGCACTGGCCCTGTCACGGTCAATGAAAGGTGGCAAAGAGGGATGCGATAAAGCTCACTGGCAAGTGGCAAGTCAACCAGAAGTCTGCTCGGAGGCAGCTACGGAGATACGCACACAACAACCCCCACTTACTATCGCTTTCACACTGCAATGCAGACACCGGTGGTTTGAGCAGCGTGGGAGCCAGAAGAAAAAAATGCTAGCTGACGGACACAGAGTCAAAGTCAGAAACGTAGATGTGCCAGACTTCCTAATGCGCTGCAGCACTTTGACCTGTCTGTCTGCACTCTCACACACATGCAGACAAAAAATAGTTGCGTGTGTGTCAGCACCTAATCGGAGAGCTTTGTGAGCTCAGCAGGGGGAACCTGAGTTCACTCACTGTCACAGTGTGGTGTGCTGCAAACACAGTGACAAGAGCTAAAGTCATTCTCTCTTTATGTTATTGTTGTTGTTGAAGCTGATATATTGTTGAATACTTTGTTCTTATTGGACTTAAATCACATTCGGTGTGTATAATTGTCTGTTCTAAGATAAACAACTATAAATGGCCTACTTTTTATTTCTTGTATTAGTTTATTCTTCCTACCTTTTGTGCTACTTATCTGTCCGGGTCAAACACACCAATCAAATGATTACTGCACCACACCCGTGAGTCTTTTTTTGATAATAATCAGTTTATACAAAGCAACAAACGATTTGTAAATTAAGGCATTGTTGGAATTTTTAGAAATGTGACAGAATTAGGTGGGTCTATAGGGGAGTAAAGGAGAATCAACCAGTCGTCTGTGTAAAGGCCCAGGAGGATTAAATGTTGACGTGGACGTGTGCGTGTGCATGCGGAATATTAAGCCGGCTTCACTGATCACACATTGTTCCATCCGACCATCGAGAGCCCGTCGGACCGGCACGAGTGTCCACTTACGAGGAGGAGTTGACGGTCGTGTAGCCGGAGGGACACTCGGGGACGCAGGCACCGTTGTGGATGACGTACTCGTGGCAGTCGGGGTGCTTGCTGTGCTCCTTCTCTCGCTTGCACTTGTTGTGGAGGTCCTGGCAGAAGGAGAAGGAGACGCAGCGCCAGCTCTTATAGACGAAGCGGTTTTCGGGGCAGCGCTCCACGCAGCTGTCCTCGTGCTGGAGGCCGCGGCAGGCCACGCAGTCACCGGCCGAGTGGGGCTTCAGGCAGCCGCCCAGGCACTGGTCGTGGCAGCACTGGTTGTCCATGGTGCAGGCTCGATGTTTACACTGAACAGGGCACACTGCATGTGAGAGAGAGGGACAACGAAGTTAGTGAAGCAGCGGTTATAGTGAAGGTTATTTGAAATGCACAAGTATTAAGGGCTGAACGTGAGACTGGACTGAGGCTCATTAGCATTCGAACACATCACGTAGGATTTCCCAAATTGACACAGCTGATTTTAATCTCCAATGACAATACGTCTTAATATTTCCACCTCCACAGAAATCTCATACGGTCAGATGTCTCCGTCAGTGGGAGAGAAATCCCTCCTCGCTGCACGAGCCAGCAGCCCAGAGGACCATCTGTCATTGGCCAACAAGCATGCTGAATACAAACAGTGGGGATCCTCCAACAGTTCAAAAGAAGACAGACACTTACCCAGAGGGCTCGGTGAAAGTGAGACGGGGGGGGGGGGGGGGAATAACATTCGAGTGACACACGTGCAAGATGTCTTTGCTGGGTTTCTTTTTGGTTCTTTAAAAGGCTTTCAAGCACATTTCATGAGCGACTAAACTAGTATAAAATGTAGTTCATGTAAATGTCACTTCTTTTAAAAATAAAAAGGAACATCTTGCGGCCTGTCCTTTTCCAAAAGCACCATATCTAAACATCAAAGTGTCTGGTTGATTCGTGCTGAAACAATGATTTGATTAATTGAGAGACATAAAATGAATTAACAATAACTGTGCCATTGATTTATGATCAACCAGTCACTGGTTCCAGCATCTCATCGGTGCAGATTTGCTGTTTTTCTCCGTTTTATATGCTGGACTTTTAGATGAACATGGTAGATGAAGTTGTCACTTTGGGTTGTGGGAAATTGCGATGGATGGTTTCATTATTTTCTGACGTTTATAGATTCAATCGTTAATGGATTTATCAAAAAATAACGAAGCGATCAACTGATAAATTATCCTTAGTTGAAGCCCTGCAGTTGTTGCACAAAACTGTGTCGCAAATAACGTAATCCAAATACTCCCACATCATCAATACAATGACACACGATAAATATCCCGACTCATCTCAAAGAGGCTAGACAGAAAACTAATGCACAGGACTCAACACACCTACACAAGCTGTTTGTGAAACCCCGACAGAAAGATTCTGTTCACACGAACACTGAAGTTCCGTGATGTTTTTTGGGGGCGTAAACACAATAATTTAAAGACAGAGACGAGCCTGTAGGTTGGCCGTTTGTGCACATGTCTGCATGTGTGTGTGCCTGTAAATCAGCCTCCTACATAACATTAGACTCTCAGGATTCATGTGTGTGTGTTGTGGTCTCAGTGTAGCTGTGAGGACAAGTTTGCAAGGATGGAGGGAGGCTTCTCAGAAGTAAACACAGCTGACTGACCTGCCCGCGGAGATAAGCCACATTTAAGACTGTTCGACCGCAGGGGAGATAATCATCGCTGAGCTCCGGGGCGGGTTACAGGTCAGACCGTAAAGTTGTCAGTATGCGTGTCCTTTACGGGTCTGAGCTCATATCCAGCCACATGAACAAAAGACAAGATGTGAGAATTGGCTGCTGTGCTTCCTTTTACAGGACACAATTACTCTCAATAGTCTTTATTTTTCTTGCTTTCTATTGTTGAGCATTAGTCCATAACTGCTTGGTTTCATTAGTGTCATGAGGTCAGCCATTAAACAAACAAAACAACATGGAAACCATGTCCCCTTGCATTCACCGAGCTAAGCTCCTGAAGCTCATGACGAGCGTGTTTGGGGCGAACAGCGGCGACATGAGAATGGCAGTTTGAGGGGGGGGGGGGGCTAAAGGGGGCATTGTGCTAAAAAACAAATGATATAACAACCTTTTCATCTACGGCAGCCTGCTAGTCTCGCTCATCAATCCGCGGTGGGACTGACAAAGACCACTGAAGGTGGTTTCCACACTGAAAAACTAAAATGCTCTCTTGATACTATGTTTGCTTCCCTCTCCAAAGTGTATTTCAACTTTATTTCAAAGTTGCTGCCCTTCAATTTTCCCCCTCAAATGTGCACATGCACACACACACGTATGCACTCATAGCAACAGAAGCGTTGCTGTCTGCTCACACACCGACTCCTGATCCTGCAGCAGGGCTCCATGTCGCAGCACAGGCCCAGCACCAGATCCACCCTCAGCCTTAGCCAATGTGTTGGCTAGCCGTAGAAGCTAGCCATTCAAAAGGCCTCTCACATCTCCAGGGAAGACAGCTGCATAGTTTAACCCTTTGTGTGCCTCTCGCTCCCCTCACAGCCAATCAGACGGCAGCACAAGTGCAGGTTCGAGCTGCTCTGCCCTTTCCGTCTCCTCGCCGCTATGAATCGACTGCTTTTCTACTTAATCTAAAGCACAAGTAGTCCCTATTAAACACTTCTGATTTTCTTCTTCTTCTTTTTGGTCATGCACATAAATCTTGACATTAGGATGAACACGGCGCTCCAGGAAAATCTTGTTATTCAGAAGTCCTCGTTGAGAGAAACGTGGCCATAAATGGGTTCAAACTCGCGCTGAGACAATCGTGTTACGTTAGAGTTCTGCCGAACAGCTCGGTGCCTCCCATGATGCATCATGTCTCATCATGTTCTCAACTCATTTGCACTTTTTACAGACGGATTGGTAACAACTGAAAATGGTTCTACAAACTCAAATAGATAATGATAAAATGTACATATATAATATACTTTGGACCAGTGTCCAGTATATTATGTCTGATTAAAATGTTTTATTCTAAGTGGATTATTTTTGAGCAACAATCCATTAAATGTTGCAACGGGCAGTTAATTATTATTCAGTGATGAATGTAGAGAAACCACACAGTCCTGCTCAGATGTAAAACATTGCATTAAAGCTGAAACAATTAGTTGTTTGACTGTCGATTAAGCGTTTCATCTGTATTATCAAGGAGAAAGTTCAAATATGGTCTGGTTCAATTTGGAGGATTGCTTCTTTTCTGTCATTTTAAATGAATTATCTTTGAGACTGTTTGGGGGAGTTTGACGCGCTTTCCTTAAAACATGCAAATCTCTAAATAAGGGCCCGCGTTCTTTATACTCATAGACCCTTCAGCTAGCGCCGTCCATGGAGATCAGAGGTCTTTTCTCAATGTGTCAATTAGTTATGCGCAGCTTGAGTTTGCTCTGGTCAGCGTCGCCGCTACTTATCTTCCATTTGGACAGCGTAAAATCACCCGACGACAATAAATCAATGGGATTTGTGGGAGACGAGTGCTGGGTCGGCAGTTGGACTTATGTCTGTTTACATTTAAGCTACATATACCTTTTAAAAGTCTTGACGCTGAATGCTCGTATCGCCCGTTTGAACTCCTTATCCATATTACTCTGCTATCTCTGGCACACCGGTCAGGGCCAGTCTGATCTCTTGTCATGCGGTTTTTTTTTTGTGCAAAGTGCAGCGGGATCACATGAAGGCTGGGAAATAACGTTGCAGAAATGCCTGGCTCTTTATCTCATCAGCAGAGAGCCACACAATGAGATGCTCAATCCTCCGAGCCTGAAACAAACACCAACAACAAGCAAACACAACTCAAAGGCCCCGTGTGACAGAGAACAACACACCCCGTCAGGGAGATTCCATCTTGGAAATGGGAGGTGAAGAAACAGATCTTCGCAGACTGCGAGCGTCAACAACGTGGGGTGTGGAAAAGGCAGAAAGAATCCACATTGCTAGCAAGGAATGACTCATACAATACATAAACAGCTCCTTGTCTGCTGTCTGCAACCACACCATATGGAGTTATCAATTTAAAAGTGTCTTGTTTCTACCAACATCAAAATGCACACCAGGAAGCCTTTATTATTAGACTGTAGTACATTTAGTAATTGTATTTATACAGGCAAGGAGATCCACACTTCACGGTACTCAAAACTAAGCTCAAGGATTGCTGCCTAAAATCGAGAGCCTCCGTACTCGTCATTAACCACAATCCTCCCTCAAAATCATTTTGTGGTGAGTTTTTCCAAGTTCCCTTTTTCTGGCAGTGATGAAACGGGAGCATAATCGGGCTTTTTGCGTCAAGATCGTATTAGACCCCAGAAAATGGGAGCGCGGTTGTGCGCTGGTTGGTAATTAAAATTCCACGGCTATGATGAGGGTAGTATTTAGTTTCTTATGAAAGGAGGTTTCTGCTGAAGGCCCAGAAGAGAAGAATCCAAAGACGAACAAATAAAGTGTCCTTGAAAACGGCGATCTCTGTTCTAAAGCATCAAAAAAAGAATTTGCCATCATTGAAATGACAATAGTGCTTTTATCAGTGAAGTATTGGTGGAAGTCATGTCTGAAAAGCTCTTCTTGCGCACACAGAAATTTCAAAGTTGCACGACAAAGCGCCGGGACCGCTTGCGGAGTCTTCGCACATCACGCGCAGGCCGCGATTACGTAATTTCTGGCTTCACTACTGCGAGTTTAAATCAAGCTTTAGAGTAATTACTGCTCTCTGCCCTGATAATGTCATTAATACAGAGCTGGCTGCTGGTTTCCTCCCCACTTTTAAAACATGTCTCTGCCTTCTGCAGCTCCCTCTAATCCTTTGATAAGAACGAGATGGCAGCGAATGAAGACGGTTGGATCAAATCAACAATGAATCAGTTCATCGAGATCAGGACGTTCTAGTCGGGGTGTTGACTTTGACGCTGTATAGATGGGGACATTGGGCAAACGCTACAATGCTCAATAATTACATTGCATTGACGACGACTCTAACAGCCCCAGGCTTTGTTGACTGAAGACAATCCAGATTAACATCTCTGAGTTTAGGCTTCATACAAGTTGATAAAAATGCATTTATTAAATAAAGACCTGAAATCCATTAGCTGACAAAATCACCTTGAGCTCTGGGGAATTGAGATGGGCATTTATTGCTGTTTTGGACATTTTAGGAAGTTAACATGTAATCTATTAATTGATAATTAAACAGTTCTGCTAGTTGCAGCACTTAAACCAAGAAACACCAGAAGCAGGATCTGAGATTCACAGAGACTGAGCTGTTCTATCTTTTTTTTAACAGCAAAAATAAGATTTAGTTATCACAAGAACTACGTCTACAAGCGATACTTTTATAATAATGTCGTTGATTTAGTCTTATCTGACACAGAAAACCAAAGACAAACTGTTCAATCTCATTCAAATTGAAACAAAATGAAGTACGTCAGAGAGAAAAGGTTCCGAATGTTTCCAGCACGAACCACTTGTCAGCTGGTCTGACTCAGCAGCAGGTTCAGAGATGACTCCGGCAGCAACAGGAAACGTAAACAATTTCATTAACCGGCCCCGGCCTCCGTTAATAGAACAAAAACACACCAACAACATGGAAAAACACTTTTTGTTTTTTAATGCGGCCCTGCCTGTCGTCTGCAGGCCGGATATCCAGTCGGCCCGTGACTGGAATAGAAATGATAAAGACTGAGCGCTCATTGATGCGCAATTACACTGCCTGCTCTACAGGCTAATGACGCACGCCTCGGCCTTGAATCTTCATTTCCTTCCAGTGTCAGGCCGAAACAATCACCAGCTCTGTGGCTGACTTTGAAGACTCGTCATAACATCAAAACCATTTATGTGGCATTCACGTCATGAATGCAGATTATATCTAATCCAAGCGACTACAGCACAGGTACTGCTGCTTTTTGGATTATTTGAAGAAACATGTTATTCTTACTGTTGCCGCTCTTTAGAGTGCATGATTTAAAGAACAGATTATGTGGATAAAAAGAAACTCTGGGAAGTAAACATGACCAGTGGTTCAGACTGAGAGGAATCATCTTAGAGAACTCAACAAATAGTACTCCACCGATGATTCCTAACAATGTGGGACTCGCGATGGAAAGTTTAAATAAAGGATCAACACCGATAAAGCAGATTAATATCACAAATGGAAGAAAACAAAAAGCAGCGGAACAGTGGAAGTTATGCAAGTTGCAAAATATACTAAGTTTTTGATGTACATTTTCGAGTTACATTTTCTACTTCAACATTTTACAATAGATTCTTCTATTCTGCTTTCCTCGTACTGCGGGAAAAACACTCAAAGATGCCAAGATCAATGACACCCGACTCCCTGAATTAACTACTTTTCACAAAACACCATCTTCAAGAGCACCATTACATAATGTTTTCCCTTTCTCCAAAAAGATTAAAAAAATATGAAGGCCTCGCTCTGACGCATCAGTTACACTTCATGGAGTGAGATGTTGTAATATTTAAACAATGGCGATATTTTGCCGCACAGCATACAGAAGAAAATCAATTTGGTGCAGCTAAAACAGACTTCCCCGGCAACACAAAATGACTTCCCCAAATAACACAAACCCTGTTTAACGTAAAAAATAACAAAATAAACGTGTATAAAAGATCTGGATCACAGGCTCGTGTAACTTGTGAGGGTGGATTAAAAAAAGAAACATTTTCCTGTGGGTCTGATGCGAGCGCATACAGCGGCGAAGAAACGCTTGTCGGCCCAGCTTTAACGAATGCCTGACATGTCTGGGATTCCATGGGAATGGCTCCAGGAGCTGAGCGGAGAGGGTTCGCAGGGTGCAGCTCCACAAGACTGAGTGCCAGAGCAGTTAAATCAGCTCAAAAGAAAGGACTCATGGTGTGTGTGTGTGTGTGTGTGTGTGTGTGTGTGTGTGTGTGTGTGTGTGTGTGTGTGTGTGTGTGTGTAGGGGCTCCGAGAGCATTCTAGATTTAGGCTTGTAGAATAGCACTCTGCATACTGAACCATGAAGAGAGAAACTGTCAAGGCTGGGTTTATACGCATCTATCTGATTCCTTTCTCTATTTTCAAGGATGATTACAAACCAACGTTTTGTGATAGAATTCAGACAACAACATAGGTTTAAGAATTAGGTTATTATAAGATTTTTTCATCGTAATCTCCACAATAACACGAGCAGAGGGTAATAAACAGAGGGTGTGTATTTCAAGTTATGCCACTTTGCTAATATAAATATCAGCGTCAGCACAGCGGCTTTATTTCCTTGTTCTGTTGAGTGTTTTAAATGTCATCTCAAAACATTTATAATTCAACATTTTTGTTATTATTCTTAAACAATTGTAGCTCGTCTTTGGGTCAAACTTTCATTCAAATGTTTTACTTGTTATATGACGGAAGGAATCTGTCTGTATACGTGTGTATGCGTGTCCTGATGCATATCTCGAGAATCGTTGATCTGATCTACTTCACACTTGGCGGGTGTATTGTTGACGTGCAGCGTCGACTGGCAACATGGCCACGCGCCATGTTCAACATGAATAAACTTTGAATAAATAGCGTCCTGTGCAGCAGAGGGGGCGGGACTTCAGGGCTCTGCGGACAGAGCTGAGCATGTCGTCAACGGCTGCAGCTCAGTGACTGCAGTTCACTTTTGGCTGCTGGATGCCGGATATTCTAACGTTGGAATTTAAACTCTTCTTCACTTCCCCGGAGTCATCGAGAGATGAACCGTTCTCGAGAACGCTACAAAACGCACTATTACTAGTACTTAAAACTCTCCGCACAAAATGTAATCAAAGGAAGAAGCATTAATCTGATGCAAGCAAAGACAAACAAAGATGGAAGACAAATGGCTCGCAGGCAAGCTGAATGTTTGTTTGGAAGCCTCTACGCAGTGGAAACAAATAAAGAAAGGAAAGGAATACAAACATGTTGCTGGAGTTGTAATGCTTCGTTTGGACAGATAATCCACCAGCCAATAAGAAAATATGTGCACGTAGAGTATATATTATGATGATGTTTATGCTAACTCCACGCGATCACAGCAGTCTGTATTGAGGGGACAGAAAATATATTTTGCACTTTGTCTTGGCTGGTGGTTTGAGGACACTTTCATTCAGTGGAATAGCTATTTATGCTCAGCATGAACATAACCTGCTTCACAAGTCTAGATTTTCGATCATCCTTGTTTTGGTTCCAAAACAATGTAATTTACTTTCCGCTGCAGCAAAAAGCAACAACACGCAGAAAGCTGCAGATTAAAGCTTTAAAGGTATAATATCATATAGAAGAGGAGACTGAAGGAATGAGGAGCCATGGCAAAAATAGATACAGAAGGAATGATTAATGTGATGGGAGAGGGACCAGTCTGGCGTGGCTTTCAAACACAGTTCATGTTTTTAAGGCTACGAACACAGAAAACCCACCGACTCTCAACATGTCAGAGAGACAACGAAGTACCGGTACATCGTTGGCAGATATACAGGCAAGTCAAGAGTCAGGACAATATCATAAAATTATGGTTTTCTTGATGTTTTGTCACGCCAGGGGTCACTTCCATCTCAAAATAATAAAGCTTAGTAACAATATCCTCCTATTTCCCCGCAGACAGCTTTACTAGCAGCTAAATTTGTCCTCGTTCCTGCCTTGCTGACCCACGCGGGTTACCCGGCAGTATTTTGCTGTCATAAAAGTGTCTGCCGCTACAGAGCAGACACCCTCGACCCCCCGTGTGCATTCATAACCTCGGAGAGGAAGCACGGAAACAATTGGAAAGAACTCGACATGAACTTCTGCGACTGCCATTGTTCGGGGTGGAACAGGATCGTGGCGCCAGCGCCGGCCGTTTCGTGCGGGAGCTGCGACGAGGTCGGCAGAGAGGAGAGCCGAGGGTCAACGGTGAGGCGGGACTCATCCCCCCCCCCCCCCTCAAACCCTCTCACCCCTCCTCACCTTCCTCACCCCCGTAGAGACTGGTGACCTCGCTTTTCCTTGTGATACAGCCTGGGTGAATGACTGATGTGTTCTGATCCACGATTACACCACAGTGTTACTCTCCCGTTTCCTGGCAACACGACTAAACAATAGCCTTCCACTCTGTCCACACACACACGCACATGCACACGCACACAGGGTTATTCCCGTGTGATTTATAAGCCTGTGTTGCCACTACACACACACACTGACCCTGGCAAATATCCAAGTCCATCTTGTGATTGGTGGACAGACATGTAAGCCAAGAGTAAATTTGGAATGTCCATATCAAGAAAGGTCCGGCAGCGAGTCCTCACCTGACCTGGCTGAAATGTGATTCAGAGGAATACTCCATTTGTGACAGCCTGCATGAAGCGAGCAGTGGTCTCCCTCTGCCAACAGGCTGCAGAGACGCCGCGCATGCTACACGCGTGGACCGTGCCAAACCAAATCAGAAGTTGAGGCTTCTCCTGCTGTTCTCCACCTTATGGGAGCTTATTGAATATGTGACAGATGTTGCAAACAGTGGCGAAAGCTGCTGCGGTGGAGGACATTTCCTCATTTCCTGCCACCTCTTGCCATAAAATGCCCCCAAAAATGAGAAAAGAAAATACGCTAAATTAAAGATAACTTTGATGGACAGATGGACAGTCTGTCAGCACAGCTCAGCAGTGGAAAAGGATAACATCCCAACGGGAAGCCCCTGATTTCTTATTGAGTCACAGCCAATATTTTCAGCTGCCAGCCGCTTTCAGGAGCTTGGCTGTCGTCCTATCGGCCAAAGGAGCTGTGCCACATGACAGCCATTACCAAAACATAACCAATACCCCATTATCTTCAAAATTTCAGATTACAAGTAAATATAGACTCAACTGTAAGATTCCCCTTCACGCCAGCAAGTTTAAACTCAATTTGTAAAAAGGGAAATAAAGGCCTGCTTTGTTTTGAAACGTATTTAAACATGTGTTTATAAACTAGACACAGAAGAGGGGGTTTCACAACTATTGATTGATGCCAGTAACAACAAAAGTCCTTGATATGTTTCGGATTAACATTATAAGGCCCTGACATACTCCAAAATGAAAGCAGACACCAACAAAAATGATTCTGTTTATACTCCATTAGACGTTCGCATTCATGAGCACGCTCACGAATGTGCAGTCAGCAGTCTACGCATACAGTCCTCAAAGACCCTCAATGGCTATTGGCCAAAATGACATCACGCTAACTCCTCCAACCAGTTAGAACATGTCGTCCAGTGTCGACTTGTGGTTTAAGTAATAATGACATAATGAGTGCAATAAGTCATTTGTGACATGACAAAACAACAGAAACGCCCTCTACGATGCGCAGTAAGTACTCAAGCTCTGTTATTAGTGCTCGTTTTGCATCGACGGCTGATGTGCGAGTGCCTCACATTCATCTTAGATAAACTCCCAAAAATTATTTGAATAAAATTCTGAAGAGTTAATAGCAAATTATGAGCGAGATGCTTCACGGGACGATGTCTCGTGTGTGATTGGATTTAAGAGAGAAGCTTAAATTACTCTCGTTATAGAAGTAAGGACGGGAAATGGGTTGTGATACCAAACATGAGATTTAAGCAAAGCCTCGTGGTTCTGCGGCTTTGTTTCCTGTTGGTGTACAGACTACTGAAAGTGTGTGACCGGCAGTCACCTCTGGCACTCGCATCGCTTCACAGCTGCCGACACAAAACTCAGTTGTTATTTGACAGTAAGAGTGCTGACAGACACTTTTTTTAAGTCAAAACTAAAGTGACGGACACCGTTCTCTATTTGAGTGAGATCTATAGTGCTACAATGCTTTGCAATAAGATCCAGCATCTAGGTTTGTTTAGACATGCATGTTATTGTGTACGAAATAAAAATAATCTCTGAGTCACAACAGCAGCAGACGTGAGACCAGAAGAAGACATACAGAATGCCTGAGGTTAGCTTACTTATAGAACTTCCGTAGGTCTATAAAACGCAGCAACAGACTTCATCTGAAGAGGACGCCCAATGCTTTGCACTCGGTGCTGTGGTTCTAACTAGGGCTCAACAGATCTTTTCATGCTTTCGTGAAAGTAGGCAATAAACCGCAGGTCTCAGACCACAAGACCACAGGCACTGCTCGTGCACAATACAGACCCATGACCGGGGGATCAGGGCTCACCAGTCAACGTTCGCTCTTCTTGATTCATCATCAGATAATGGCAGATAATTAGGGAATCAACTCTACTGGGAGATCTTTATACAACACTTCCTTTTGAACATTCACCACAATCTGGCAAAGGGCCTTCTGGGCCTGTTCTGCAAACGTCTTCCAAGGCTTTGTGATGACTCTGAGCAATCACCTCAAGCACAGTCATTCGTGGAAAAACTGTTTTAAAAAAAGCACTCTTCCGCGGTAAGGGGCCTGAATAGCATAATAATGGAGCTCGCTCAGCTCAACATAATCTGTAACTGTAGCCGCCACACCAAACAAACATCACTGAGAGCCTGGAGAAAGCAGACATGTGCGGGGAAACTCCTTCAAAAGAGCTGTTGGACTAATGCATGCCGTGTTGCGTAATGGTGCGAGCCACGGTGTTCAGACGGCACCCATGCGCAAAATTCTTCCCAGCGCTCGAACTTGAACTCTTTGGCAGTGTGAAAGGGGCTTGTCATTTTACAGTAAAAGGAGCTGGGCTTACTGGGAACAATGAGCAATGTGCCACGATATCTAGTATCTCCTTTACCTCCTCCACACGTCATGAGCAATGACAACACTACAGTCTATTGAGAGTAAACATTCAAAGACCAACTGGTGAGGTGTTGCATCACATGAGAGTACAGTTCAAGCTGAATTCACACAGGACTTGGCCTCCATAACTAAACCTGAGCACATGACACAGCTCTGACATTTCAAGACAAAAAAGGGGACACAACTAACTTTTAGGCTGCAAGTCATAATTCAATCTGACAAAAACAAAGAACTACTTTGGTTTATTTGATCCAAATTGGAGAGTTGAATTCTGTAAATGTTAGTAGTTGGACGCGTGGCAAAAGCAAAGGGGAGTGGAAATAATGATGTGTTGACGGAAAGTAGCCGAGAAGAACTACACAAGGAGCTGCTACTTGGACAATAAAGTAATAGTTGGGAGTTATATTTAAAAACAAATCCTTCTAATCGAAGTGTTGGATACATTTTCTCATTTAAAACAAGTGTTGTGCAAATGTTTTAGATGTAGTGATTTTTTTTTATCATTTTAACTACACTGTTTGTGAAAAGTGAAGCCAATGCGAAGTACTTTAAACTTGCATTCTTTTTAAATAGCCATTAGGGGGCAACTCTGCTGGTTGCAAAGATAGACGGTATAAAATATGGACGTCGTCTCCGTGACGCCACCCATTGGTTTTTGAAGAGCAGCTTTGAAACTCAAGTGTGTGACTCCGGCCGTCGCCGGACTGTTGTTGAATTAGTGACAGAGACCAAAACACTTTTTTTGTAGCAGGTTGTAAACATGCTTATCTCTGCTGTAAAGATGGACATTAACAAATTTGAGTCCACAAACCAACGGCTGACGTCCCAGTGACTACGCCGTCTTCTTATACAGTTGACGTACGATTGACAGATTATGACGTTATTATACATTTTTTTAATTCCTTTGATATGGTGAGTTTCAAGAGTTTTTAATGATCTTTCTTGGTGATGTCATAGCTGCAACTAACTATTATTTTCATTGTCTAGTTTTGTCGATTAGATCGATAAACCATTCAGCCAACGAAACATCTCATTGCCGTTTGTTTGCATGAATCCAAACAAACGGCAATGCTACTTATCTCTGATCCAGGACCATCATACCCGAACATGTCAAAGACACTTTCATATAACGTTCAGTGTGGAAAGAATGGTGAAAATAATTAGCCACTGGATGGAAGGCAGCAGTTTATAATGCTACATAAACAAGACTCCTGTTTCATGGTTTGAATTGACTTTAATGCGAGTCACCGCATATTTTTCGAATCAAATCTTGTTTTTAGTTACTCTACTGCTGCCCAGACAATTTTCTATCGTCCTTGTAAGTTACTAATAAGACTGCCTTCCACAACTTTTATGAATCCACCATAAATAATCAAAGAATATAAGAAAGTTATAACAAAAGACTGCTTACTTCTTTGACAGTGGTCCTGAGTCCAGCAGCGTTCACTGAAGTGTCCGTTGATGGTGGTGGTCTGGCAGGTGGTCTTTCCGATGGCCACCCCCGGACACACGTCTCCGCACTCTCGGTCGTTCTTGTTAGCCATGATGTAGTTGTCCTCCACCGTGTCGAGGATCTTGGACCAGTCCAGAGTGGACAGATAGCAGAGATCTGGGTTCTTCTCGATTCTCACGGCTCCCCGGGTGATGTTCATCAAGCTATGCAGGCCGACCTCCCGCAGCTGGAGCATCTCGAACATCACGAGGGCGTAGTTGAAGAACAGGTTGTTGCCTCTGATGACGGTTAGGTTGGGGAAGAGATCGCTGAGGGTCTCCATGCCGTAAACTCTGAAGAGCAGCAGGTAGTCGGTGACCACCGTGAGTTTGGGGAAACTGAGGCCTCGGAAATCCTCGGGCTTGGTCCTGAACATGAGTAGGATCTTCAGGTGGCCGTCGATAACAGTGCAGTTCTCTAGCGTGCGTAGGTTGTTCACATTGTTGCGGATGTCCTTGCTTGGACAAACTGAAAAGACATAAAAGGAATAGGTTCTTTAGAAACCAAATACCTACATGTATGACTCACAAAACAAGTAAAAACGAGGCTCAAACTACTCTATGAGGAACGGCCGAGATGTACAGTAAAACGTTACGGGTGACTAAATAATATTGCAACACGAATAAGAAATTTTATGATTCCTGGAAACCGACAATAAAAAGACTCCCCAAAGACAATTTCTCTTCCAACTGCCGAACGTGACTGATGCATGAGGCAAGATGTCTGCTCCGTAAACTGGAAAAACGGGGTTAAAGAAGTCAGACATGGTCTCAAAGGGAGAAAAGAAAAAGAAATAGTTCTCTTGATAATTAGAGTGGATATTTTACTGAAAAATGTGTGCTTGTGTCTCTGACTGTGATGAAAACCAGACCGTATTCGCTGACATTTTGTTTAGCAACCACATATCTAGCTGTGAGCCACTGTCAAATATGGACCGCTGTCATCAGTGTGAGGCTGTGCTCACCCTTGGTTACGCCGCGTTGATTTGTGGAGTTGCTTCTGTAACTCGAGACCATAAAAAACACGAGCTAATGCATTCAAAATATTTGTCAGGGAGAGGAGCGCGAGCACTGATGGGCACGTATTGCACCAGCAGTAGATTTGTGGCTTCGTCAGTCCTCACCCAGACACACAAGCCTGTTTGATGAGAAATTCCTTTCCGGAACATTTTAAATGATACTGTATCACAGTGATACAAGAGATTAATGCCGAGCTGTCAATACTCTTTTTAATGAGTATCTATTGGATATCAGACAATAGTGAACAAAGCCTAGCGCAAGCCGTCTTCTAATTAACAGCTAAAAACTCAATGATATCACATTTAATGATATCAAACATCTGGAAAGCCAGATGCAGCACATTAGCCTTTTTGATTGAAGAAATTACTTGATCAACACACTTGATGAATAGTTTTCTTTCCAACTAATTGATTCATGAGCCTATTGTTTTAGCTCGAGATGATTATTATCGACTGTAACCGCTTTCACCTCCAGTATGTAAACAACACACACACCATTATATTAAGGGGCTTCTGTATGTGGAGAGCTGACTGTAATGAGGATATCCTCTCTGTTCGGAAAATCAGCAGAGCTCTTTAACGTGCGCTTTGTGTGACATAACACAAGTAATGACGGTCATGAAGATGTTTTCCTTCGCGGGTGCGATGTGGTACATTCCAGGCCCCGATTTTTACAGTTCACAAGTCCCGGCTGCAGCTGGAGGTGTGCTGCCGGGTGAGTGGACTGTGTTTGTTTACTGACCGACCCACCACTGGGCTGGGCGCATCAGGACAACTGGTCAGCCATGTGGGGAAGAGGCGCAACAGCTAGGCGTGCACATCTTTAGGGCAGCAGCTCATTTTACACCTTCTGTTGCATAACGGTACAAGACAACCGGCACACACACACACACACGGAGTGTCCAAATAACAAGCTTTTCACTCGTGACCTTAACCAACACGTTCCCTCCGGAGCAGTTACCTAAAGTTCAGCCTGCAAACGCTGAGGCTTGTTTAAAAACACAGAAAATGTCCTAACATGGGTTTATACTGCAAGCTATTAACAGCAACTTGGCTTGTTAAAAAGTACATTTCTCTTTTGCAACTACATTTATATCTGCAGCTCCCTTTGTGGTCTTGGCAGTACGGCCGAATCGTAAGCGTGGACGGCATGCCACAAACCTGAAATTTCAACACATCGACCTCCAAATGAAACATTTCAGGGCAAACTGACAGTAACTGCCAAGAGGAACCCGCGGCCGACCGTAGATCAATCGACCAACACGTTTACGGCTACACAGAGCCTCCATCTTTCTCTTAAAAGACCCCACACACACTCAAACAAAACAACTTAACAGACAGAGGCCCCTGGCAGGGTTCAATACGAGGAGGACGGGGGTTCTGCAGTCACAGTAAAGTCAACCAGCAGAGCACCGAGTGACCCTGTGGAGAAGGCGAATCATCACAGGGCGGCAAGTCCGGGCTGCTATCAGTGTACACTTTCAGCCAGGCCGGTATTTTTAGCACCACATTCCCAATCGAGAATCTAATACACTGCGGCCGTACCGATAGTGGCTTACATTGGAAACTGGAAAATGGCAGCCCTGGATAGCAAGTGAGGAATTGTAGAGCGGCAGCTGAGAAAGAACTGCTCCCGATGTTTTAAATGTTCAGTTGAGAAAGACAAAAGGTTACCGCGGTGCCCCGGCCAGCTCGCCACACAGCCGCGGTGCTCCGACTCAACAGTTCAGAGTCATTAGAGCGACAGATCTGTATTGACCCAAGTCTTTCACAGCCTGCACCTCTAAGACAGATGAACGTTTAAGGTTAATTAAAAAGGAGCCATGTGACGGTTTTACGATAAATACAAAGAAAACGTCCAGACCAACAATCAAACCATCCTACTAGCAAGACGAAGCTGTTTTCTATTGCACTGCTCAAGCACAGAGATAATCAAAGTGCCTGACTTAAGGCACAGAAATTAGGGCTAAAATATTTTGAAAAAATATAAAATTTCCAGTATTTTGACTGATATTACAAGTGCGATATGTATTGCGATATTAGAGACAATGATAGTGTTTATGTTCATTACTTCCATTTCATTGGAAGACATATTCAAAGAATGATGGTGGAGTTCTCTACCAAACAAGAGTTGATTGTTGATGTTGGCGGACCCTTGTGGTCTAAAGCGTTGAGCTCCATCGCTTTGGGTCGTAAAGATCCGCAGCTGCCAGACTCCCTTTAGGTGATATAGTGGCATCAGGTTTACACTTTAAGAGTTTCATCACCGGTTAAAAGTTCCTGGTAGTATCTTAAACAACACGATGAAGACGAAAATAAAAAAAAGTCAATTAAAGCAAAGCACCAAAATTTATTCTTAACTTTGGAAGTAGTTTGATAAAACAATCCCCAATCAAGGTCCACTGACTAACTCTTTCTGGAGCTTTTGACTGTATCACACAGCCTTCATTAGCAGTAATGTTGAACTTTAAGTCAACAAGTGCTGTGGATTAAATCATGTCACCAGGTCCATCGCAGCTAAATGAATCCGCCGATATATAGTGAAATGTGATAAAGTGAAAAAAGCTTGAGAAAAAGCTACTTAATTTATCTCGACTTGGAATTGTTTAGCCAGTCAATTTAAGCACCATAAATCTACATTTTAAACAAAATAATTGGGGAGAAACTGTTTAAGTGCAGCGATGCAGTAAATGGACAGAAATGTTACATTGGGATTAAAAAGTAAAGCAAATAAAAGAGAAGCAAAGGAAGTTAATTATCGCCCGTGTCTTGCCAGTGATTTGTTGATAAACATGAAAAAATAAAACGCACATTATCCTCTAACTTTTCGGCTGCGTTTACATAAACCAGACAATCTTTGTGACTTATTAGAGCTGAACTGTAAAGTCAAATAAACGAAAAGTTACTTCTGTGACTCTACTTTTACAATTTCATGTCTCAATTCCGTCCGATAATGCAGACGAGACAGTATAAAAACTGTGGCAACGATGACACGTTGACCTCGTAACACATCCAGATAGATACCATCGCCGGTGCCTGATGTAAATAGCCTCTAGGTCACAAGATGGCGATAAATTGATATCAACTATAACTCTGACGTGTGAACATAAATACAGTTCATTGCCACACTAAAGGCAGCCGGTCCTGTGCGGTCTGCGGCACACTGCGCAAGCCCACAATCCTTTAGCTGCAGCTGCAAGCATCAACAGGCTCCGACGCTTCTGATCTCGAGGAGGAGGTGGTGGATTACCCACAGTCAGTTAAGACTGATGGCGCGTGTAATTGTTTGGCCTCAGAGAGCCGAGGCCTCAATGAGCATGCACCGACACAAGCACTCACTGATTGCAACACTTCCCTTGTCGAGGTTTCGCCATACTGTTGTTTTCGTCAAACTAACCGCAGATCCACAAAACGCCGAGGTCACCGAGATATACGTTCACCGCTTCTACACGGCCATGTGATGTAATCCACTTTGAGAAGGGTTGTAAAATCTAACTGGCGCACTGTAAACACAGAAAACAACAAATAAATGAGTGTCTTCTCTGAATTAAATGACATATAGGGCTGTCCTCAACCAGGAACACTCAGACTACTTGGACTACTAAATCGATTAGTTTCTCCACAAAGAATCACACAAATGCAACATTTCAAGTCTTGTGTTTACCAGAGATTTGCTCATTAGCTTCTCTGAAATAAGTCACTCAGCATGAAAGAATAATGAAACACGACTAATCGAGTAAAGAAATCTGGGTCGTCTAAGAGCAGACCGACAGATTGGTTGACAAATGGAATAAGAAGGGGCGGCCATAATGACATATAACTAGGGGTGTCACGGATCACAAACCTCACGGTTCGGTTCGGATCACGGTTCAGGAGTCACGGTTCGGATCATTTTTCGGATCAACAAAGAAAAGGGGAGGAGACAAATATAACTTTGCTTTCCATTTATTAATTGAAGAACCTCAAGAACACTTAAAGCAAAGAGCTTTGGGCTATGGTCTTACATGAAAACAAAAATATTGAAGATGTCCAATTTGAAACAAAATGAAATCAATAAAAATAATACATTCAAGAATTCTGTTAAGTTTAAGTGCAACATGAGGTATGTTGATATCCTCGTCCTTTCATCAATATTGAAAGAAAGAAACAGCCAGTGGGCTAGCTTCCACTGTTTACACTGAACTGAACTGCTCAGCAACAACTTGGGTCTGTGTTTACTTCCTGTCAGGTTATGCCATTCAAATACACAATAATGTTACATTACTGTGACATTATTTTCAAAAAGGTGAGAATATCTCCATTGTCTGGGGAGAGGGTCGACCTTTCTGTGGTGACTGGAATATTATTGGGCGTGTCTAGCGTCACTCTGATACTTCTGTCAGCACCTGAACCAAGTGTGTGTCTGTGTGACGCTCACAGAGGGGGCGTGTCTACAGCGCCGGACTAAGAATCACTCCGCCGTGGTGAAAGCAGTCTCTACAGTCCTTTCCTTCTCATAGAGGCCTGGAACAGCTTCACACTGAAGTGGGTGCGTGAGTGGATTTCGTAGCGTGGCTCAAGCATTTTAACCAGATTTAGAAATCCTTTGTTTTCTACACCGGAGTGTCCCCGTCGCTGACAGACGGGATGGTGTCTCTTCATATGTGTGGACATGCCCGATGTTTTGCCGTTGTCGTGTGTCTCTCTTTAAATAACGCCAACATACCGTAACGGTTTCGTCCACCACCCTCATCCGTCATTGTACGTTACACGGAAGACAAAATGCTCCCAAACTTTCGACTTAAATGACGCCGCGGCTTCTGACGTTCCTCCGCTCGCCATGACGTCACCGTTAAATGCTTCTAAGCTGCTCCGTTCACGTGAACACGCTACTGCTTTATATCTGTTCACTGACACTCTGCATTGATATTCGGGGACTTGTTACTTGAACAGCAGCAGTAGAGCTTTACACACTATGATGATTACACTGTAAAAATAACATTTTAAAAAACTCTTTTGATCCGCGGTTCACGAGTGATCCGAACCGTGAGGGCTGATCCGAACCGTGAGGGCTGATCCGAACCGTGAGGGCTGATCCGAACCGTGAGGGCTGATCCGAACCGTGAGGGCTGATCCGAACCGTGAGGGCTGATCCGAACGGATCACGGATCGATCCGTGACCTGTGACACCACTATATATAACACAAAACACCTGTCCTGAAAGCAAAATCAGAAAGGCAAACCAACTTCAATTCTGACAGTTGCAATTAAAAAGGTAATTAAGATTAAGTTAGTTCTCTCTTAAAACTGCACAGGATGAAATAGTACAGCAGCTAAGACTGGGACATTACTACAACCTTCTTTCTCAGGAGTGCAGCCGATGGCAGAGCGGGTTATCAAATGTGCCAGCTGTTAGGTAAGGGTGACACGGCAAGCGCAGCCCATTGACAATACAAAACAACCCAACAACAGTCCAGGGAATACAATTGAACCAAAGTAACCAGGCCCTGGTCTTTAAATAGAGAAGAGGAGAAAGCCAATACAACCACAAAGTTCCCTCTTGGGCTTGTTTGAAGTGGGTCCTGTTTGGATGGCTCTGGGGCAAAGATCATTTGGGGATTCAGTCGCCAAAAAGCTGCACTCACACACACATTATTGTCTTTGCTAATGTTGGCAGCGAGGTAATTATTACCTCTGCAGTGTGAGATCACAATAACAAGCACATTTCCTCCTGACAGTGTCAAGGGTAAAGATGTGACATAACAGGGCTTCCTTGTCAGGCGCCTGTGTGGCCGGAGTGAAGCGGTGCAGTTCGTTTACCCCGTTTCCAAGCGGTATATCGTTCCAAACAAGGAACTTGTCAACCAGGATTAGATTAGAGACAAGTGTAAAGATCACTCTTTTGTATACATGTCAAACATGCTCATGACGCAGGTTCTCCAGACAGCAGTGGCAGTTATGTTGTCGTGTTTTTCAGGAGTGTTTTTGGAGAGGTGGTGGGAGGCGTGACTGTTTGATCACCTTAAAATTGCTTTCCTTGTCGGGAGGCTTAAATCAAGACGGCACCCGTCGCCGGGGTTGACGCACGCCTTCGGGACCTATACTCTGACCGAGTGGTGCTCAACAGGCTGCCGCTGGCTTCACTGTGAGCTCCTGCTGTTTGACACTCCTGATAAAGTGATGCGTTATAAAAGGCACAGCAATACGCTGCAGTCTGACCACCCGACACCTCTGCGCACCACAACAAGGTGGAAGTGCACCGCTGTTTGTGCCTCTTACGTGGAGCCGTTAGATTCAAGGGAGAAGCATCAGTTTGTTTTTAGGAAGAAGAAAAAATGTCCGTTGATCAAACACTTAAACACCGACGGTACCAATGTTCTGAAAGGTATTTCCAGAATCGTCAGGGACTCTTATCACTATCTTTTTTTTAATCTATATTTTTCAGAACTTGTTTCAAAAGTTGCAACTGTTTCCTATCCAGATAGTCAGAAATGTTAGTCCCTCCTTGCTTGTTTTGTACACGTTATCTTGTATGAAACATATTAAAATAAAGAATACCACAAACTAAAAACATGAACCTGAAAGAGCCAATGGTTTACCATTCAAGAGTCAGGTAGCCTGAGGCAATGGAGGCGTAGTTGTTATTTCCAGCGAACATCTTTATCAGAAAACAGTGGCACAACTTCAGAAACGGGTTCAAATATCTTAAATATTGATAGGATAGAGATTTTGGAGCCCTGAAAACAGCAGTTGGCGATGTTAAAACGACCTACTGGGTTTTTCAAAGATCACTGGGTGTCTTGTGTAGTAACACGTACTATTGAGTAACACAGCTGAGCATCCGTCGCTCAGAAACTGGGGCGAAACTTAAATGATGAAATACGCAACTGTAACAAAACATAAAGACACATTTGCAGCCGCGCGAACAAATTGACATTAAAATCGTCAACTGCCAGCTGACGCTAAAGAAATGAAATCAACCAACGCTGCCACTAAATGTAAGCTTCCGTTATTAAGTGAATTTTTCCGTCACGCTGAGTTGGCCAGTCACCAACGAGTAGCTCAGATGGTTTCCTGAGTGCGACACTGGTCCGTCCAGCTTATGAAATCAGCCAGCGTGAGGCCCAGGTTGCACTCTTCAGGTTGGGGGGGTTACACAACTTGCTCTTGATTAATGTCTTAAAATTCTTGGTCAAACTGGTTTGATGACATCGCTCCATAAAATCCGATGAAAGGTGAGAGAGCCCGTGCCTCTTAAATCCAACTACAGCCACACACTTCTACAGGAGCAGGAGTTTTAAAGCTATAATAATCCATTTTATTTATGTCGGCGCTTTTCAAAAATAACCCGGACACTTTACACTTTACAAGAGGAGGATTGTTTATGTGCTCGTGTCAAGATTATTGTCAGACAGCACAAACTTTGAAGCAACGTTGGCTCAGAAAGAGCAGAAAAGAAAAGAATCGTATTTTGTATTAGTGCACCAAAACGAATGCATTCGCCGTTGTAAAGATTTGAAGAAAAGTATTGAGTGACATTTATAAAAAATCTGTCTTTTTGTACAGAAGACACACTTTAATAACTGGAAGCTAAATACATATTAATTCCCTTTAGTTGAACTTTTCAGCATTATTTAGGTTTTCTTTGTATTTACATGGCTGCCATCTATTTTAGCAACAGTTTGAGAGTCAATTTCACAACTCAAAACGAAGTAATGACACATGGACTGAACCCAAGGCGTTGTTTCTTCCAACTAGGCAAAGCCAGGAGTAGCTTTAGTTTGCTATTTCAACAGGTCTGACAGTAGAGTAGCCATAAGAACAGCTGTTTTTAGACAAAGCTTGATAAGCAAGCACCTCACCAATAAATCAATCTATGAAACAATGAGTCATGTTTGCCAGGCTGGTCTCTGCTGTTGGCCGATTTAAAATGCACACTTAGTGTACAGTAGTTTAAACCCAGCGAGTGGTCTCGCAGGGGTGCTGTACATTCCTTCAAACATTGAGCCAATATTTCATTTGAAGTAACAGTGCGTGTGATTGTTGTAGTCTTTGAGAAGTGTGAAAATGTCTCTGGGTGATCCTACATGTTGTTCATTCATTCTTAATCACCCGGTGCTCGTTGGCCGGTGAACATAAAGGGATTGTCAGGAGCTGTAAAGAGGGCTTATTGTTACATTCCTGCACCGACCACAGCAACAACCCGATGCTCTCCCTTTCACACAGCCACAGTTTTTTGGCAATTAATTCTTCTAAATTCTCAGACTACTCACTTTTTTTGGGGGGGGACAAAACATTTTGTTTACAGTTCCTGCAAACAGCCGATAAGTGTTAACCTTTGTCCCCTGCAATGCAGTGACTGTCTCCAACACTGTTGCTGTCTGTCTGTCTTTATCAACTCCACATCACTAACAAAACAAAAACATCTAGATGCCAATATTGCAGTGGGGGAATAACAGCATGTCTGCACTCATCACTAGTTTTTTTTTTTGTATTTCTAAACACTCTTGTGTGTAAAATGTAATTGCACTGACGACTGCAAATAGTGTATCATTTGTATGTAGTGTATTGATAATCAGCTCTACTTGTTGTACCGATGGATCTCTATCACAATAAGAAAAATTAAGAAATATTAAATTTGATCCATTTCCCCAGTGTCTTGGCTCAATAACAGAATTGTTGATATTGATATCCTCACATTCAACAGACACATTTTTATAATTAAATACAAGCCTGCAGTCATTTGAGGATTCTTTGCATAATTCATATTATCTTAAGTATATTACACAAACATATATACAGATCAGTCAGGCGTGTATTTGACACGATTAAAATGCTTTGACAGTAAATATGGTGAAACGTTATAACCAGTGTTACTCACCCTCTCCGCTCGCTCGAGGACAGCTCATCACAAAGCAGACAGCGGTCAAAACAAAACACAAAGTCCGGAGCCTCATGTCTGAGTCGGAATAACACGCCATCCAGCACTATTCCGGCTCAAAGGCAGAGTAAATCCTTTGTCGAGGAGGACAGTTCAGACTGGAGGAGAAATACCTTCAGGAAATTGGTTTTATTTTGCGACGTGGGCCAACAGGTAAACAACAAATGAAATACATCCCGGAAGATGGGCGGAGGAACGAGTCCAACGTGTTCAATCAAACACAAGCTAACGTCGCCACTGCTGCTAAAGTTAGCCACCTCATGGAGAAAGCACCGTGAACACGCACCACAGGACATACGTGTCCCCTTCTGCGTCCTCAATGGACAAACTGTTCCGGTCGAGTTTGTCTGTGTCCGAGGGGGAAAAAAAACAAAACCAGACTTGTTGGTCCGAGAAGAAGCTAACGGCGCTAGCAGACAGCTAAGCTAGCCTTAGCTCCACCACTGTAGTCCAAGGCCACAAGTGAAGTTTGAGCTGCTTTTTACAGCAACTGTCTAAATTTAATGTCAACTTTAAGAAACGCCGCGCACACCGCGCCACCGCAGTGCATATTCTTGATAACAAGACATACGCTGCATGCGGGGGAAATCGCAGTAAAAATCGACCGTTAACTTTAATTTAGAGGGATATTTCGGAGCCGTTTTGCTGCTGCTGACTCGATGATTGTGGCATGCGTGGCGTAACGTTAGCGTGTCATGTAAAAAAAATAAAAAAAATAAAAAAAAACACACACAATTCTCAAGCTCTCCAGCGAGCACAAACCACCACAGTCGGTTTATATCGACGGTGAAATAATGTTCTTTAGCTCCAGAGAGACAGCTCCTCTTCAGTCAGTGCAGAGATTTCAGCGAAGATCTCCTCTCGCTCTCTCCCTCCCTCTCTGGAAGGTTGACAGACAGGCTTCGTGGCTTCGCAGCTCTCCGCTCTTCTCTTCTTTTCAGGAACAGAACATAAATACTAATGTTTATGTTCCGAGTTGTGTTGACGCTCCTGTTGCCACACTCGGGCTTGAAGTATCACAATGAGAGAGAAGTAGGTTGAGATAAAGTTTTGGAGTTGTTTTTCTCCCACAGACAGAGGTAGGTTGTACAGTGTCGCTCCTGTAGGATTCCCCTTCTTCTTCTTCTTCTTCTTCTTCTTCTTCTTCTTCTTCTTCTTCTTCTTCTTCTTCTTCTTCTTCACAGCCTCTCCGCCAGTAAACAAACCTTTGCCAGTGAGCCAGATGGGCTTCAGGGGAAATACGGACTGGAGCTTATTGGATTACACAACCAAACTGATCCTCCTGCAACGCGTTAAACATGCTACTTTGTCGTGTAAAACACTTGAAATATGAATTACAGAAGGCTGCTAGGGATTCATTTAAATGTGAGTTTAATATCACCACATTATGCCCGCTGTACAATAAATCACCTCTGGCCGAATCAAACACAAAACTATAACACCGTTACTCTGTTGTTTGGTTAAATCTGTGCACTGCTGTTTAGTTAGTTCATATAATATTGTTCTATTTCATTGTATAAATTGTGCATTTTTATTTCTAATATTTTTACTCTGTTAGGCTTATTGTATGTATTGTGCATTTGATATTTGCGTTTATTTTTACTCTGTTATTTTATTTACCTGTACCATAATTAAAATATCATTAAAAAAGTATCTATCTATAAATACAAATACACCAGAAGGGAACATCGATTATTCCGTTGAGAAGATGATCGGCAACTATTTTGATAATTAATTAAGTCATGTAAGTGAGTCAATTTCAAGCAAACATCGTGAATTTAGGATTTGCTGATTTTCTTTGTATATGAAAATACGTTTAATGTTATTATTAGGTGACTAGCTCCTTGTTGTCATCACCTTTAAACAGTGATCAGTGATACTTCAGTACTTTTTATAGACGAAACAAATGACTGATTAATTAAGAAAATAATAAGATATTGAAAATGTAATTAGTTGCAGTCCGAAAATACAACACATTTAACTATAATCACAGTATATAATAACAATAATACTTTTTCAGCTGCTCATTTAAAAAAAATGAGAAGGGATATCTTCCAATTTTTGACAAATTTAATCTACATAAAACTCGAACTTTCTTCAGTTTAGGCCCAGTGGATATAGAGTGGGTTGTCCCCAAATACAAAGTTTAGATTATTAACACAACAGTATAATTATTCATAGACAGCTCCAGTGATTGGCTAGCAGCACCCCCTGACACGAGATTACCACAGCAGAGAACAGACAGAGTCAGCATTTGACAGAATAAGTCGACTCTGGAACCTGAACTTAACTCAAGTACCTCTTGTTAACTTGTTGCAGACCTTTCCACCACATCTCCCTGTCTTTCTCAGTGGATGTGGTTTGCTTGTTGTCATGGAGAGGGCTCAGTTGTTGTTGATGTTAGATTTGTTCACATTGCGACATCACACAGGAGGAGCTGATCTAAGTGGCTTCTTCAACTATTTTATTAAACAACAATTGTGAAATTTCGTGTTTTCTCAGAATCCCTTGACAACACGTAGGCGACAGCAGAAAATACCAGATTCTTTTTTATGGTAAGTTGCACAGACATTAAGCAGGATTTCTAAGAAGTACAAATATTACAGTAGTGGTTTAATGCATACGTAAAATACAGATATGCAGTATCTAGAAACATGCAAGGTCCAAGTGTTTAGAATAAAACAGTTTAGCTAAAGCAGAGTTGTAACAACAGGTAGTTAAATGTCCATCGTAGTGTGATTGTAGCCTAGTAGTGAGATTTTATGGAGATTTGTTAAAAAAGATTACAATAGTTATTTCTCTGTACACGTCTTTTAAGTTGGTCTATAGATGACATGATAGTTACATGATTATTACAATAACATAAAAGGCAAAGTGATGATTACAAATGTACATGCTTCTTGTTCAGCACGAACCATACAAAGCAAAAACATGTTAACACAAACAATTTTTTCTTTCTTCACTGATAAGTTTACTTGTAAGTTTAGTTCGTAATACAAAACAAATACAGTACGCGAAAACTTAGTGGCAATCCAAGCGGTACAAAAAATGACAGAGACTGTAATTTCATAGTTTGAAAGATACAGTAAACTCAATACCAACAGTACTGACTTCCTCCATGATGTCAGAAAGTGGCGTAAAGGTTTTATAAAGACCTTTAATGTGATGGTGAAGTGGTTAATAATTATGTTGGGTTTGAGTTTTGTATATTGACTTTAGGGTTTGCGTTTTGTATATCGAGTTTAGGGTTTGAGTTTTTTTTTATACAAGCACAGTATTCTGGATTTCAAGGTAACAACATAACTATGAAGTTCCCCTGCTTGTATTCAGTATGTTAACTGATGACAACTAAGTCCAGACAATCATGAAACAATGTCAAAATTTCCCCTTCACACTTTGTCACTTACATGAATACATGAATTAATTTGGGTGTTATATTCCTTCCAACTCAATTCACAATCACATGCTTTTGAGGAAAGGACCCAAAACAAAAACCCATCCTTAATTCATCTTTGCAAAGGACATATAGTGACTGCACATTAAGAAATGAAGAAGGTCCTCGGTTATCTAAAGATGCCGACGGGAAACGACGAGGAAGGAAATCCTTGTTCGATTCAACCATTGTTTAAAAACAGAGCTTGGTTCTCCGTTTGATCCCGTGATGTTCTCACACTCAGACGGACTAATGGAAAAACAGCAAGATTAGGTATTTAGAACATGAGCTCTCACAGGCTGAAAATATCTGAGATGCGTGTGTGAGCTGCAACAGTGCCACAATGCCATCTCCATCACCACGGCTGATTCACTACCTGTTTACATCCTCCATCAAAGCAGCATAATCATGTCCTGTTGTTTATTGCACGGAAATAGATTTGACTGGATTACGAAAAAAACCAAAAAAAAACTGCACTTACGGGATTTCTGCGACATTTTAATCATCGCTTTGCTGGGAAATATTCTCTGGCCTTGATTTTTTTCTTCAAAGCAGGCAGGTGATGTGAATGAACACTAACCTCCTTCTGCTGGTGACGCAGGCATCGATTCAGTGGGAAGTAAAACAGGAGAGCAGCTCATTAGTAACATCAGCTGTTAGTAATCAGACTTATTTGCCAAGAGAAGAAAAAGCTCAGAGGCTCTCGTGTGTTCACAACAACACGTCAGAGATGGTGGAATAGGAAAACAGAAGCAGGGTCAAGAGGTGATGCTCGCTAACGCCTTCCAACAACAAAAAGGTTTTCAGAAGTGATTAGCTACTGACTGTTGGACTACTATTGGACCAGCATGCAATGCAGGAGCATCGCAGAACCAATGTGCATCGCTGTGAAGTCCATATCGTAAACATAATCCCATGTAGAGTGTGCAGTCTGTGGGAGTGAGGTCCTTCAATGAGATCAACGTGACTGGATGAAGCCATGTCCCACTCACGATTCATGAGTTCATTTTTGATTCTCACAACAAATGTATCATCAGTAGGAAGTTCAGGTTCCGTCTGCTTGTGATGGATATTCCGTCGGAGGGGGAAAAAAAAGGTTTGTGTGCGGGTCTTGCATGGAAGGTAGCGGGACAATAATAATAATCATAATAGTGTAATAAAATGCATTGAATGGGAAAATATGAAACATCTCTGGAAACCAATGAACAAAACATATTGAATTTAATAATATATCCAATGTACAATAAGAGAAGATTCAAATCTGCAAAATAAACCGACACAACACATCAGAACTAAATGTGTTGTACATCAGACAGTGCCATACCTTCTTCATAACATCTGCTGCTTTAGCTCCAGATGTTGATGTGTGGAAGTGAACGTCCATCAACTATCTGTTGACATTTTACAATGTCAGACATCTCCTCAATCTTGCACTAAAATACAAAAATTGAAGACACCGTGCTACCTGAAGCTGTCGGGCTTTCCGTGTGGTTTTGACGCCACAACGATACGATATATAGACTTTCACAGTTTGAACGTATAGACATATTCTAAATGTGTCCCAGGTTATTTCCAGTTGCACAGTATGTGAATGACATCGGCTGACAGGAAGTAAACATGGACCCAAGCTGTTGCCGAGCAAAGCAATTCCATTGAGTCATGCTAAAAAGGAACCTTTTAGACAGGTACATTCAGACAATGCGAGGAAAAGAAAGAGTAAACATGCTCCAGTAGAAACCTCAAATACAAGCGTGAACTTGGATACGAGCATAATTTGTCTTCTTTAAAACCAGTGAGGCCAATGTGTCCTACTTTGCTATTTTGACCAGATGAGAGTCATTATGGCTCAGAGCTATTGATGTGTTATTGAGGCTGCGATGAACAAAAAACAAGTGACTCATAAATGCATGATGTGAATGCTGTGACCAGCCGGCTGCCTGTTGCCGGGGACTAAAAAAAGGTTGTTTTTTTAGCCGTGTCTTCTTATCCTGACGACCTCCTAATCCTGACCTCTGCTGGGGCCTGTTGAAGGTGGAGCTGACTGTACTTAACTCAACATGGACACAGTGTCTGTTGCCCCTTTCCCACTGGACAAAAACCCACTATGATGAGTTGATGAAGCGCGTGAATCGCCGAAGACTGGGTGGAGATGGGGAGGTGGAGGGGTGCGTAACAGCAGCATGGACGTACTGAAGGTAGAGAGACAATCATATTTAAAAAGAGACAGCAGCAGGATGATCGGCTAACAATGTCATTGTTTCATTGTGCTATTGGATAAAGGAAAGCTGATCTAAACAGCTGATGTCATGATTGACAGCCCCGAGCAATGACAGCAAGGACATAATGAGCAATCAATGTGCGAGGAGTGATTTTATGAGAAATAACTACGGGCTTAGGCAAGAGTATCGTCTTCCTGACTGAGCTAACGCCAGCGCTTCATGTGGTGTTTAAAATCAACTTCCTCCACACATATGAAGAGTTTATGTATTTACATCTGATGTGGTGGTGGTGGTTCATTCTTTGAAAACACTCAAAGGAACCTTAAAGTTTTGCACGTTTTAGTTTTTGTCATTGCAAAGATTATTTATTTACTTTAAATCACAGCTAACCATTTTGCAGATGATGCTGCTGTATTTAATGCTGGATGCATTTTTTCTATAGGAATAATTCAGCAGGTTCATTTAAGGTCGGTTCATCCCACAAGGTAAACCGTACATCCAAAAGATGTATGAGGAAAACATACATTTTGATTTCATTTTGTTTAATACTATTGTTTGAATGATGTAGTTTTGTGCTGCTTTTATCTATGGTTTTATAAATGTATTACATTTTAATCCAGACTTGGTTACAAAGCTGAAGCTGGTGTCAACAATTTTAGCATCAATTTTCATACTGCACAAAAGTCGATGGACACCAGTAGCTGTCATGGCCAAGAGGGAAAATGCAACGAAGAACTACATATCGGCGTCACAAAATGGTCAGAAAATCTGGAAAGTACACATTTGCAGGCGAGGAGCCATAACACCGGTATGTTCTTACAACCATCAACAAATACTGAGTACTTTAAGTCATTGGCTGCCATTTTCCAAAGCACACCAAGTATTGAGACCGATTTATTCCAACAGGCATTGGTTTCCATTCATTTTACCGACGCACCATTTGTGCGAGAGCTGAAACTTGCTTGAACAATTTCCCGCCATTTGGTTTCAAGTGACGTGCAGTCAAGTAATCTGAGGATGCCGCTTGGAGGAAGAACTCTTCCGTAGCGGGGCCTTCAAGGAAGCATCAACATCCGATATTTACATGTTGGCTGTCAAAAAGCATTGATTTCACAAGCTCTGTTGTCAGGAAATAAGAATTGGAAGACGAACAATAAGCAAACATGGACTTCCTGGAAATGAATCCGAATTTGGCACAAACATTAAAAAGCTGCTTGGCAGCAGTCTCTTATTAAGTGGTTTCAGGGCAACAACAATGTACAATGACAACACAAAGACAACACAATGACAACATGACTAAATGTGTTAAATGCTAAATAAAACAAATAAAAACGTCAAATATTCAAGCTGTTTAAATGTTCTTGTGGCCAGTACAAGGCAGAACAACTCCCAAACAGCTGATAGACACCATGACATATTATTGAATTGATACAGCGAACATGTTAGCTACCGATACAGCCAACAAACACAGAACAACACTGAACTCTTGTTTCTGGTCACCTGGAAAATGTAAAATCATTATTCCCCGGCTTTTTAAGCTCTCTGGTTTGGTTTCCACCAACTCTTGTGAAAAAGAATCAGTTGTTTTTCTTGATAGACGCTCAACGTTCTCAGCAGATCGTGGCCATTCTGGGTTCTTATTTTGGGGTTCAATAGAACCCTTTCACATCACAAGTAGTCATTTTATTTAATTTTACAACAGGTATGGTAAGCAATGGTGGAAAGTAACGAAATACATTTATTCAAGTACTGAACTTAAGTACAGTTTTTAAGGTAGGCTACTTGTACTTTACTTGAGTATTTCCATTTTATGCTACTTTATACTTCTACTCCAATACAAATATTGCAAATATTTTACCTTTTAAATCATTCCATTTACTTTAAAGCTGAAGTTACTTTGCAGATTCAATGTAATAATACAAAATATAAATTAACTGATAATGTATTACAGGCTAAACTACCCATTAGTGTATAAAGTAGTTAGAATCAGCTCCACCTTTACCAGACATCACTAATCTGAGTGGCCCATCCTGCATAATGAGCACTTTTACTTTAAGTATATTTTGATGCCAATACGTTTGTACTTCCATATGCAGGACTTTCTACATTGAAGTTTTGCTACTTTTACGTGAGTAAAGTATCCGAGTTCTTCTTCCGCCACCAATGGTGACCCTGATGTCGACTTTGGTACAGCTTAGTGCAACATTTTATGTTTGGATGAGGCGCACAAGGAAATAAAAACGTTTAAATGTAGCTTATTATACGCTGTAAAAAAGAAAATAAAGAAAAGTGGGCAGCAATTTAAAGTAGACAATATTTGTGGTAAACAGTCTGAAACATTGAAAAACCCACCGATGTGGTACTTTAACTGCCACTCACAGCAACAGGTGCATTCGTTTATATCATTTCTTCTAGAGTAATGACATCCTGTAAATGTGCTTAAAACGATCAGCTCACTACAGGGAGCGATTAAAGCGCTCCCACAAAAGCCTGAAGCTGCATGCAGCCGCATTAATGACACCCACACTGTACCCAACTCCAGCGTGAAGGTGTGTAGGTAGCACCCTGTTTGAATGGGACAGCAAAAACAACAGGGCCAGGCTTCAGAGTGATGAGGCGGACTCACTGCTATTGTGAACACACTGTGACACACCGCTGGTTATTGCTGTAAGTCTGCAGTATCTACAAGAGTTGAAGGAGATATTTGTGAGGTAAATACAAGGACTTTCAAATTGACAACACCTTTTTTTTTAAAGCATTTTTTAAAGCCGTTGCACGCATGCAGCCGCACTTATCCCCGAGTCAATCGTCAACTACGTGTCCCAGGAAGTCATATGAGGAAACATTGGTGGTCTGCATATAGAACATGGGAACGCAGGCATTGTGGCAGAGGTTAGTGACAAACACAGGTTCACACAGACCTGTTTGACCGGAAGAACAATGAGGGTTCACACATGATTCATTCCAGGGCTCTTCCTAGACGCCAGTACGCTACACGTCTCCACCACAGGAAAAGATGCTGCCGCGTGTCAGGGCCGAGTGGGACATCCACCACTGGGCCCGCTTCCTCTTCCCACTGCGTCAATGGTTCTAAAGAAAGATTTCTTCCTGCCGACAGCTGAAGTATTCGCAAAGACAATACGTTAAGTTTTGTGGCCCGAGCTTGATGGATGCGCTGCCTCTCTGAGGTTAATGGACAATCACATTTATAGTGTCGGTGCTGTGGACCGTGTATGGCCTGCAGCCAAGACCAGGAGGCCGGTTTTCAAACATCTAAGCACTCTTCCACTCTCATGCACCTAACTGAAGCCTGGAAAGTAAATGTGCTATGACAGCGACTCTGCATCACAATACATTCCAGCAGCTCCCCCAAATTGTCACACGGCCTCTTTTTATCCCCAACACGAGCACAAAGAAACAACGGGGGGAAACTCTAGAGGGGCCCTCTAGACGAGAGGGGCCCTTTCACACGCACGCCTTGGAAGTGATCAGGTCGCTTCTCTAAAGCGCTCAGTGAAGTTTCTCTTGTTAAAACATGCCCAATCCCTTCCCTGCCAGAGAGATGTTAATCCCAACAAGGCTGTGAGCCCCTATTTCCCAGAGAGTTGGAGCCCGCTGTTTGTTGAGGAGTTAGCTACAAGCACTGGAGGCTGCACGTTACAACATCCACCCCCTCTGCCTTTTAGTGCCAGGAGTGCATCACATGGGGGGAAAAACTAAAAACGTTATATGTCAAACATGTGTCTGCAAGCCTTTACATGTAGAGGGAGCTAAAATCAAAGTGTGATATAAAACTGTAGCAAGGTGGTCATCTTTCTTTGACCATCATCTAGGTTTTTGAAGGCCCCATGTAGACATAAGAGACCCGTTCTACTAAACCACCACCTCGGTGCCCAGTGCCGTTAGAAAGCTTCTCATGAGCCAATGAGCATGGATTACAGTTAGTCTTATTATTATCATCTCCTCTATCCCAGGTCAAGACCACGCAGCACCCGTTGCTCCACTTTGACTACTTCATCGCATCCCAGCCGATAGGACACACCGGCGAGGCAGACCGCTCCGGCACGCAGAGATCATTCTGTAGACGTGGAGGGAAATGTCCCACGAGTGGCTGACGAGACTTCGCCGTTTAGGTAGACCGATCTCTTTCAAGAGCAGGAGTGAAAGTGACGCGAAAGCACCATTCATCTCTTGGAGGATCGCGTTGGCACATTTCTCTCCTTTTTTTTTTGCAAATCCCAATGGGGGAACCTTTTCATACACCAGACAACCGTTTCTAAATAAAACTGACATTAAGTTTTGAGCACATCAACACTCTTGGTAGCATGCTTTTGTGTCTGTGTGCACTCAGCAATCACTTAAAATAAACATTTAACACGGAGAATGATGAAAAAGAATCATAAAATCACATCTCCCCCCTCAGCTGCTTTTGATAATAACTTATATTATTCTGGCGCTGAAATTGCTCGATATATCGGATCGAACCGCCCTCGCCTAGTGCACACGTGTTCAGGGGAAAGCAGGGTGGTGGCCTTGTTCAGGGTTTCTGCCAGACTTTACTACTGCCTCCATGTGGCTTTAACAAAGACCACCGAAAGTAAATAAGCTTAGGTCTGTGTATTAATAACAGTCGAGTATACACAGTGTCTAAGTGGAGGAAAGCATTTGAGCCTCAATAGAACTCAGAAGGGCAGGATTACCAAACAAACATCCAACATGTTGGAGCATGAATCAAAAAGTCCGGTGTTGTGAATATTAAGTGAAAGCTGAATGGAGTAGAACCGTTTGTAGTGGGATCTAATGGGATTCAGCAGACATCAAATTCAGGATCTGCATTTTAAACACTTACAGGAATTATGAATTGGAAAAATTAACCCGAATGATACGTGAAGTATGGTGAACACCCCAAAAACCCACAAAGGCAAACTCAAACATTTCATTGTACAATAAACCTTTAATAAATAGTTTGTCATTAGTTTCCCATATTTACATAATAACCACCATTTACTTATGTTGCCACACTCATTTCTTGGCTAATTTAGGCACACAAAGAGAGAGAGAGATAGAGAGAGAGAGAGAGAAGGGGGTTCAGGCCACAAACCACATCGTACTAAAAACAGGAGTGGCCAGTAGGTAAGTCTTGAGAAATATAGAATAATAATTGCACCATACAACCAAATAGAGCCAAGAGGCGGCCGTCTCCTTGAGCAATAAATATATACACTTGATGTACGTACGAGGAATTTTAGTACATTTACAGTCGGCCGCTCGAAAGCTGTACGAGTGCACGTGGGGCTGGTGCAGAATCTTACCAGTTTTAGTAGGATCTGAATTCATGGGTTTACCAATGTGTTGGTCCAATAAATGTTAAATACAAAAAGTATGCTATTCAGAGATGAAATCAGCATCAATGGCCTTCTGTCTAGTAACACCCCTTCTGAAATAATAATAGCGGTCAACATGTACAGCTGGGCGTTGAACATTCAGTGTTTTGTTATCATCTACTGCTACATTGGGGAAAAATATCAAATATAACGAACCACAGTGAAATGCTCGTTATTAAACGAAGATTGAAATCAAAAGACAGATCGATGGACATTTGATCATTTTACCATCTCGCCACAATGTTGAAGATTCCTAAAAAAAAAATTACTGGATGAAGTTTTTAAAAAGCTAGAAAAAAATAAAAATAAAAAAAGGAAGAATTCAGCTAAAAAATTAAGACAAGAAAAAGCAAAAAGAGAAAAATATTCAAATCACTCAAGTGAACAAGCACACAAACACACAGTATGAAAACCAGAACAAAATTGGCACAAAATATACGACGTCCATTTCTCTTCAGATAGACGTTAAACAGCATGAAACCCATCGTAAGCTACTCATCCACACCAGGTCAGATTTGGCTATTTAAATGCACACGAGGCATTTTGTAAATCAAATTTTGAAATTTGGAACATGTACCAGTTGCTGAACAAACCAGTATGTGAACAAAGGGAACACAGCGTCACTGATGCAGCCACCAAAACCAGGAGCAGTTCATGTTCAACCTGCGCCGCCTACTGGCAAGAAAGATAACAGCAGCACATTAGACCTGCAGACAGATGTGTGCTGATGTGCACCACCCACAGCAAAGAAACACAACATGCTGCAGTTATGACACCCGTGTGCGTATTTAAGGTTTTACATCCTGCTACATTATATTCAACATGTTGACTGGATCATTCTTCTTATCAAAGCCCTCCTGGTTACTTTGAAGGTTAATAGAATTTGTTGTTTTTGTGGGAAAGGTTCTCTAAATAATTCTGTGTCGTTTTGTGTTGTTGATAATAGGTATTGCTTGATTAGGATGCCAGCACTGTTGTGTTTTTATGAATGAATTGAATCTTGACTGACACTTAATGCTCTATTTTTACTGCATCGTAGTAAACGAGTTTTTGTGGGAAAATGTAAAACCTTAAAAAAAAAAAACATCTTTTAAAAAGACAAATGCGAAACTGTAACGGCTGCCAAATTTGTAGCAGCTTTTAAGTTCCTTGTCTCAAACCAGTAAGTCTAAACTACTGAAGCCTGGTAAATGTCAGTTTGAAGCCAGTTCCTTGAGATCTAAAACTTCTACCATTTGTTTGTTACGGTTTGGGACATTTGCAGTGCCTGTTAATAAGTGCTTGTATGGAAGCTTAAATGTCGGGGGCTTCTGTGAAACCGTTTCATTCTTCATATTACGACTGTAGAAATGTGTATCCGCCACTTCACATCAGACTCAATCTTTGAATTATCGACCGCAGCAGCACGAGTGATATTCTGTTTAACCCAATGATATTAATTCAAAGACTCCGTATTAACAGTCGGCGCCAACACCAACGTGCCGATAGAGACGCTCTAGCTCCAGAGGCTTGTAAAATAAAAACATGGTTCTGTAAGTTCTGATGGTGATGCATGCCGGGAAACAAAGTAAGAGAAAGGGCATGAAAATAAAAAGTTTGCAACTGCTCCGATGGGAGCGATAGCGCACGATTACAGAGCCTTTTCAGACCTCTGTCTTCATACAGGTTATTACGTAATTAATATATATATTTATATTAATTCACTTCGAGGCAAGATTTGACTAAAAACTTGAAGCACAACTAGCCTTCAGTTCGAACAGAGAAAAATATACAACCCAAACTGTACTACTGGTCTAGAGAATGGCAAGTAAACACTGAACAGCTTCAGCTAATAAAGTGGTCTCTCTCGCACACTTCTCTCTGTCAGAAGTGTGACGTTTAAACAAAGTGTGGTCTTAAGAAGCTGCTTTTTTAAAAATTTTTATTTGAACTGGTTGCCCCGTCCTGACCTAGATTAGACAGGCGCCTCTCCATACACTGGTTTGCAGAAACTCCTCGTAGGTGAACAGTTGCTGTGCATTCAGAGGAAGAACTGTGTTCCCTTCTCGGACGCTTTAACAGAGACGAGCGTCACAACTGAATTTAGCTTGTGAAAGACCAGCAGACGAGCGCTCAACCCACCGTTTGTCACACTCCCGTTGAACAAACAGACAAAGTTACCACGTCACTGGCTACTGAAGAATCACAGGTATTTCGTAACATTTGATAGCCACCCCACTCACACTCTAAACCAAATCACTCCACTTCTGTTTTACACCGGGAGGGCACAAGCTGTTGTATGCTCCACTCTGTTACCGCTTTATAGAAACCAAGGATTAGAGTCCAGCTCAGCAAGACACGCGCACACCTTTCCACTGCAGCCCAAAAGAATACTCAACACAATCTCTTCATACAGGGTTTTTAGAGAGTCCTCACAACACCCCGCTTTAAAAAAGAAAGAAAGAAAAAGGGCCGCTAAGGGAGGAGGGCACACTTTTGTGCCGTGGACACAAACACCTCTTCATGGCACTTTGAGTCTGATGTGTGCCTGAGGTGAGAGTGTGTCCGTGTGGTTAAATGTGTATTTATGTCTGTGTGTGCGGGGGTGTTGGGTTGGAGCGCTGTCTGCCCCCCCTTAGCTGTGGTTATACACTGCTGTCCTCCAGCAGCGGCTCCTTGCCCTCGGCCCCGCTGCCCTGAGGGCTGTGGGAGTGACTCTGGGCCCCGTTGCTGTGCTTCTTATAGGCGCCGGGCCTCTGGCCGGGCCCCGTGTGCTCCGGGATAAACAGGGCCACCAGCAGGGACAGCAGCACTGAGCATGCACCAAACAGGAAGGGAGGACCTGGGATGATGGCACTCTGAAAAGAGACAAACATGTTTGTTTAAGCACAGCTACCAGATGTGCCACTTACTCTTTTGTATGTGGAACAGCATTGAGTGTCTACCTCATCGGTGGGGTTGGCCATGTTGGGTTTGGCACCTTTCTCAGAGCCGTCCGTGTCGGTCAGCTCCACGTGGAACAAGTAGAAGACAAAACCGTAAAGAGCAGGGCCCAAACCGTTACAGAGGCCCCGGATTCCAGTAATCATCCCCTGGACAACACCTGCAGGGGGACAGATATGAACACAACACCGTCAGGAACATCTCGAACAGACGTTACATTTCAGCAGCCAATCAGAATGAGTTAATTGCCAATTAAAAATGTATGCTGTAGATCAACGAGCTGGACAGCAGTGAATACTTGTGTTTATCCCTCCTCTTGCTGGTGTATCAGTGTGCAACGACGCCCTCTTTGTCAACAAATGAAAAGTGCACTGAACTTAAATACTTTTAATGTACCGACAGCAACGTGTGCATTGCATCTGGAATGGAAAACTGGAATATTAAAGCAGCTAAATGTAGCATTGAATGTAGGATAAAATACTTCGCCGTGTTCACTTTTACTGCGATTAAATATTCAATCATTTAAACAACAACTTAGCTTATTTAAGCGGTTTGTGTTGAGACATGAATAAATACTGATGCTTGCTTATTTGATCAAACAGATGTTGACAGTCGAGTGACTCACCTTGTTGGTCGGGTTCTGCATTACGGGACACGATGGCGCTGATGGCGGGGAAAGTGATGCTGGACATGGCGGCAACCGCTCCAGCAGCCCACATCATCCTACAACCAACAACACACGCTCGTTCAGGATACAAACAAAACGTTTTTTAACCCTTCAAGAATTGGATTAATACAAGTCCTAGAAGGGTTTTTACACTTACTATGGCTTAAAAAAAAAAAAAAAAAAAAAAGAAGAAGAAAAGAACAACCTCTAAATCAATTGTGGAAAATGTGCTTCTGTAACCAAACTGAAGCAATATACTAAAACAAAGCAGCGACTGAGCCTCAGAGTAAAAAATGTGAAATGCCAAAGCTAATTTTGAGATAGTTGTACTTCCTATTCAATTCATGAAAGACTAAAACCATGAGAATGATTTGAATGTTTTTGTTTTCAATCATCATTTAAATGTTGAGACTCTAGAAGTAATGGATACCGTTTTTCCTTTGTGAACATGGAACAGCCTGACCTATTTAACTGAATTTCCTGGGTATTGATCAAAGCAGAGCGCAGCAACAAGACAACATGTTGTGAATGCTTTTATTCAGAATCTATATTACGGGTCACTCTGCCCTCACCACCGGGCAGCGGCAACAAGACAAACTGACGCAGTTGCTATGATCTATGACTCGTAAAAGCACCTTTTGAAACATTAGTTTTACTACTGCTTTGATGTTTTGAAAGGCACTGAATCTCAAAGTGTAACTTCCATGACAGTAAAGTGCCTGCACAAAAGAAAATCATTTTACTTTGGTCAAGCTAAATCTTTTGAGTTACAACACTATATTGATGCCGTTCTAGAGTCTCAGCGATCAGATTACTGTCTCACCAGCTTTTGAATAAGGCTATGCTGCCCTCTGGTGGTTTGTCAGAGCATTACAATGACAAGAAACTAATGCAAAAGATGGGAATAGTGCCTGTGTGTGCAGTGTTAACTCGAGGATTGGGCCTGTTGGAGGTTGTTGACTCGGATTATAGATTCTGGTTGATATCCGACCGCGCTTTAGGTTCTTGGAATATTATTTGATGAACGTTGACAGCAAACATTTGTCATAAAAGGTATTTTGTGATTATTTTTTACTTGGAAGTTTAAAAAGAGAAATAGAAACACTATCTTGCCATGCACGAGTTAAATATTTTCCGTTTTACTGGGGTTGAATGAGCCATCATCATCTGACTCAAAAGTGTTATGCCTACGACTGTGGTGTTGCACAATGCTGCAGGAAATGCCTAGTCATATTAGACTTCCTTCCTTACTTGCTTGTTTGAATTATACTGCTGTGTGATCACATTTATCCGTATCACCTCCATCTGAAGCTTGCACATGCGTCTGAACCTGAGCTGCAGATGGCGGCACGGAAAACCAAACTTCTCTTTCAGGAATCGAAAAATATATTTCTCAATTGATTTCTGGTTCTTAAGAGTGTGGGGTGTCGGCCCCTTCGAATGAATGCAGTGGAAAGGCGAGCGTGTGTTTGACGTTACTGACCAGGGCTGAGAGCCGAAGCCGTACCACGCCAGCTGTAGGATCTGGAAGCCGAGGCCGAGCAGGATTGTGTTCTTATTCCCGATGGACCGCATCAGGATCCCCAACACCACCGTCTGCAGAACCACAGTACACACAAGTAACCTCTAAGGAAGCGTCATGTAGCAAATAGTTTGAATCATTCGCAATGCCCTGGAGGCTTTGATCAATCTACGGACAGAAAGGTTATCTGCAGCAATATTCAAAATAAACTACCCACTCAAATGTTAAAATTGGCTTCTGTGATAGAAATAATAGTGTTACTCAGTTTACCGTCTACTCTGTTCACACATCTGTCATGTCTGTCTGTTGAAAGGTTTTTGTGGAGTTTGTCCTGATCCACACTGACTCTAAGGACAGAGGGTGTGTTGCGCTGCACAGATTCTAAAGCGCTGTGATGCAAATTTGTGATATACAAATCAAGTTTGACTGGACTTCAACTTTTGTCTCTGGAAAATGTGCAACTTTTCACCATCTGCCAAGTTAAAAAACACTTAAGAGTAACAATAATAAAACTCCAAACAGGAGGAGGAGACGGCTCAATTTGACATGTAATTCAACAGCAGAAGTGTTTTTCAGTACCTGGGCTATTATCGAGAGGATCCCCACCACAGCGATAAAGGCAGCCACTGTCTCTGATGAGAAGCTTATGACCTGAGGGTGAGACAGCGTTCCGATAACACGAGTCAGGACATGAGAAGACAAGCACAGTCAGAGACACACAAGAGAAGTTTATCAGACCCAAAGCCTTCCCCCATTTTTCACCCAACACTAAAGGAAGAAGGGGGTTTGTTTGTGCTGCTTTTGTGTACAACTGCATTTTGGAAAAACAAAAAGGTGCTCCTCTTTTCCATCTAGGTCAAATATGCTGCCCGTTATCTCCTTCAATACAGGCAGCCTCAGGAGTAGGGCAGCTGGTGCGAGGTGTGTTTCATTTATGACAGTGAATGTGGAGAGATATACGATAACGTCGGCAGAAAGGGAACTGGAATGTGTGAACAGTAATGTGAGCCTCAACGCTCCAGAACTACTTTGCGGTTAGTTTTTTTTAAAGATTGTATGCATTTCAGACTTGCCCGACTGGTTCACCCGACATCGTTCACACAAACTGAACACGCCTCATTTCAAGCAGTTAAAAAAACAAATAAGGAGATCGCGTCATGACAGGAGCTTCTAGAAGCTACTGTACCTTTAAAGAACGACGGAACAAGTCTAATTCAGGCTATTTGTGCTATTAAAATACATCAGTTTTCCTGCGGTAGCATTTTGCTGAGACACCTAATGAATTTGCTCCCACGCTGCTGAGCAAACCTGCCGATCCAATTTTAAAGTGATGTCGGAACAAGTGTGTTGGGAGAAGCTCTTCAGAAACGATTCCCTGTGTTTTCCAGCTTTTTATTAGCAAAACAAAATGGCTTAAGTATGCCGCTGCCACATTAATACCAAACATAACTTCATGTAAGAAAGCAGTGTCTATTTCAAATATCACAATAATGAATTAAATCACAATTCCATGTCCCATTTCGATGAGTAGGTGCTATTAAATGTGGTGTAAAAGTGGCCATGACGCGTGTAAACGATGTTCGTTTGGATAACCTGCGTGTTTAACTCAGTCATGTTTATGTTCTTCCTGGAAGTGTAAAAGAGCAGAGCGTTACCTGTCTGAGATAGAGGAAGAAGCTGGAGTACTGGCCGGCCTCGGGGAGGTAGGAGAGGAACACTGTGATACAGATGAGGAGCACCGTGGAGTCCTGGCCCACCTTACGCAGAGACTGTTAAGAGAACAGGAAGACAGACATGAGCAATGTTAGCGGAGACCATTTAACATTGTCTCCTACTTTAATAAGCCTTAATTAAAACGTCTCCTTGCCCAACGCCCTACCATAATCACCATGATATTTTAGATATCTTCCAAAGTCATTGTTACTTTAGGACAACATTTCCTCCGTTTCTTGTTTTGTTTCTCTGGACAGTGTTTTTTGATGAGACACCCTCATACTGCCGACAATTAACTTACTTACTTACAAACTTACACACAGGTGTTGGTGAGATTAAAATCTTTTGTACGCAGTAAAGCCTCATTGGTCTTTTTATTGGTAGAGAGATTAATTGTAGGAGATGAAACTTCCATCCCATGCCTCTCGTTTAGCTTAAATATATTTTATTCATTTCCATCCAGGTGTTAAAGAAGAAAAAGAAGACTAGTACCAGAGTACTTTGATGTCAAAGCGTGTGGAGGCTACACTAAATGCGTCCAGGTTGGCAGGTTTGCAAAACAACAACAGAGCTGATGAAACACACTGCAATCAACTGCTGTTTGGTGAGAATACCGGGTCACAGCAGAGTGAAAACAACCAACAGAATGTGTCACGTTGTTACTCACAGCGAAGGGGTCTGCCTGTTCCCAGGAGATGGGTGCTCCCCATGACGCTGGCCTCATCTTCTCCGGCAGCGACTCTGGTACGGCCACCAGGATGAAGCAGATGTCCAGCAGGGCAATGGCCGTGGCCAGGATCACCACCAAGGTGTCGCCGTAGGTCACCGATAAGTAGGCTCCGATGGCCGGGCTGGTAACCAGGCTGGCTGCAAAGGTAGCGGATACCTGGAGGGAGCGAGATGCAGAGCTGAGCCAAACAGGAAGGGGTCGATCTTGTCTTTTAATGCATTTATAGTTTCTAATTGTTAGGACTCTTTGGTTGAGAACTATAGGCATAATTCCTCACTGATAAACTGCCTCATAATCATTCATTTAAAAGACGCATATCTTAACAGGACTGTTTTGGTGAACCATGTCCTTACCAAACCGTAGGCTGTGCTCCTCTCATGCTCCTGCGTGATATCCGCCACGTAGGCAAAGATTACAGAAAAGGTGACGGCAAAGACGCCGGACATGGAGATTACTGCAAAGTACCACCTGAAAGAATAAAAGGGTTTTGGCTTTGAACATTGTCATTTTACATTTGTGAAGTTTGTGGTGTTGTTAACTGGAGATTTTGGGGCTGTAGTTTATTCTGTTGTTGCATTACAGTACTTCACCGTCGACCTAAAATCAAGACAGAATAATTGGATAGCGCTGTTGGCGTTTTTGCACTCACCATGGGCTGATCTTCATCAGTGGAATGGGTGCACACGTGAAGAAGACCGTTAGCAGCAAGAAGGATTTGCGTCCCCAAACATCTGACAACGCTCCAATCAGCGGAGCGCTGAGAAATGATAATAGGCCCTGGAGAGGATGAGAGAGAGAAAGATGGGACAGAAAGGGAGATGTTTCAGAAAAGTGCTGACAACGTGAGTGAAGTTAACACTCAGATTCACAGGGACTGTGATTCAAGTACACGTACCCTGTCAACACAGAAACCTGCAACGTACAAAACATTACTCTAATCTATGTATGATTGATTACTGGCCTTGTGGCTCACTCACAAGCAAATGCACACCAGCCACAGATGTAAAACATTTCCCTCTAGAGCCATACTGGCATGAAAGCAACCAACATCTATTGTTTAGGCAATTTAAAGTATTTTAAATGGTCTGGAATGTCTGATATCACCAGGTTATTGTAGGTGGCAGACTTGAAAAAAAAAAAAAAAATTTCCTACTTCAAATAAAGACAAAATAAAACAAGACAAGAACAAAGGACCTTGAGCTCATTGGTTTGAGGTTGTTTTGAAGTAAAAACAAAAACAGATGATCTTTGAAATGTTATCATCTGGTTATTTAGTATTTTTTTTATTTGAATTTTTATATTTGTGTGTGACCACAAAATGGTTTTATCATAAAAAAAATATTATTCACAGACAAGCGGCGACCATGCTTAAGCACGCTTTACACATGGATGTACGCACAATAATTGTGGCGGTTCTCATCTCAGGCTGACAGATCAGGTGGTCCCTGTCCTCCTCAACCAGTTTCCTTTTTTGGCTTTAGGGGCCATGTTTCACTCTTGTACAACAACTTCACCGCTTTCGCCACGATACAACTCTCGGTACAGGTAACGTATATCCTTTTATAGAGAAAAGGGGGCGTGGCAATATGCCAATTGCAAATAGCAGGCACACACCTGTCAATTTAGAATGTCTGTATTTTGCATGTGCGCAAAGTAGTACGATTTCTATGCACATATGACTGAATGAGCCCCAATGAAAACAGAAAATCTAAAATAATTACAAGCATGCACTCCAACTATCTTTAGACAGACTCTCCTTATAGGGACCATGAAGGTGCACTCTGATATATTCTGTAGCCAGCTGGAGAACCTGCTGGGGTAACGAGACAGCTTGCAGGTGTTCACATGGAACTCCATCAGAGTTAAGCAGGGCGTCACTGAACAAGAGAGCACATGCTCAGCAAAATACTCTAAGTGCAAATAAAAGCAGAACAAACTTGCTGAAGAACAATGTTTGTTAACAGCTGCTGTAGTGCTAAAAACCCCAAAAGCACAGGACTGCTGGCATGCATTACTGTATGGCTTTTTGTTCCCTGAAATATATCGTGTCACCGCTATATTGCGGTCATAAGAGACAGAATATTCTGTGTGTACTGATAACTTACCTTGACACCATGGATAAGTCCATTCATCAGGAATGTGTGTTGGGGGAATGTCTGGTGTAATACCTGGAGAACAAACGGATAACACCGCATGAAACCACATTATGCACACAGTTTGCGTCACATTTTAAACAATGACCTAAAGTGTTTTTACAGAGTTAAACGACAACTAGGGAGCAAAACAACTATGACGCCACTGGACTCAACTCTACCAAATGATGAGAAAATAAAACATGAATTCAATCACGTCTATGGCAGGATGTGTAAACTTGTCACTGTAATGAAAAACAAAAATATTGTACGTGCACTACAGTAAACATAAATATCTTACATTTGATGCGTTTTCTGAGACCAAACAGGGATATGACTCACGTGTTGAGAATCATTAACCAATTCACATAATTACCAGGAAAACAAACAAAAGCACACAAACAGAAAATATGGACAAATTGTGCATATTTACTAAAATACATTCACCTCTCTCTCCTCTTTCCATTTCAAAATGATAACAGATTCCAAAGATCTCATGTTTAAATAAAATAAAACACTTGATAATAAGATAAAAACAAGATAAAAACAAAAATACACAGAATGCATAACTTGAGATGGAAAATTAAACCCACCGCAACACAATAATGATAAAAAATCCGCACCCATATTTGCAGCATGTAAACACTGCAGCAGCATCAAAAGGTCTTCATTACTTTCTACTTCTGTGGTGGAAACTCTCAAGTGCACTCACCACCAAATGTAGTGAAAAGCTAGAATCCCTCTGCAGATAAACATTAGTCATTCCTCATGAGAGTGCTACATCCTGTTACATTAGTCAAAAAACCAGAGTATAGATTTAAATAAATTGTCGGCACTACTATCCCACAGGAGTTGTACCGAACATGTTTTGTGTTCTGAGACAAATAGTCCTAAGCTACAACAATAGTACTGTTCCCCGTTCCAGTAACCACTGTTAGCTCTGCCAGCACTTTTACCGTTGTTTACACAATTAGCAACGTGAGCTACAAGACGCCAGCTTGGCCGTCTCCATGTTGAGAGCTGATAAGATGCAATATAAATGCTCCCAATCTTGTATATAGCACCTACAATGAAACAATAAAAAATTTGATTTTTAAAGCTTTCTTATGAACTTTTCAGTTTTTGATGATGCTTTGTTTACCGCTGCGGTCTAACAAAAAGAACGCATTTAAGAAGAATGGGTAAATGCTGTGTGAAAGAGCTTAGAGAGACTAGAAAGGCGCTATATATAAATGCAACTGCATTTACCAAGTACATTAAAGTATTTCAGGATATGTACAGTCATGTTCTTACAATACCGTATATTTTTGAGAATGCAGAGGGGGAAAAGATAGTCCAGCTTAAAGTCCGTACAGTTAGCATCATTGACACTGTGAGAACATGACGCCTTGGTTTAAATGAGGACATTTGGAGCTAGACAAAGACTAAATAACAGGAACTAGTTATTGATTAGTGGTACAGAAGGAACAGCTCATGGCATGGCTGAGAATCTCCTCTCGTCCTCAGAGTCAGTTACCCCACACACACACACACAAAGAGTGTGAACGCTCGGTGGCGACGGTTGCTGCTGGATACTAATGAAGCAGTACACTCATTGGGCGCAGTGAAGCAGTCCCTCTCATCTTCAGGCGCCCTCTGATTAGTCCAAAATGCAAATCCTACCTCCGCCCAGTGATCTTGGGGGCAACAAACCCCCAGTAATTAAGGCTTTACAAACCTCCAGTAATTAATGCATAAGAGTTACACATCTAACCACCTCTTCAAACAAGAGACTGCTGGAAAGCATGCATTGCATAAGCCTGTCTGGTTCACGTCATGTGGCGCACAGATGTTTACTCATTTGTCTGAGATACCAGTTTCTACCCGCAGTCATTTACAAAGAGAAAAAACGTGCAAGTTAAAAAAGAAACGGGACACGATTTAAATAAATACAGTCACTGTCAAAACAAAGACAACTTTCTGTTCTAATAACTAGCTTATTGTTCTTCTGTTGCCAACATTGTTCAAAAATACAAGTTACATTTTGGAAAGACAACCTTCTAAATAACTCTGTCCGAGTTGCTTGTCGCAAATATGTTAACTGAGGTGAATGTGTGGTTGTGTGCTGCGGCCTGACAACACAAACTAGTGACTCCCCCGAAAAGCCTTTTCAACAAAGAGCTGGTGCTCAGACAATCAACAGTTTGATGCCCTTTTCATATTTCTCAGTCCATTAGCGCTTGGCAAAACATCTGCCAACACACACGCACAAAAAAAACAAAACAGAAACTGCATCACACAGGGCCCCACTCATTTGATTAGGAATGCAATCATTCAGAGACACTGATGGGCCTTGTGTGATTCCAGTCAATGGGAAATGTCGCTCTTTGGCCGGGTCACAAGAGAAGAGGTGTAGGCGTATGAATGTATAACTAACGGTTGTGTCAGTTTACATAACAGTGTGTCTACGTGAGAGTGCGTGTTTGTCCGGGCTTACCGTGAGCATTGGGGTGGTGAGAAGACCCCATGCAAAAAACTCCAGGAAGATGACCACCACAGCATGGTAAACACTGGGCTCACCGATTCCCTGAGGCTAGATGGAGACACATAAACAGAAAGGGGATTAGCCAAGAAGCAACACACATTTAGTTTTACAGCATCATAGTGCCTGTAAACGGTAAGACATTAACAGATCGAACCTCAAACTGGGATCTAATTCATAGAAGCTTTCGCCTAACAATAGAGATTGTGCATCACCTGATCCTGTGGGACAGCCCACAGATGGGATAGAGTAAGTAAGCAAATGGGAGACATCGTTTCACTCTGGACTTTTGGAAGGAAGTTATGACTTGGCCAATACAGGGCTGAATGTTGAACTAAACCACCAAAAGAATCAGGATTGCTCTGTGACTTGCATACTTTTTTCCTTCAAATTGAAATATTATCTTCATACTGAAATCTGCTCATGGGACACAATCAACAAGTAGATTTACATCCACACAATTACTGTGATTACTGTACAAACAAATGAAGGGAACTTTTCAAATAAGAAATGTATACGATTCACGGTAACTAAATGAAGTTGACTTTAGAAGATGCTGGATAGTCATAAAAAATGTGCTGCATCCTGGAGACAATTAGGTAATAAAACCCTAATGAAAATGGTATTGATTTCTAAACGGATAAGTTAGAGAAAAAGCTGTATATCTGCTGCGAGATTTATTTTGCCACAAACCATTCTGCATTTTTCTCTCCATTCTACAACATGAGCTTAGTGGTGCCTGCACAAACCATCAATGTCAAAGATCCTAGAACATAAAAGCAAATAAGGTGCATACATGCAAATACTAATTTAAAAGCAGTATTGTGGCTCTTTTAATCCAGTCATACTTACTCTAATTACAACATTAATGTGATTGAGACGACGTTAAGCTGTTTACATGTAATATCAGCTATAGTGCCTTACTATAAGGTGAAGAGAAAGTGTGGTCGAGTGAGCGTGGATGCTGAGCAGAATCTTTCACAGGAACCTCAGATTCCGTATGATGATAATTCTGCGAGACTATAAAGTAGGCCAGGGCCACCTTAACATAGGCATTAGCTGCTAGTTTACTCGCTCGTGTGGTTTTGTCACTTCCCCACAAGGAGAGGGTGAAAGCATCACCAAAAACAAAACAGTCTTGAGGTCCGAGTATAACTGTATAATTCTACTGGTTCATTCAAAGTTGTCGTCGCAGGCAAATCAGAAGAAAGTCTCATCCTTTTTGTTCTGCTTAACCGGAAAAAAAGAGGAACATTCTGCAGCCGTCTCATTATAGGGATGTTGCAACTTCCCCTCCACTGAAATGATGACCAGCTACATCATTAGAGATTACATTTTGCTATTGACTAGTGAGCCTCTAAGCCTATTATATGTAATGACTGGATCAAGGATTGGATGTGGAAAGTGAAATCTTAATGGCTGAGTAGTCAGAAGAGGACACAGTGAGGCAATAACAATGATTTAAAATAAGGCCCTCACTGGAATATAGCCACATCTTGTCAGGTGTTTTAAAAAGAAAAATGTACAGACACAAGGCCATCAACATACTCATCACTGAGAGAAAACAAGTTATTAGTTCTCTTCATTAGGATTACAACTCTGTGCGTCTTCATTTGGATACCCAGAATGTTTGGCATAGCTGTCTACCTGATTACATCACCATCTCTGACGCCTCACTGTATTTATAACAATCATACCATACTCACTCTTTGCCAAAATCCTAAATTTAGGGCAATCGTCACTTTGACCATTTAAAAATGACCCAAATAATTAGAATCTCTGATATGATAGTTGGTCGTCTGTTTGGTCCGTGCATTGAGGAAGGTTGACGCTTCCAGCTAAGGGCATCGTATCACATTATATTATGGTTCGTACCTGGACCACAGGTGCCAATGACCCAGCTGAGTGTACATGCAAACAACAAGCTGACATTTAACCAATCATCAGCACCACATTCTGAACAGACGTCATATAGTTATGAGCTTCGTTACAGGTCTTTAAACAGATGCAGTCAATATGTTTGCTTATCTGAATATGTTTACTTAACGTTAACCGTCGTGCGTGCTTGTGTTCAACCAACGTTGCCAAACCGTTAAAGTATTAAACCACATTATCGGCCAAACACATCTTACGTAGACTGACAAGTTACACTACTTTGTCTCAGAAACAGTTAGCTAGATAATACAATGATTATCAGTTTGTTGCAGCAAGATAAAAAAATAACCCCAATTAGACACATGCTAGAGAGCTAACGTTAGTGCCAGTTTGTGCTTTATAAAGCACCGTCACGCGTAATTTTGAAGATTTGAACAAACATGAGACACCATTAAACATTAACTGCTTGTTTAAAGTTAGACTAAATAGCATTGTGGTTAAGTGAGATACTGTGCGGTGATAAATAAATACACACCGAACGTTAGCATTACCAGGGCTGACGTGTAAACGACTAGGCCGCTCACATTAGCCACTTCAGAGCTAACGTTAGCTGTGTTAGCCGCACGGACTCAGCAAACGGTTAACGGGATAAACCATTAAAGACAGAAAGATATAAACAAATGGCGCTACGACTGCTATGTTTTTCATGAAATAAACAAGGCTACTAACTAATTTCAGCAGCCGAGAGCCAGTTTAGCTCAGCGGCAAAGCTCACTTAACGAAGATAAATAAATATTTAACTCACACTTCCTCCATCTTTTATTATAATTTTCTTTGCAAGAAGAATGCTGCGGTTCAGCCGCTTTTTCTTCTTTTTCTCCCCCGTCATTGTTAACTTATGTCCATTCTTGGTGTTAGAGGGTCATCGTTGCTCCTATCAAAACTAAAACAATCTACTGATTTCGGCTACAAAGCTCATAACACCTCGGAAGTCGGCTATAGGCAGCTAGCAGTGAGCTACCTAAATGATGATTTCTCCACCTCACTTCAACCCTTCTTCCTGAACTAAACGTAGACCCGCCCTTCCAGTGCAACACCGTTCAACGATTGGCTGTCTGATGCACGCGCACGTCCAAACTGTGGTTCTGATTGGTTAAGAAAAAAATTTGGCGCTACCCATCTTCAAATGGCGATTTGCGAACATCACACCGCGGGTTCGGGTGTACAAGAGGAAATACCTTATATGGTGAATGGCTGAGTTTATCAAGAAAGTGTACACGATGTTCAGCTACTTCCACAAAAACAATAATAACAATTCAGAGTCGACATAACAAAAAAAATTAAATAAATAGAGGGGTGCAAGTCCTTTAATCTCTTTTCTTACACTAATTTCAGATTAGTCATTTTTGTTGTTGTCAAAAGTGGGAGAATTACCTTTTCTGGTACCTACTTTGGAAGTGCCCATACGTACAGTATGTGTGATGTTTTTGTATGTGTGCTGCTTTATATATTATATTAGCTTATTTGTCATATTTTGTTAAGTTGAAAAGGTTATAGGTTGTTGTCCCCTGTCTATGTACTGGAAAATTAGTAGAACATGAGAGACATTTACACAACCCAATAAAATACAATGCAGGCTCACAATAACAAATGATATACCGGTATGTCTTTGTAGAATACATCATGAATGAGAACATATTGCTAACATCAGTTTAAATTTAAAAAACACCATAAAAATAATGACAAAATGGCAAAGTATGGTGTAGTAATGTGGTAGATATCGGTTCAACAGTAAATAAAAGGACACACACCATCAAAGCAAACAATGCCTATAGAGCTTTACATTTTATTGACTTAAATAAAGTGTTAGAAATCCATTTGAAATGAAAGAAGACAGGAGAAAATCAATTTTCTTGGCTGATTGTTTATATTGTTACCATTACAAGTGATTCAAAATATCCCAAAATTAAGTTGTCTAGCTTCCAATTTACATTAGAGTTCATTTTAGGTCATCAAATCAAGTGTTTTTCATTTCTGGGAAGAGAAAACTTTTGTGCTGGAAAACTGTCACAGAGTGTGTGTAACTGTGGGAAATTTACAGCGAGTCACTAAAAAAAACTGGAAGTTTGGACATCTGAAATGCACACTTAGTGAAGATCAGGGATATAACGTTACATCATAAAACATGAGAGCTGTATTTCAAAAAATGAAGATCTGGAATGAGTAATTTCACCAACAATGCAAAGGATCACCGACGAACAAGTCTGAATTAACATGTCTGTTACATTGAATAGATAAACATTTTGCCCAGAATGGTCTGCTGTAGCTGTTATTTTCCTCCATGATCTCATTGACGTAAAAGGGCAGTTCTTAAACTCCCACCTGAAGTACAACTTCCACACATAATACACTAAATACGTGGTTCCAGATATATTTCATCCATTTAACCATTCAAAATAAATCATATTAAATTTGTTTTTATATTATATCTATTGTGCAATATCCTGTGGTATTAGTATAGTCCAGTAAAGTATAAATTTGTAGCAACAAATCATGGAACCCATTGCGTTCCCCCCCAGCTTTAATCAACAGCGTGGTCTTTCAATAAATACAATAGAGACAGGAAAAAGCGCCACAGGAATAAATGTAATATAGCATCTCGAAAAATATAAAATCTGGTCTTGTTTCTAACCGGTTTCTGTTCAGACAACATTTCATGTTCTTTTTAATGTTGGGCAGTGTTTCTACAGTATTTTTTTTTTATGCCTAATGTTTGAACAGAATATGCAATATTCTGTTAAGAGACTTGTCATTGTCAAAGCTGCAGTATTGGTTATAGACATCTGTAATACAGCATGAGACATTTGAAAATGGTCAGTTTATTACACAAAAGTCAAACCCTGAGGATGTTCACCCCAATATGCATTATTCTGTGTAAAATGTACAGGCATGCATGTTTTAAAAAAAACCTACATGTACAGACAAAACATTTACTTTGTGAAACTGCACAGCCAAGAGAAGTCTCAGAGGGAAGCATTTTCAGTCGTTCTAAAAGGCAGCAATGTGACCATTCCCCTTTCAGGTGTATTGAATCAGTGGTCAGTCACAGTAATGCCACAGGAACATGAAGAGCAGAAATGCCCTGAAACACAATGTCGCTGTGTATAATCAAGAAGCAGTCCGATTCTCCTACCAGCCTTTTTGGTAGACTTAAAAGACATTTTTCCCCCACAAACACCATAAAAATCCCATTAATACCACAGTGGTGGAGCGCAGAATAATGTACACCAGTAAAGGAGGGACTTGTATCCTTAGTTGCTCACCATGTTTTTCTCTATAGATGACACACTGCTGGTCACACAGCTTCACAAAAGTACCTACCTTTTATAAAATGTCAACTGTACATTTTTGAAATCTGTTTTAAATCACATACAGGGCATAGAATATGAAGAGGCTCCGTACGATCTACCGTCGCAAAGCACTTTGTTTCCATAGCAGCATTGAAAAATGGAAGAAGTCTACAAAACAAAGTGCACAGTTATTTTTTTTGACATTCACACATCTTTTAACACATTCTTGGGGATATTCCAATTATTACAACTTGTGGTGTTATGTGCAGGTTAAATCTTCATCCTCATCGATGTAAGGGATGTCCAGGTCATCAAATCTCCTACTGGACGTTTTGTTGGTGATGTGGGGCTGGTCGTCGGGCAGGAAGCACATGGATTGGGTAACATCTGTCATTCGTCCCGGTGCGAACTCTCTCTGGGCATCATCTATCGGAGACATCAGACTTCTGACTCTCTGCGCCAGGTCAGCGGGTTTAGGTGGGCAGTCGGGTCTCTGGGTTTTCAATCGCATGGTCACCTTTCTTGGTACTAGAAACATCAGATTGGCAAACATTTCTGGTATGAGCTTGTAGTACACACACACACACACACACACACAGTCAATCCCAAGTCCTTGTGTTGGTTTGATATTGTAGCTTAATTTTGGAAACAATGAACAAAAGACTTTTGATATAAATAGAATCAGTACTGGGGGTGAACAGGCAGTATATGATGAAAGAGTATATGAAGTGTGCAGTGGTGTGATGTAAAGGCAGGTTTGATTGTTTTTTTGGCCATGTCCAGACTTTATCCCTGTGTAAAAAGAACACAGCCCTCTCATGAATTAGTATGAGGCTAGTCCAGCGACAAACAACAATAACAACGCAGGATCGTCCTGCAAAAAAGCTGTTGTTGTCTCAGTTGGGTGAAAAAACGACCTAATCACATCAACATTTTTGTTGTTCTTTTTTTCTAGTGAACCGTCTCTTTAGATCCATAGGAAGGTGAAAATACTATACCTCCCTACTGACCTTCTGAGTCCTGGCTGCCCAGGATGTCGTCTTGACTGTCTGAGCTCATCGACGACGATGAGTCCAGGTTGTCATTGTCAGATTGGTCTTCCTCCAGGTCAGGTAACCTGCAGGCCAAGTCCACCCTGGAAATAACAAAACAAGATATTATTATTCAAACTCATGTCATTTATCGGCATTACCCAACCGGGCATTTAACTTCAATGAAAAGAATCTCAGCTCACTTTTCTTGCTTGATGGATTTGATCCTATCGATGAGGGTCCTCTCCATTTCGTCAGAATTTGTTTGGGCTGGAACATACAGCTCTGAAGGCTTTTCAACAACCTGCACAGAGATCACAGTGGTTGGAGTAGGTTTGGGTTTCAGCTGATAAATTAAACCAAATTCCCTTCAAAACCAAATTCACTTTATTCCAAAAAAAATGAGCTACAACTGTAATATACTCTTAAGAATGTAAAGGTTTATCCATCAAGTCATTTAGATGCGAAAAAGGTGTTTTTTCTTTGATTAAACATTATATGCATTAAATATTGGGTGACAGTGTGGCTAACTCTGTCTTATACTGGCCATCTCCCAGTTTTCCTCAGTATTATGAATCTTATTCCAGCCAGATTGATTGATGTAAAAACTGAAATTGACCCAGGTGTCATTCTTTTGGTCCTGAAGTTTTCCCTCACCGTGTTTTGTCTCCTCAGTTTGAGCTGATTGACAGCCAGGGCCTCCGCGTATTCCAGCTCCTGGATATTCTGCATCTTCTCATTGTAGCGTCTGAGCTGCTCAGAGATCAGGATATCAACACACCTGCAGGCAACACGGTCAAAGATGAATACACCCCCATAAAAACAATGTCCGTCTCTAGAAATACATAGCGTGTATCCAAGAGCACGTACAGTATTTTGAAGCCAGGCGACCCCACCTAGACTGATCCCTACCGATGACCTCTTTATGATCCATACACATTTTTGGATTGTATATATTGTATTTATATTTTGTACCTTATTGTTATCTTAGACTTCTTACATTTGCACTCTTTCCACTTTGTATTGCAAAATTGCAAATAAATAAAATAAAATGTCCTGAAGAGTGGAGTGTGCGGTATCACTCACATTGTAGTCTTGCCCACATCCTTCATACCCAGGAAGGGGTCATCCACATCAGGTGAACGCAGTACGCAGGGAGCAAACACGATAGCAAGAGAGCTTGGTGACATCTTATTGTGCTCTTCCTCCTTTGCAACCCTAAAAAAAAAAAAAAAAAAAGAAAAAGACACTCACATGAAGCTCTCAAAGGACTTTTATCTCACACAAGTCGACAACAGAATCAAATAATCACTGTGAGGAGTGGCGGATTCTTCGCATCACACATTTTAGAATATTGTGGAAATCTTTTTTTTTTTGGCAACAGACAGGACGTAAGCATTACAGTTAATGAGTAGACGCAGAAGAAGGGAATAAGGGATCGTCCTACCTGACAAGGTGAAAGATGAGTCGCTCCAACGTGTTGTAATTGGCAGGCGGAAGTTCATCAACCTTTTGGTATACAGCCCTTATCCTCTCAGCTTTCTCTGGCAGCTCTGGGGGCAAAAAAAACACACGAGATCAACAGGGTTGTCCTTCAAACAAAGGATTTTGGCGTCTAATCGATTAGTTGATTTAATCGACAGATCTGAAGAACCAAGATTCTCCACACAAAAGCAACACGATAACGTTTACCAGGAACGTGCATATAAGTTTCTTTGAAATCGGTCAGTCAGCATGAGAAAACATTTAAAAAATGACTAATTGCCGAAAGAAATCTTAGATGACTAAAACCCAAATAACAGATTAGTTGACTAATCGACTTAGTCCTAGAGATCAATCAACTTCAAAAACTGGTCAGAGTAAACATTCATATCAGGAATTTCTATCACTTATGACAAGTAGATCACAAGTAAAGCTGAAAGGATTATTCTTATTCATTGATCGGCAACTATTTTAATAATTGATTCATCGTTAAGTAATTTTCTAGCAAATAAGCCAAAAGAAGAGACGAGTTGCAGCTTCTCCAATGTGGGGATTGCCTGTTTTTTTCCCAGTTTGAGACATACCATCAATATTTACTCACCCACGGCATGCAGGAAGTCGCTGTAGAGGGAGAAGGTCATGAGGGGGTCCGGCAGCTCTCTGAGCCAACGCTTAACCAGACCTGTGATAGTGTGGATGGGGTAGTTGTCTAAACATGGCCCTTCAGGATCTAATGCCACAAAACAGAAAAACACAGATGAAACGCACCAAAAAGCATACAATAATATTATTATGACTTTTCATTCCTCATAATCAGGGGTCAAAGGATGTGATTAAAAGTATTGCGTTTTGTAGTTCCTTAAAATTGTTTTAAAAACACAGCATACAAGGTATCATGAGTTCTGAAGTTATTATTTCCCTTAATTTCAACAAATAAGTAAACATACACAATAACAGAGGAGCGAAAGAATGTAGAGTGAATATGGGAAATCCTGTGGCTGCAATGTTACGTTGAACTCTAACATAAACTGACTAATCTGAATAGATTTGTTGGGTTCCTAAAACAACATTGTGTGCATAACAAGTTGAGGCAGGTGTGCAGAGCATTACTTACCAGTCTGCAGAATCTGGTGGAGCTCCCTCGCTCGGTGGGTTGAGCCCGACTTGCGGTAAATACCCTCCGTGTAGAGGCCGTTCAGCTCCATGTGCATCAGCAACAACTCCACCACTTTGGGCACAGGGTTGGCTTTACTGGCGAGGACAGACACCTGCACCCCAAAGTGAAGGGAGCCCGGTACACTGTCATCCTATCACAAGAAAAAGACAAGAGGAGGTTAAAATAAAGTTATTCTGTCATGATATGGTATTTGTAGGAGTATTTAAAAATGTTCATCTACCTGTCTGGCACAGAGTGTCGAGCAATCTGTGATGATTTTGGACAGGCATTTCTTGTGACATATTAACTTGCAAGCTTAAAATAAAAAACAGAGGGGAGAAAAAATAAAGTTCAATTTAATTGTGTCCCTCTTTTAAACAACAAAAAAAAAATGCCGCCACATTTTGTGTTCATGCAGCTCTTTGAACTCACCACTGCACATGTAGGCTTTCTCCATTCCCCAGATGTAAGAGCCACACAAGTCACACGACTGCATGATGTTCACCTGGTATGTGCTGAACAGGTGATCCAGAGGACTATTAGGCTGAAGAGAGAGGATGTACAGACAATGCACTGGGATGATTTACATGGACGTGCAATGCAAAACCCTCACAATGCAGAGAATGATATTCAACGTACACATTTTTCCTTTTTCCTCCTCTTCTTCGTCGTCGTCTTGGTGGCCTGAGAGAAGCCAGAAGTGAGATTTAGGAACGAGTCAAGGGATAGTTTATACCCACCAAGTCGTTTAGAGACTGACGATTGACTGAAAATCTCGGATTTACCTTGGCTGGTTCAGACTCCACTCGTTTTAGCTCGCCCCTTATAAAGCCGTCCAGCACAGACTGAAACAAGTTGACCACCAACGAGACATCCGTCTTCTTCTTCTTGGACCCTGCTAGTGTGTTCACTTTGTTGCGGTAGCCCTTCATCAGATCTTTGTAGCCAATTTGGGGCTTCTGTTGGTCGCAGAGCATTCATGAAAAGTCAGTGACCACTTTCCATCGTCTTAATTTGGCTCGTTTGTAAGACATTCAGCAGCAGAACAACAATAAGTGACTTAATGGTTCAGACTTACAGATTGTACAGAGGAAGAAGCTGAACTGACCTTGACGGAGTACATGCCTTTGATGGTATCTCTGAACTGCATAGTGGCTGAGAGGAAGATGCTCTCTGTTGGTGACAGATCTTTTCTACTTCGCAGCTCATTCACCTGAGGAAAGTACATCAAATTGAGCGAGTTTTAAAATTTGACCTTTGTTGAACCTTTACTTTTAGCAGGATAGTCCCATCGGGATTTATAATCTCTTTTCCAAGGGAGTCTTCCCCAAGAAGGCAGCAAATAAGTTTCACATAAAAGTACAAATTACAGACTTAAAAACAAAACAACTAATTTTATTAGATTCATTTATGAATTAATAAAGTTGTTCATTAACAGTTTAAATAGCCCTTAATCCTGTTTTTAAAATCTTGCATGTTTACAAAATAATCTAGTTTAAAATGACTCTGTAGCACTTTTACCAAAGTTATTTCACAGTGTCCCCCCCCCCCCCAGTTACACATTCATTTCATAATGCCACTTTTAACAACATTGTTGTTGTTGGTTATGTACACCATATCGCCCCTCAGCCACTCACACTGCCCCATCCATGACAGCTAGATGCGTGTGCTAAATGTCTATTCTGTGGATAGATAAAAAGTGTGAGATTCTGTAGCTGGGCGACAGTATATGACTGCATATCTACAGTAGAAACAAGTGAGAGCCATATGCGTGTCAAGATTTGAACGTGCTGAAAGTAAACCCCGAGTTAGCCGCTCTCCTCCTCCTCCTCCGGCGTAGACCTCACCTGAATGCCGAGGAATTCGTCCAGGTTTCGCAGCTCGTTGGGGTCGGTGATCTCGCGGTCCAGAGACGTGTTGCACTGCAACGCCCGTGTGGCCCGGCTGATTCGAATGGTCTGGTTTCGGCTGACCCTCTCACTGCCCTGGTTTGGCCTGTGGTAGGGATTTGGAGTGTAGCTGGCCAAGGTGACTGCAGCCAGACGAGGGAGATGTGGCATTATTAGTCCGACACGGCAATTAAACATTTTAACAAGAAATCTACTGGTGATGAACAGGATTTTTCCTCAAGATGATCAGAAAATAACCTCCAGATGGCAGTAAAGATAAGTGTGTTAACCAGTGATGTATGATGGTAAACGGTGACTTCTACTCGTTAGATCCAGTAAACACCAACATCATAAGACAAACTGCATACAATAAACTGAGTGTTTCCTCTTTCCTTTAGACCGTGTCCCACATACATTCACCACAGTGCTTTCAACTGTCCCTTTTGCGTCATATTTAAAGTGAAGGAGTATATTTCTAATACTCTGCATTGTACAACTAAATATATTAAGATTGCTGCTTTTGGTCACCTGTTTTATTTGATGGAGGGTCGTTGACCGGGGAATATTTAGGCGCCCGCTTTTTCAGGAATCTGCTGAGAAACCAAATCCTGTACAAAAGACAGTCTGTATCACCTCCATGCAGCAACATATCAACGACAGTAAGTATTGTTAAAACATGAAGCTCGGTCCTGAAAACATTAAACAATTTCCTTTGAACTGAGCGAGAGAGTTTTACCTCTCAGGAGTTGTGAGTTGTGATTGGTTCGATCCCTGTTGTCCCGAGTCCTCATTGGTGCTCTTGGCTAGAAAACTGAACCTTGACCCATCAGTTTCTGCTGGTGTCTGCAACAGTATCAAAACATGAACATGCTCTCAGCCAAAATACATAACTTGCTAACCAAAAACTCGAAAGAACAAACTATCGTAAGAAAAACCACCTTTCCCCGCCATGCAGCGGCTGCACCACCACCACCAAACCAGGCCACATAAAACTGATGTATTATTAGCAACATAGCGGTAGTCCTTCACCATAAGTCATGCAAAGCTGCACTGTCTCCTGCCACCAGCTGAACGGTGACCTTTTTGGATTTAAATCAGTATGAGCAAAGTTAGTACATATATCAATAACATTGTGTTAAAACGTTTGTTATTTACAGATTCAAGTGATTCTTAAATCTTCCCCTGTTTATATGTTCATTATTAAATGTGAGTTTTTGTGAGTAACAATATTCCAGTGATGTTTATTCAATGATTAGTTTGTTAGCATACCATGTACAGTAGATTACAGTGTGTCCATGACAAAAGACTGAACAAAAATCAAATAGTGTCATATCATTGCCTAAATCAGATTCATCAATCATAATTCATTCGTCGTATGGTATTTTAGGTTTTTGTACTATAAACATGAACAAAATGAACAGAAATTAAGCAACAAGCTAAAATAATTAAGCAACAAGCTAAAATAATTAAAGTTACTTTAAAATGAAGACAGGCGAAGAAACTGTGACTGTAAAGCGATACACCATATTCTGTGGGAACTCTGAACTGTACCTGCTGACCTGAAGCTCATTGAAGAAAAAAAAGAGACAAAAAAGATCAGAAATGAGCTTTGGAAATGGGCTTTTAAGAATTCCTTTTTTGCGTTTCGGAAACGAGAGCCTCCTTGGCTGCTGCACAGAAACGATAAGTGTCCCAGAGCAATGCAACCTTCAATCCGTTTGAGACATACACATGCAAGGCCTGCATGCAGAGGAGAGCCGTGGTCGGTCTAAATGTCCCTTCGGTCAGTACCTTGACCTGGGATTTGGCGGCCCGGAGATCCGCGCTACTGGCCGCGCCCCTCAGGCTGGCTACATGGGGGCTGATGGGAGGCAGCGGAAAGCTCCAGTACTCGCTCTCCTTGGAGATCCCAACGTTCAACAGACCGCTGCGGGTGTAGGCTAAGCGCCGCTTGCGTTTGGGCTGCTTGCGGAAACGCACCCTGACCTGATTGGGCCAGGAAACGTGATGAGGCACAGACTGGGAGCCCTTCTTTGATTCATGCGTAAGGAGCCTCCATTTGTGTCGTTGTCAGTTTACAGCACACATAACTACAGTTCTTTGAAACGCCAACATTTATTGTTGTACAGGACACTTACAACTGTACGAGGAGCAAAACGTTAAATGGATTGAATGTTCTAGAGTTTTTAAAATGATGTCATACCATATTGACAAAGATTACCTCGTTGGTAGAGGGTGAGCTATCGGAGCCTGATGAGCTGATCGTTGATAGTTCATCAACAGACATGGACTTCCCTTTGAGCCTGCGTTGCAGAAGGAAAGAAGAGCGGAGCTGTGGACTATTGTGGGACTTTGCAAGTATTGGTAAAAGCATCAAGATATACATTATGTCCAACATTTGTGGAGAACGATTTCTCTGACTTTAGGATGCTTACTGAAACTCTTTCCGAACGCCTTGGCGCCGCCGTAGTTCTGGACTTGATTCGTCCGTCCGTTCTCCGTCGCTCTTTCTTCCCGTCCACCGCTCCGCCTTCTCCTTCAAGGCCCCACCGTCTGTGTAGCGCTGCAGCGAGCTGCTTTTAGAGGGGCTGGTGCGGTCATCACTGCCAACTTTAGGTTCCAGTGGGAGGGAGAGGGGCCTGTTGAGAGGGGGAGGGGATCCTCTGCCCTCTCGCTTCTCTCTGCTCATGGACCTCTGCTGGGTCCTGTTGGGGCTGAGCTCCACTTCTTGCTGCCTCGTCAACTCCCTTTTTGTCAAACTGTTATGTAAGAACCACTAAAATCAGACTGGCATCACAAAAACATATCCATAATACAAAGGCTTGTGCTTTATTTTAGGTTTTGAATCTAATTCCACCAAAAATGCACATTGTGTACAGTAAACTGAACAGAACAGAAAATGCCAAAAATATTTGTTTATGCTTTTTAATATTTGCCCACTACAGTAACTAGCATTTTTATTTACATTGCTTCTTCGGCTTTATAAGAAAATAGTTTTTTCAAAGACAAACACACTACCTGATCTGGTTTTTAAACAAACATTTAGTAAAATTGTGATCATAGAGGCAGTTCTGTATGCAGCACATTATCCCAGTACACCCGTCATGTTATGTCAACAACATGGATCCAATATTTACACTTTTCATTTTCACGTGTCTTGAGGAACCTGCTAAACATACATGTGCTGGCTTCTTTTTCTAAAATCATGCAGTTGTGTAGGTTTAGTACGTACCTGTCCCGTCCAGGCCGGGTCTTGGACATGTTCTTATCGTCCTCCGTCTGATGTTGGCGATTTGACTTCTTGAGCGAACTCCTCCATGCTGTCTGGATCACCGTAGCAGCTCGGTTTTGGTTCTCGTAAAACCCACGCCAGTTCCTCTAAAAAAAAACAAAAAAACACCAGAAATCCTCTGTCAACTTTAATATGTTGTACTTTAACTTGTTTGTGTGACTTTATATTTCTTTTTTTGACAGGATACCGAGTAGGAAAGACACAGGGATGTATTATTTTTAGGCACCGTATAATTTTACTTTTTAATCTTATGTTGTTGTAATTTACTTTTTCTATTTTATTATTTTACTCTATTTACTGTTATTGCTATTCTATTTTGCACTGGTGTCAGCATTTCTTCTTAAAACACTTAATACTTATTACTCTATTGTTGTAAATAATACATTTTTTTTCTTTTGTTGTATGCTTTTCTTTACAGTATTTTATACGATGAATGGTACCTGTATAATCATTGTGGCATCTTTTTTTTGCAGGAAATGGATCCGTAACAGAATGGCACGGAACCAGCGCTGCATGATGATGATGTGACGCATCATTTCTTTGTTGTGAGTGTCTTGGAGCAGTTGCCGCTCCTTCTCCTTGAGAAACACCTGAGCAGATGAAAGAGAGGCGCACACTTGATGAAACCACTGGGAACATTTATACTGTGTTATCTGTGGTACATTTTAATACATGCATGACTTACATTATGTGACTTTTATGTGTTTTTATGACTTTAAGTAAAGCATGACATCTGCCATGTCTTTTTAGGAAGTGATTCATAACAATAATAAACTTTAAGAGACATTTTAATCTTCACAAAATTCCTGCTTGTCACGTCATTTGTTGGATGCGTTAAATTCAAAACCTATCAACAGAAACATGGGTACATGCAGTACTCATGGGTGACCTAAGTATGAAGTCATTTCCCAGGCATGGCAACGTTTCATCCTCTGGCCATTGTGATACAGAGGACCATGGTGAGTTAAGTTCAGAACAAATGACTGACATGATCAAGAATATTTACCTTGCTTTTTCCTATTTGATAAGTGGTCTTATCCAGCTCCATCTTCTCAAGCAGTTCAGTTATGTGCTCTGGCGTCACAGTAGCTCCTTTTGGAAGCAACATTCTGAACTTCTCAAAAAATTCCTGTCATCAAAAGAAAATGGTTTCAGAAGTGCAAAGTGCTTTCTTCTCACGAGCCAGGTTTCCTTCGAAATGTGTCACAAACTTCAATTGAATTTCGATAAAATCTGCAAAAGAACATGCCAATCAATGCTCTTTTTCACCCGCTAAAGTTATGCAATTATTAGGAGCTGGTTCACCCAGATGAGCAGTAGGTGGCACCAATTCTACAGTCGGAAAAAAACATTTTACCATTGCAGAAGAAGAGGGCGCAGCAAGATGATGTAATTAAAAGAGCACCAGTCGACCTCAAACGGTGAAAAACATTGCAGGAAACCTGATAGAAATATGACACTTCTGATTGTTTTTAAATGTAATAATGTGAAGAAGGTCAGATCAGATCTGTGTGGAGCAATGAGGAGACTCCTTAATCTGCTGCTAGCTTTCATCTCTTCAGCAGACCAGAAGCTGCAGTGGAAGTGGAAGTCTCATGCATCAGGTACTTCATCATATATTTGCTAAATCTGTTTCCATTGCACTTTGTCGAATTTTGCTTTTAAGGATACACCAACTTTTTCACCTAAACCAAGCGAAAAAACATAATTCAGAAGGATTGCCCACCTTGAATGTGTATTTGGCACTGTAGCCGGACTTCTGGATGTGAACCATCTGCAGTATGCCTTGGTACTTGATTTGCCGAAGCACAAGTTCATCATCGAAGTGCAGCTCCTTCTGCAAAAGCAAAACATTTTCCCCAGTGATGACCTGTGTTATCCGGTCCAACACGTAGGATTACATGAACAATGAGGATGATGGAACAGAATCACAGATGCCGTTACCTTTTCAGCGTTGGAGCGAACACAGAAAATAAAGAATGGCTCGGCTTTTTCAATTGCCTCCATCAGCTTTCCGAGTGAGGTCTGTGAGAAGTACATGCATTTTGTAATGTAGTTAATAAAAAATGTGGATACGGGAGACTATAGCTCAAGTGTGGTTTCACTTGCTGTAAAATAACCCTCGATTTCTTAATCAAACAGGTCAAACTATTGGAGTCTGAAATCGACTTAGATTGTTAACGGGCAGTGAGTGTGAAGAGGAGGGCAGGCTTCAAAAATCCAAAACAATCTCCCGATTAGTCACTGAGACCACATATTCTATTATAAATATCTAAAAAACAAAACAGAAAGAATGTGCGGCCTGAAGTTCAGACAAAATGTCCGATGTACTGTAATGTAGAAGAGTGCCTTACTTGTATCCTAGTAATACAATGATAAAAAGGAGTATCACCTTCAAACGATGAATCTCATTTCGAGACTTGAATCAAACTCTTCCCGACCACATACATGAATGTAACATGAAGTGATGATTTAAAGTTGTCCTTTATGAAACACAGCCATAATGGTCAGCAAAGGTGCAGAGAGAACAAACCTGAAACTGAGTGCCAACTGTCGGGGGCATTGTCCTCCGGTGAGGGTGGAAGATGAATTTGCTGGTTCGGTCATGTGCGGCGAGACCGACAACATGTCTGAGGGACTGCAAATCCATGAGGTTCTGTTTGAAGAAGCAGAATAAAGTCGGTCAGCTTTCTGACTCCCGCAACAAAAGGACTTTGGACGGACATGTGGATGAAAGGATGAGCTGAAGAATGAACAAACTCATTTTCACTTTTTAAGATAGACAAAGATCAGTGGAACAGTACTGGTTTTGAAATGACGTAAAAAGCTGTGAGCTTCACCAACACTGCACCCGTTTGTAGCAGCAATCTCCTCTCTCTCTCTCTCTGGTAATCCACATTACCACCGTCACTGTTGTCGTCGGTGTGTTGGCAAATAACCTTCTCGCAAAATGAATCTTCAGACTCTGTTTTAAAAGTTTACTCAACAAGATTCACTCTGTGCTCAATGCTATGACGTAATCGGCAGCCTTACTAAAGGAGCATGTCAACATCTTTGCTACTAAATAACCAAACGCATCTTATTAACTCTAACGTGGCTCCCACACCATCATCAGCAGTTTACCTTTGGAATGAGCTGCTTTTGTCGACTGCCTCGATTTTTCCTGCAGAAAAGACAGAAAAGATGAAACTCAACATGCAGCTCTGGAAATAAAAAACTGAAAAGCTAACACATCAGTGTGTGTTAAACCATGAGGCCCACTTACGTTCTCTTTTCATAATTGACAAAGATGTCTTCAAATACATCAAGAGGATGTTCATCAGAGCGATCAAAGGAGAAATCCAGAGTCAGGCTGTTGCTGTAAATGTCAGAAAGTATTACATTTTAAGGTGTATTTTTTTTTTTTTTGACAAGCATACCGTAACAGCTGATCATTAATGTTAAGGCACATGCGTGGTTTGTTCTGGGTCACTATTTTGTCTTTGAAAAAGAGTGACTGTTGTTTTGTGAGAATATATTTTCTTGTTGTGATCTTGTGTTTGTGTAATATAGTCGAACTCTTCTCTCCATAAGAGATCTCAATGAGATATCCTTAATAAATAAAGCTTCACTAACTCATTATCTAAGAATAAATAAATGAGTAAATGAATGAATGAATGAAAAAGCAATGAATATAGTATTTGTGCCTGTGTTTGGGATGTAATCTGGATGGTTGATTGCTACAGTTGTTAATCAATTGTTAATTCTCTAAAACAGAAAATGCCTGCCTGATCTAAAACCCATTGTCAGTTCGAATACATTTGGTTGTATCACAATGAAAGGTAGGTTGGAACAGAGACATGTCAGTGGCGGTAAAATCAACTATAAGCGCATTAGTGTAGTACATTTACCTGGACAGGCTTGACAAAGCACTGCTGCTCTTTTTCATGTCTTTGAGGGTTTTGCGAGAGCCTCGTCGAGCAGATACTGTGGCGACAAAGCAACAAATCTGTTGTATGTAATAAAACATTTCTCAAAAGAATACAAACATGTTGAGATGGAAGCTGACTGAGTCGTTCAGAAAAAGTCAGTAAAACAAACGCGTCATTCCGGCAAAGATGCATTTTGCACTTTTTTTTTAAACAAGGTTTATTATTTCAGCTGCTGAAAATGCGGCTCGATGAGCGACTAAAGCTACTTACGTGATTCTGCCCGCTGGCGGCCCAGTTCCTTGAATACTGAGAGGATGCGGATGGTGGCTCGGAGGACTCCCCATCTGAACAGCGCTTCTGGACTGGATGCAACCAACTGATGAACAAACGCCCGCTCGCTGCTCCGTAGAAGTGATATGACTTCAGGACGCATGTGCTCCGTGTTTTTCTGCCGGAAATCCTTTAGAACAAAAAGAATCACGATTAACATGCCGGATTCCTTGTTTTCTTGTTGCAGTTGCACAAGGGAGCCCCACAGGCATTACTTGTATTCACAACCTTCAACTTCACAGTGCAACAACAGTCTTCTTGGGGGGAGGGCGCAGCATTAATCATTCACTTCGTTCAAAGATTTTCCAGGTTTTTCTCACGGTGGCTTATCTAACAAGGCTACTGCAGACCCATCACTGTGTCACAGTGTACTTTTGTTGCATTTCAAATGTGTATTATTTACTTTGTAGAATAAAGAGGTTTGCAGTGTGGGAAATATACCCCACCTTGATGTGATATTTAATCCTTCCAGCAAAGTGTTGAATGACAAAAGTAGGCTCTCCATGTGAGGACGGAACAACTAATGGGTTGTCCCCATGTTGCTGCTTCAACTTGTCCAACAGGGTTTCATCTGTGGCCTGAGGGACGCTGAAGATACACAGAGAGACAGACAGAATATCAGTTTCTTAAAAGACAATGTATAGACCCACACAAAGGTAATCCCTCTGAATCCTCAGTTATAACCCACTAGAAGTGTGTGGCGGTGTCTGTATCTGCAGGCCTTCTGCCTGTATTTTCTTATTTTGTGTTGTTCGGGGTGTTTCTGGGCGCCAACCTCTATTAAAAAAAACATAGCGACCAGGTGCCAGATCGTAAGCACGCATTCCAAGAGGAATCTACGAAAATAGCGTGGACAAAACGCTAACATCGCAAAGTGAAAAGTCAAGCGGACAAATCTCTTTCTAAAACGGGACTTAATCAACAGTTGACTTCCACCATACGAACACGTATGCATAACATACGGTATGTGGTACAGAATATCAAAAGCAACATCAACTGATCGACTAGAACGGTCGAAAAACACTTGCTGAGATGATGATTTCATGATACACAATACTGTACGAGAGCATTTTACTGAAAAAACTATACAATACAAAAATAATATTAATTTTTTTGAGTTTTATCTAATATCAATTTACAATGATCATGCATGCAGTTGTGCTTACTTAAAGGCATGTTGACATCCATGTAAAAACATGAATTCCAAGCAGGATCGAAACATGCATTTTGATTTCGTTGACCCATATGATATTAAGATGATATTACCATCATTTAATTTAATTTCATGTTTATTTGGTAAGGACAAATACATGTAGAATTGTAAAATAATTGTCCAATGCAGTGTATCGCAGCCTTCCTAGCCACTGCTAATTTCCAATGCTCGTCCCATCATATGTCGAGTGTGAGAAATCACAGCGGGGGAGAATGTTACATGTTCACCTACTTGCTCTCCATATCCAGCAGGTCAAAGAGTCCGGTTGACTCCTTGCTGATCAGCTGAATGCAGCCGCTGTTGTCAGTGTAGTCGATGTTTTGCCAGGTGATGCCCTCTGACACATAATCTTCCTGTAATATATTGAAATTTCAACAAATGTATAAATCGGTCACTTGTTTAAATACTTGGTTAAATGTACATTAATGTGCGTGCGTCTGTGGCACCGACGAAGAGATGTATTCGTAACAGCCAAACAGTAAATACAGTGCCTGCAAGTTTCAAGACGACTTAATGCCAACTGGATTCAAGAATAATAAACAAAAAATGCAAAGCACCAAGAAACACTTAAAGGACTGCTTTATGGAGTTAAAACACTGCAGTAAATCTGTCTGTAAGACAATGCAAGTCCTGCATTTTGATAACATAATTTCAGATATTTAAAGATTTTTGCAGGCACAGTGGTAACTCACTGCACAGGCTACAAAGGCAATTAGACATTTAATAAAAAGTGCCGGCCATGCAGAGACCAAATACAGAATGAAGACTAACCACCCCTGAATGTCACCAAACATTCAAATGAAGAAAACAAAAAACACTGACTTGCTCGAGCTTGAAGACGTGCTGGTTGATGTAACACTGCACTTTCTCATTAGAGTAGTTGATGCACAGCTGCTCAAAGCTGTTTGTCTGGAGGTTCTCGAATCCAAACATATCCAGGACGCCGATGGACAAACACTAAACACACAACAGAAAACAGCACAATTCATAACCAACATACAAAACAGCAGCACACCGGAACCTTGATCACAATATTCAATAGCTACGTCACGTGACGCTAAACCTATGTTCTTATGCATGTTTGTATTTCTGATATGAAATGCAACCTTTACTTCAGATACACGAGAGCACAGAAATCATATAATTCCCTTTTCAGCATTGCATTTGATGATACTTTGTTATATTTGAATATGATTTTAAAATGTTCCAGTGGGCAAATTAACTTTAAAGTCAAAATCATGCAGACTGAAAGTATTTTTTTCCCCCTCTCCAATTTGACTAAACATGCAGGCCTCCTGCAGCCAATGCTGCAGTTTATGCCTGTGAGACTTACGGTGACCGACTCCTTCATGTCTCGTCTGTTGAACATTGCGTGGTTGATGTGAAGGATGATCCAGTCAAACAGAGCACTGTATAAAGACTTGGCCATGGAGTCCCGCACTGTGGAGGCCTAAACACACAGAAACATCACACAAAGCGAATTACAACTCAAACTCAAGTGAAATAAAAAGCTTTTGCAGACCTCAACATATTCATATCATATTTAATGATTTAATAATTAAACTTAAAAGGGGCAGCTCGAATAATACATTTCACTATATACCTCTTGTAGTGTGTACTGCGATACTACGGTGGCGTTGGCGGTCACTACTCTCCTCTTGGTCAAAGTCTTGACCAGTTGCTCCTTTTTCACCTGGAAAAACAGTTAAACAGAGAGTTTCACCACACTGTGTCACACATTATTTATCCCACACAAAAGCCCTAGTCATGACTCAAACACAACGGGTTGAAACATGTTTGTTCTCAACAGAGAGCTATTTTGGGTGTAGTGATGACGCAGTTCATTTCCAAGAGTTACTGTGATTTCATCCCAAGTACAGGCTTTTTATTGAACACCAGAAATCAAATGGAGACTGCAGATGATAACTCCAGATGATAATTTAGCAATTAGCAGACATAAATCAATTAGTTTCACTTCGGGAACGTACTTTGAGCAGGTTAGACAGTGTGGACAAAACTTCAGCAGGTCCAACATCCAGGACTTCAGTGTCCTCCGACTGCGTGTACGTCACATTGCCCAGGTGCAGGATGGCAGAGAGGATGGAAAATATCCTGCACAGTAGAAGTACACACACACACACACACGGCTTATTTCTGGCTGAAAAGCATGTACATCATTTTGACTAGCTGTGTATTTTCAGTTGCATACTTTATATTCCATGAAAGGTTTTCGTCTCAATATCCATTTCAACAACAAATCTGACTGACTTGTTTCATATTCGGTTTGCCCCGTTGCACCAGGCTTCAGTTGAACACACACACACTTTCTTTCTCACACTCTGTACTGACATATGAATAGTTTGGAATCTTATTTACATCTCTTTTGCCGTCTATTTTAACCTTGCTAGTTGATAGGTGATGACGGGTGACTCCATGAAGTTGCACCATTGGCCATTGTTCTTTCAAAATGAATGGGCTCGACAGTGATGACGTCTTGGCCTCTGCGATCAACTTTCTCAATACACACGAGGTTGTTGCGCAACGTGTTTGTTACTACCGCCACCTGAAAACCTCAAACCAGAAGTTTGTGTCACAGTTGTTTTCTGTATAAAATGTATATTTTCCTGGATATACACATTATGTTTCAAACGTGGCGTTTCGAGCCCATATTTAGGGTGTCGTGACAGTTTGGTGAACATGTTATAGGAGTGACGTAGTGTGGCTGTAGCGAGTGTGCGGCCGAGGAGGAGAGAGAGCTTGACGTTGGATGCGCTCAGAGAGCAGACGGGTGTTGACAATCGGGTGCAGAGAAGAAATGACCAGTAAAGTTGTCAGGTGGAAGTAAATGTACAGTTCAGGTTTCTGCTTGTTCGTGAATAAATGCTGCAGCTCACCGAAGTGAGAATCAACAAAACAAGGTCCAACTGTGCGTTGCTCTGTCGATTTATTCATCTAAGCAGTCTCTTCAGTTATTCACCAGGACGACCAACCTGAACAGGTTACAAACTATGCTGCTCACGCTTTAATGTGTGCGAGGTGTCCCGAGGCCGCCAGGCGCTTGACGACAACGCTTGCCGCATTTTTTCCCCTGCTTGACTTGACAAGCTGTGACCTGTTACAGACACCAGTGTAGAAACGAGGAACTCTTCCGACAGTGTTCAGTTGAAGAACAAATGACTTTGCCTACCTACAATATCTTTAGATTGTAACGGCTAACTGTGAGCTGTGTGTAAGCGTTGTAAACGCCGTCTGACTGAGATTTGCTGTAAAGGTCAGTAAAGCTACACTGGTCAGTTTGACTCCGGCTTTCAGCTTTGCTGTTGTGTTGTTCATTATCAAAAATCATACATACTGTTTCTTGGTGGAGGCCAGGAAGCCAACCATCTCCATAGCTTGATGGAGCCTCTTGTACTCATGCCTAAGTTTCTCCTCGCCATCTAAAGGGAGCACTTCCTGCAGAACAGTCAGAAGGAACACGAAGAGAAAGAGGTGCTTAATATTATAAAGCACAGCCACAGAGGTGTATGAATGGAAACAGACAACACCGGCGATCTAAAGGTCCACACATGTAGAAACCAGACGAAGGAATTGTCTCTTTTCTTCATTGATTTCTTGTTAATATTTGAGGTTTTATCTGAGTCTCTATAATGTACTTTGGTCAACGTGTGTTATTTGTAAGTGCTCTCTATAAATACCGGTAGATTGACTTTTTTAAAAGACATAAATAAAAAGGACGAAATAGGCAACAGTATCATTATGTCAACATGGCCTGAACTTCTCAAGATAATAAAATGATTTTGAGGGAAAGCAGCTCATTGAAGCCTAGTTCACCTGCAGTTTAACAGTTTTATGCGAGTGAGAAGTTTCTAGATGTTGTGGGTCTGTCTCTATAAAACATCCACCTTTGGTTTTCCCCGTTTGACAATATAAAGCTGCTCCTCCCCCGTCTCTGCTGTTGTAAAGTGTGTGGATCAAAGGTACCTGCTTGAGGTAGAGATAATCTTGCGGCTTCAACAGATGGAACTCCTTTTTCTCGTCTTTGGACGCGCCCACCAGCAGATAGTAAAACACGTGGTAGCTCCTGCGGGTCAGAGGTCACAGAGCACCATTATACACAATCAGGGCTCACGTAAGTTTCATCTCAACTCGGTTTCCGAGTGTTTTTAATATACCTCTCCCCTTGATCTCTGGACACCAGGCGGAACTTATCCAGGAGGTACTTCTTAATAACTGCCCTGCAAGAGACACACAAAAAGAGAATGTCAAGAAAACCTATGAAGCTTTGGTGCGGTTGCCAACATCGTACAATTATGACACAAGGAAAACGAACTGTTAAACTAAACAAATATATCACCCAAGATAAACTGTAAACTCTGCTGCAGAAGTTATTGACTAAATAAGTAGCGACGGTTGGTGAGAAACATAAAACATGAAGCCTTACCCTCTGATGACACCGCTCTCCAGATAGTTGAGCTGGATGAACTTCCCAAAGCGACTGGAGTTGTTATTCTCTGTCGTTTTAGCGTTGCCAAAGGCCTGTTTAAAACATAGCGAGCATAAGTTTTCACTGCAATAAACAGACAAATGTGTAGGCATGTTTCTCACAGACACTGGCACCCGCGAGTAAACACTGCAAATGTTTGCACAGAGCAGCGATCCAATAAATAACTTTGGTTGTTGGATGGCAGGGGACTGTTTCTGTTGGCAACATTGTGAAACATTGAAGATCAAGTTGGTCTAACTCTGAACTTGGGCTTTAATTATCACTTACACTGTTGATTATTTTCTCGGTTAATTGTTGATTAATCCTTTGTCGAACATTTTTGGGTAAAGTGTCAAAAACTTCCCAGAGCCCAAGGTGACGTCTTCAAATAGCTTGTTTTGTCCAAAAACGATTGACTGATTGATTATCTCACTATTTGTTGCAGCTTTGCGCTGAACAAATTAAGTGAAAGCAAAGCCGCTCTCACGCAACAACATCTGAGAATTAATCAGCATTCAAACAAATTACACATCAATTGAAAACAGTGTTAGCAGGCATCATCTCACTGATACAGAGGCCCTAAGAGGCAAGTGAGGAAATATAAATCTGGTGATCCATTTTCTAAGTCTGATCTAAAATCGTTTTCTTGATTTAAGAACAGGTGAGAAAAAAAAGCATCTGTGCCAGGCTCATTGTTGTCTTCCAGGTGAGTTTTAACTCCTCCATGCATTCTAAACATATGTTGTATGTTAACAAGTTATGCAAATTAAAACTCACCTGAAAGAAAACACACTTTGTCATATTTAGTACATGGGGTAGATTTGCACTGACGCCTCTTGTGGCCGACATTAGTATTACAACAACAAACACTTTTTTTAAATTTTCACCGCACAAAACTTACAGATGAAAAAACAACTATTAATGAACTTAGAAATATTATCATACATATTAAACCTTTTTTCACCTGTTTTTAAATCATAAACACAGGAGAGAAAACTATTTAGATCAGACTTAGAAAATGGATCACCAGATGTCTTTTTCTCACTGGCTTCCGTACCTGTAAGACCCTTGAACATAAAACTCATTATATGCAACTAAACTTTTCTGAAAATTTAACTGATGTGTTATTTTATATTTGACTTCACATGAACACTGCCAAGAGGTTCCACCACCACATCGCCATCATCACTAATTCACTTGCATCTCTGCGTAGTATTTCAGTCACATTGACTGCAATGCATTGTCAGGCTTTTTTGACCAGTAACGCAATTAAACCAGGAGACTCACATCATTTATGCACAGGTTCAAGTGGCCACAAACATTGAAAATAAAAGCTCCATTAAGCAGCCTTTTTGTCCAGTTCTCAACACGGCTTCTGAATAAACAGAGAGGAGTTTTACTCTCACTTAAGACACTTCCTTCTTCAGTGGTTGGTGTTTTTCTGCTCTGCTAATTCTCTGTCGTTCATAACATTTCAGTGAAAGATCTCAGTTTTTCTTCTACTGCAGGGCCGATGAAGTACTTAAAGAAAACTTCTATTGTTTCACCAATGTTATGAATGGTAAAACACTAAATCAATCAGCTGGTGAGAAGGAACTACTGATGAGTCAAGTACCACACAATTGACAGCGATCCTAACAATTGATGAACTTATCAATTCAAAGTTATTTGTAATAAACGGCCAATATTAGTTGATTTCAGTTTTTTCAGTTTCATATCATTATAAATTAAATACCTTTATTTTTTAACAACACAAGTAATTTAAAAACACTTTGGGGATCTGAAAAACTTGATGAGAATTTGCCATCATCGTCTAACCTAAACAATTAATTAAACTGCTGAGATCATCAATGATGAAGATTGTTCATTAGCCGCATCCCAAGAGGAAACTTTATGATCGACGTCACAGTTGCATGTTTTGTTATTCTGCGTGACTGGAGACGGTAACCAAGGTTCACGATCAACAACTAAACAGACTCCACCTACGCAGAGTCCCCACTGACTGACACATACAGGATTATGAGTGCCAATGGGCTGCAGCTGACTCTGGATCAGCTTTTACTTCCCAAGTATGAACCTTCCCCAAAGGAGAATAAAAATCCAAAATGAGCCCATGTCAGACGTACTGTTCTCCCTCATTCCAGATGGAGATATGCTGATGGTCGTGTCTTAACAGGCAACACTTGCACAGAGAGCGAGCCAGACCTGCAGAATGCACGCTGGCAGGTAAACCTTTGAATTACTGGAATGTTCCCTTCCCTTCCTTCCTTCTGTAAATACAGAGCATGGTTTTCATTGTCAACCGGATCAATCGAACATATATGAAGCAGTTGAAGAACAGCACGTGGTGAGAAGACGGCGTGTGGAGGAGGGAGAGAAACAGATGTTTGCCACGTCCTAGTTTGAGGTATAGATCCTCTGAAGGACACAATCACAGAGACGGCCAGGTTGAAATCACTCCAAAAACTAATGACGCATTCAGGTAGATCTGGTTTGTTTGTCAAGTAACACAAATTCCAGGCTTATCATCACGAATTTGGCCTTGGAAAACTGGTGGGAAAGGTGGGAAATACCAGTGGAAAACTGGGGCAGGTTCGATGACGCCTGATTTGACCGAATGAGCTGTGACATTTACCTTCCAAAGATGATGGACACGGGGAACACTGTTTATTCAGAAAATGGACAAACTGATTCATCGAACAATCTCTGCATCCAGCTTCTCAAATGTCAGGATTTGCTGCTTTTCTATTGTTTACATTAGGGTTGGGCGATATGGAGAACATCAAGTGCCATATTAGAATAGACAGATGAGATCTCGTCTCGTATCACGGTATTGATATAATATCTATGTATTGCCCAGCCCCAGTTTACAGTATTATAGATTTAATGTATTTTGACAGAATCAAGCAGTTTGAAAATGCCACTTACAAATGTCTTTGTAATTGAGGTTGACATTTTTTACTATATTCTGGCATTAATCAAACAAATAATCTATAGAGTCATTGATAATTAAAATAACTGTCAGATTCAGCCCGAATCAATCGAATTCTAATGCTGTCTACAAAGTATATTAGGCTGCTAAAAAGGAAAAAAACAATGACAATGGAGTGTTAAAGGCCTTAAGTTTCATAAAAATCCTACAAATCACAAGAAAAACAACAACTAGAAGACGGTCTGAAAAAATAAAATAGGTTTTTGTAGCACAAATGTTTTTTTGTCTGCTTGCTTTTTGTCTTGCAACCCCTTGAATGGGTCACAATCCCCCGGTTGGGAACGACCTCGTGATTATGTGAGATTTACTAACTTTGTGAGTTGCAGATCTACCCCACCTGAACATTGTATTAAACAACTGATGCAAAATGAATTGCGGGATACTGAACGATGACAATGATATACATCAGTTGTGTCTTAAAAAAGAGAACATTGGGATACAAAAATGGTTTCGACCAGATTACACCTTGAAACGTAGACCTCAGAGAATCAGAGATCCCTGAATTAAAACACAGCTGAACAAAGGGGGAAGAAAGAGCGGAGAGAGAGAGAGCAAAGAGAGAGAGAGAGCAAAGAGAGAAAGAGAGCAAAGAGAGAGCAAAGAGAGAGCAAAGAGAGAGAGAGAGCAAATAGAGCAAAGAGAGAGAGAGAGAGCAAAGAGAGAGCAGAGAGAGAGAGAGCAAAGAGAGAGAGAGAGCAAAGAGAGAGCAGAGAGAGAGAGAGAGAGCAAAGAGAGAGAGAGAGAGCAAAGAGAGAGCAAAGAGAGAGAGAGAGCAAAGAGAGAGAGAGAGAGAGCAAAGAGAGAGCAAAGAGAGAGAGAGAGCAAAGAGAGAGCAAAGAGAGAGAGAGAGCAAAGAGAGAGCAAAGAGAGAGAGAGAGCAAAGAGAGAGCAAAGAGAGAGAGAGAGCAAAGAGAGAGCAAAGAGAGAGAGAGAGCAAAGAGAGAGCAAAGAGAGAGAGAGAGCAAAGAGAGAGCAAAGAGAGAGAGACTTCATGGCCTCGGTTTGCCCACAGACCTGGCTGAGCCTGTTCTGACACGTTCCTGCTTCTCTTCTCTCTCTGGTGATCCCTCAAAGACAACGCCCTGCGAATTCTCCCTCTGGAGCTGCCTACCTACCGACCGCACATTTTTTCCCCATATTTGAATACAACTGTGATAGGCTGCAGTTTCACAATCGTGTCCAGTTTCCGCAACATTCTGATGTCAAGCGAGATAACATTGAATTCAAAGATAGAAGGAAAGAAAAATAAGACACGGTTTTGCAATTCCAGATAAAAAGGAAGAAGTACGTTAGGGTGTGACTCATGCATATAAAGGAAATATATATATATATATATATTTAAAAAAAAAGAAGATTAACACACAAAGTGATCCTCATTACTGCAGTAGGCAGCTTGCCAATAGGTCTGGCTTGGCCTACATTGATATTCAGTTTGGGTGTAAACACTTGTGCATGTTCTCCTCTGGTTTAACCTAAGGCTAACTGTTGTGCAATGACATCTCTATTTTCCCTAAGTTTGTTCCTTATTGACCTCGTAAAAAAATAAAAATGAAACAGAACAACGAGCCACTTTCTCTCCTCGAGCTAAATCTCTGCCTCTTTGAACCCCTTTCAGGAGAAGAGCTTAAAAGAACACACTGCCAAGAAGTTAACGGGAAAAATACTTCAGCTGTTGCTTAAGAAACACGTTGGACTCGTTCAGAGAGAGAGTCCATATTTAGTCAATCGTTGATGATAAGCTGACCCCATGGTGTGTGTGTGTGTGTGATCAGTAACAAAGCGGGGCAGGATCCTTGGTGAAAAAGGTTAGTCGCTCTATTGATGGATGGATAAACTATGTGCACGGTCACACTCATTGGCAGCTGGAACACATGTAACTGGTGCAAAGTGAAGAGACACAAGCAGCATTTGTTTTGTATCATAAATGAGCGGAAACCAACTAATGCATCGGCTCCCACTTGGCGATGTGTTCTCAGTTCTCAAAAAGTTCAGTAAGCACCAAGGAGGCGAGTACTTCCCTAAAAAGAAACGCATTCGGCCTGTTTTCCTGTCAGTCATTTAAAACACATCGTGTAATTCAATAAACTGAACTGAAACAGAAAGCACACATCACGGGGAAATGTGTCGTCCTGCTACTCATTGACAGTTACTGGAACACATGTGGCTGCCAACAAAGAAACCTTTTAACCGAAATGAGTGAGACTGAAGTTTTTTCTTTTTTTGTTTTTAAAGTGTGAATTCCTAGTTTTGCTCTTTGGTGCTTTTTTTGATTTGAACTAAATCCAAATGTGAGAGGAACGTCACGATACAAACTATGCAAACACTGACATTTTAAATATACCGTATGACTGATCAGACTGAGTTCTTCCTAATCATAGATCAGACAGCCTCTTTGTGGTTATTGTTGATAACAACAATTCACTCTTTTTTATTGCAGGAAGTGAGTAACACACGGTGCTGATGTTACATAGTTCTCCTGTGAGGGAGGTGCTTTCTTTATGTCACAGGTCTAAAGAGAAGGATATGAAAAAAAGAGTGGGTCATTTGTATGAAAGTAGTTTCCGTTAGCTGAACTCTGACCAACAAAACAAGAAAGAAAAACACATCCACATTAATCGGGTTTCGTCAACTGATAACATTTGGGGGTTTCACGAACCACTTGTGCATGCAAGTTAGTTACTGGGGTGGGAAAAAGATTTGGGGGGGGCGAGGTTACACTGGAAATGCCTCAAACGATATCAATATAAAAAGGACCAGACCAATAAGCTCTCAGGTGCTCAGAATTCATAGCATATTCACAGCATATAGCCCATAGTGGCGGCTCTAAATTGCCTGTTTCGTCCAACCAGCAGTGATAAAAGAAATACAGACACTCTATTTGCATGAATGTTAAATGGACAGTTCACCCCAAAATCAAAGACACATGTTCTTTATCTTACCTGTTGTGCTATTTATCAATCTAAATTGTTTTGGTGCGAGTGGCCTGGCCTCAATCCGCTGCGCCCACGGGACCATAATAAGAGGCAGCACGGAGTCGAGTCATTAAAGCAGCAAAATATCTCTGTCTCTCACTCTTACACACACATTTTTGTTTTTAACAAAATGTGTCATAATGAGTCCTCAAGTGCTGATTTTACTCATGTGGACGGCGTACACTCGCTTCTTTCTGTGCTCAGCATCTCCTCTCATCATCCCTCCGTGTGTGTGTGTGTGTGTGTGTGTGTGTGTGTGTGTGTGTGTGTGTGTGTGTGTGTGTGTGTGTGCAGACATACTTGGAATTCACCTTTGCGGGCCCTCTCCCCCCTAAACGGTGGCATTTTGAGGCTGCCGTCTCCGGCCGTTAAGCCTCTTCGGCTGTGCAAGTTCTCCAGAAACTCACATTAAAACGGTCTATGTTGACAAATAGCACTACAGGTAAGATAGTCTTAATTTGGGGCTGAACTGTCCCTTTAAGAAGTCAATCCTAACAGTTGAGAATCTGGAACCAGAAAATATTTGGCAGTTTTTGCTTGACGAACGACCCGATTAATAATATTATATGAATTAATATTAATTTTGATTGACTGACTGCCTGGCCCTTGGCCTTTTGAAGTAGATTTGTTGTCTGATACAGATAATGAGACAAACGTGTCAACTCTCATCTTCATACCTCTACAAAGTTAACAATGTGGACTGCTGCAACAGATGGGGGGGGGGGGGGGGGGGTGTCATTTGTTTTTTCAGGCGATTCACATCACAGTGACCTACCTCTAGCACCGGGCTGGCCCCGAGGATGGTCCGTTCAATGCCGCTGGAGTACGTCTTCTGGCTGAGGTCCGTCAGGCAGTGGATGAGATAACTGCTGCTCTCAGTCTTCCCTGAGCAGCTCTCACCAGACAACACGATGCACTGGTTGACCTGCCGAGTCAGCATTGCCCGGAAGGCCACGTCTGCTATGGCAAAGATATGAGGGCTGAGTTTGCCCAGTGGCTGGTTGTTGTACATCTTGACATAATTGGGATTGTAGTAAAGAGGAAGGAACTTATTGGGATTGATGGCGATGAGGATGTTGCTGGCGTAGGTGTAGATTTTGAGCTTGTAGAAGCGCTGGCGTAAAGCCTCCAGAATACTCTCCTCAGTCACAGTTTGCAGGTTACAGAGGTCACCATAGTCCTCGCCGCTGTTTTCTACTTGGTTGCCTCCATTGTTGGCTTGCTGCTCCTGCAGGATGAAGTAGTACCCGTGGCTCTGAGGGTGCCACCTCTGTGCCCCTCGCGGCCACAGCAGAGCTCTCTCCAACGGGCGGTCGCCAGCCTCCAGCAGCCTCTCCTCCCTCCCATGTCTCCTGACCTCCAGCAGGCTGTACGTTCGGCCGGCATCCAGGCCCAGAGTGACCACGGCATTGCGGATGACCGTCCGTACCGTGTCCGCAGCGCTGACCTGCAGGGGACAGTAGGTGGCTGTGTCCTGGGAGAGCCTGGGGTAGATCTGCACGACACGGGCCTCTCGATCATGTTCTTTCGTGCTCATCCTGATATGCAGACAGGCTTCAGCATAACTCACTCTCTGCCAGCATCCACTGTAGCAACACACGCATTATGTGACCAAATGGCAGTTTAACATGAAGGGGAATAAAAGGGGAATGAGCACAGGTCAGTCTAAGGTTGATTTACATTTTAAACATGTTCTTTAGGGTCAAATGTATTTATTTCTGGTACAAAAACTTCTGCAACAGGCAAATAAAAACGCATGTCTAGCAAATTGCCACATGTAAATAGGGCTACCTGCTGTGTAAACGACAGCCGACATTTCCCTCATTCCCATTCAAATTCCCACTTATGCAACAAAACCAAAATGTCAAAATAAGTCTCACCTTTTCAGAAACAAACACTCATTTCATCTTTAAAAAGCCGAAATACTCCTGAAAGCGACGAGAAGGGGAAGATCTCTGGCGTTAACGTACTCCTACCACACAACCTCAGGAAAGAAAAAAGTTCATTCACCTGAGCTTCCCAAAAAAAAAGAAGGAGAGCCAAGAAGCTGCTTATTACCCGTTTTCAATGATTAAAAGTAGATTCCCTTCTGTTCGGAGACCTTAACGCTCTTATAGACTACAGCTTCTTTAAGAAATCGAGATTAAGGACTCCGCGTCGTCCTGATAGAAAAGTTAGGCTCACTTTACTTCCTGACACACGTAAACACACCCACCCGTCGACGAGGTGGAAATAAATGTCTTTCCCTTCACTGACCTGAGAGCGGTCACAGTTCAGCCAACAGGAGAAAAAACAAAAAAACCACCACGGGACTTTGTGTCGGGGCGAAAGAAGGTGACAGTGGGCACATCCCAAGTCTCTTAATTGCATCCCCGTTTCCCTCACTTGCGTCCTTTCCTTGCGTCTTAGTCCCTCCCACCTGGGATGCATGGCAACCATGCGAGGAGAGAGGAAACGAGGAAATCTATTTTAAATTAAGAGAAAAGAGAAGTCCTTTCCTCTAAAGCAGAGGTCTTCAACAGGGGGTCCGCGGCCCCTAGGGGGTCCGCGAAATTTTTGGTTGATTAGACAATAAAAAAAAAATAAAAAAAGATAATATATATTTTTTCTCTAAACAAGAATCTGTCCATTATTTTAATATCTTTATGCATGGCAGTGGCACTAATAGGCCATCACTAATTTTTCGTTTCCACATTTATGTTTAAAATAAAAACATCAATTTGAATAGCTTGTGTGCATGATTATCATGCAGTTGACAGACAATGTTGATATTGACATTGGTATCAGCTGACAAGGTATGTTTATATATGGCAGTGGCACGGCCTCCCTCCTCACTGTACCTGTTTAAAATGAAAACATGAATATATGAACCTGTGTATATTTGAATAGCTTAGTATTGAATGCACAATGAAGAGCTACACACGGTACTAGGCCCATCTAATATAAAACACAATTTTATACAATAAATATAGTCGGGGGTCCCTGCTCCATCTCTCTATCAGTTTGGGGGTCCTTGGCCTGAAAAATGTTGAAGACCCCTGCTCTAAAGCGTCACATGAAGCGGACGTCTGTTTCTGATGACGGCGGCCGCTGATCACAGCTGGATCAGCTGTCAGTCGACTCTAACAGCTGGAGTGACTTTTCAGAAGTTTGTGTCTAAACACATGATCACTGTACTTAACAACAGTAGCTAACACTAATAACTAATAAAGACACAAAGTTATCATCACTGCCAGAGTAGAGGTGTTCTCTCTCTGTAGCATTTTACCTCTTGAACATATGTATTGAGTATTTATACACAGTCTGTGGTATTTATACTGTGTTCTGCCCTGAGTCTCTTTCATCAACTCAGTCGCCGGTCGACAGTATCGAGGACGACGTACCGTCAACAACTCCTGGCTCAATATGTGAGGAAGCACCTGCTGAACCTGCGCCAGGTGCAACAGCACAGGAAGAAATAAAGAAAATGTCAGTTCAGATATTCGTGGAGGAGCTGGTTTCGTGGATATTCAGGAAAGCAAAAGTGAACTGGACCACTGCAGACTCCGAGGCCATCATTATGCGTCTGGTTGAAAGAACGTGGATCGAAGTCCAGGGTGTCGATTTTGATCTCACCCCAAACACGTTTAAAGAACTTGACAAGGCCATTTTCCAGGACCTGTAAGAAGTGGGGCGATGTAGAAATGGTGCTGTTGTCCATGACATTAGAGGAACTAGAACTTGGGAACTGCATTGCCTCCTCTGTCAAAGATCACCTGATGACACCACTCAAAAAGAGCAGCACCATCTCTTTAATGCGGTATTCATCTTGAGGGTTCATTTCTTCAAAATGAATGCAATAAAGAGCTCCAGGGCTGCCTCACATCCAGGTTTTGTTTCCTGCACTGTCCTCCGTCCATCATCATAGAGGGACAGAGACCAGCGGAGCAGGTCACCCCGACGTGGTGCAGGTCTTGAGCTCTCAGGGCCACCTCTGAGGTCAACAGTGTGATAGAGAGCGACACCACGGAGAAATTGAATTGACCTCATTTGTTTTGAATGGTGAGCTTTAGGGATTGAGCACCACCTCGTGGAAGTTTGAGGTATTACAACCAGCTCACAGCACACCGAGTACACTTATTTTACCAGATAAAAGCAGTACATGTACCCAAGCACTTCTACTCGAGTATTTCCATTTTTTTGCTACTTGTACCTCACTTTTGTACTTTTTAACACTATATTTTACCACGCTATGTTAGTCTTTAAAAACATACTGTTATGTTGTTTTTCTGGTTCTTTGAAAAATACGTCTCTTTCATTTTATAGTATTGTATTGTATTGTATTGTTCACATTTGTTAGCTGCGTTCTGGAGCTAGACACAATATAATTCCACAATACATTGTGCGACTGAATACTTAAAAGTGTATAAAGTAGTTCAAACTAGCTCCACCTGGACCAGCTACACCAGTAAAACAATGGATCAGTATTATTTATCTAATAATGTCATCAATGCACTCTTAAAATAAGAAACGCTATTTTTCGAACACAACAGAATAGATTAATTGTATAAACAGAACAAAGTGCAACAGAATAGAATACAGCTTTATTCTACCATGTCACGAAATTTGTTTGTCTCACAAAATAAAGTCAAAACAATCATCATTACACAATACAATCACACACAAACCATCTGCTTTATATGTGCAAAAGTTGAGAAAATTCATTGAAATGTTGTGACACGAGAATATCTTTGTGCTGTTTGTTCATCATATTGGTTGCAAAGGTTTGTTTACCTGAGGTGTTTCAGTGTTGTCCAGACTCCAGAAGACACAATCAGAGTGGAGAAGGTGGACAGCTTCATTAACAACAGACAAGTGTTTGGTTTGGTGATTCAGGTTTTAATGGCATCCTCTTGTGTCCCGGTCTGCACTCTTAAAACTGGTCCAGAGGCTCCAAATCCTTGTGACAATTATAATTAATATTCTGGCCTCAAACCATCTTGTGAAAGTAGAGCAGCTGACAGTAATTGGGTGTTTGGACTTGAAAACCGTGTATGCATTTATTCATAAGGGGAGTGGGAGGTTATGTGAGAGTATTTTAAGGTTATGTTAACAATATGAGGCTTGTGGAGCTGCGTCTGGTACTGACAAATCAATAAAGTATTTGTAAATAATGTAAATAATGCTGTTGGGCATTATAAAGCTCCACAGGGACCGATACGTGTAAACCTGTGACTTTATACTTGGTTATGTGCTTCCTTTCACCATAATTTGGCCTTTTATTCACATCGGATACTATTATATTTAGTGTATGCAGCATTCAATAAAAGAAACTCATATTATGCAAATCAATGCAAACCTGCAGTAAACCTTGAGGTGTGTAGTGTTCTTCTTCGGCTGCGTTGATGTTTTTATCTCACTTGCACAAGTGGACACATTGTTTCTCCTCTTCTTACTGACCACAATGTTCTTATATTACATTTCATACAAAAACACAATTTAAAGCACTTTACATAATCGTTAAAGAGGAACAGCAACAAACAACATTTAAATGAAAATGTAAGGAATAGAATTAATTAAAAAACACATTAAAAAGATAAAAAACTGAAATAAATACAAGATTGGTCAAAATGTAAGTGTAAGGTGGAAACCAAAACTAAGACAGCTAGTGTAAATGAATAAAAGATGGCCGCTGATGCGTGACAAGAGGATTATGCCACATTGAGTCAAGTGATTCATCCTTATGAGGGCTCAGTCTTTGACATGTTCAAGAACCTGAGCACACTTTAGAAGCACTCTCCACCTTAGTTATGTGCCCCAGATATGTAATTGCAGAGTAAGAAAAAAAGCAACACGTCCACAGGAAGAATAATTGTTCACCCATGGAAGATATCCAAAATCAATAGCATCAGTTTTGCTCATGCTAACGCTGCGCCTGTCCATTCAGACTGCAGAGGTGTTGAGCCGCTGTATCCCCATTTAGTGAAGAAGCTCGCGGACACACTGACAGCTTATTATAGGGTGAGCAGTGAGGAGAGGCAACGTAAAGTGTTATACTCAGCACATATCAGCTGCTGCTGATAACGACTACCTGCAGAGGCAGCCAGATTCTCCCACACAGGGAGACAAACGAGGACACATATGGTATTCACACACACACACACACACAGTTTATTTTGTGTCAGAAACGCAAATTCATCACTCCTGCTGCTGAGTGCTGTGATAAACATGTTGTGGTCATCTGCGATGTGCTCCTTCTGATTCATTTAATGGGGATGATGACGACGACAGCCTTGTTTGCTCTGATTGGGTCACATTAGGTGTCACTCTTGTTCCTGCTGTACTGAGCCAGTTCTGCAGAGACACACTGAATCCAGTTCAGTAGGGACAGGAGTGCACAACTCGAAAAAAAAAACAGTTCCAAAAATGATTTCGATCCGCAGCTTCACGAAATAATCTTTACCAGAAATACAGTGTTGAAAATGAACTCCTTCCTTCTCTTACCCCCTCACTGTTCTATACCGTGTGTCTGGACATGCAAGACCTTTAAAGCATTCCTCTTTTACAGTACAGGCGGCCCATTCTTTGCATCCTTCTCCCCTCACCTCTCCGTTTGGGGACATTATGTGAGAGCTCATTCTTTCATGACACTGAACTTAGCCACTGTGAACAATTCCTGTTTGGTTCAATGCTCACTCATGAGCTAAGTTCTGCATCTTCAGAAAAGTCATCCTATAGTGGTATTCGCAGCAGGAAATCTGAGCTTTGTGTGTCTCATTCTGCAAGAAAAAAAACAATCTCAAGACAACTCATAGAATTACACTGATTTTTAAGGGCGAACATGGATTTCATTTATGTTGTGAGCATGTTCAGACCTCTAACAGTAATAACATCTCTTGTGTAATCCACCAGCTGCTTTTATGCTGTAATTTATCCAAATGAGAAATATATGTCCACTGCAGGCAAAGACGTCATAAAATATAGAAAAAACGGAGGAAATTTGCTAATAAATCAAACCATATTAGTCTCATATATAAATATAACACTGGCCACTAATATAGAGGTAAAATGTGTGGAGACATAAGATGAGCTTTCTGCTGACCAATGACAGACGGTTTAGTGCACTTCATGTAAATGACTGCTTGGTGTTTCACAAACTTCAGATGCAGCTGTCGGCTTTCTCTTTTCACACGGCGGGTATATTCCTTCCCCAGGACGCAGGCTCAGTTTTCAGAACACACTGTTAGTCCGATCAAACAGCGGTGTCATGACATCACTGCTCACAACTGTCTCTCACGTTCACGCCGCCTACCGAGTCACTACCGAGTAAACTCAATGCACGCGCAGGCATCGATTGCATCTTGATTTTCAACAACAGCTTACAACTTACTGCAAGCGTCAAATGACCATATTTAGACTCTTCTCGCCTCCAAGTTGCACTAGTTAAATCTTAATTAACAGGAATGTGACGATAACAACACTTATTCACAGTGTTAATTCGATCACCATGTCATTTCCTCATCACTTCTTTATCCTTGTTACCTAAATAAGTCACCATCATCCACTGTGTCCACAAAATTACTTGAATTTCACACCCTCGCAGCGGCACAAATCTTGTAAACACAACCCGAGAGTTGGATAGGTTTCAAGGGTATCAGTGTCAAAGTGAAGTTACCTGAGATCGAATGCCATCATGTCATTTTTCACTCTGCCTCGGGAGAAGAAAAGGCAGCTGCAGCCTTTGTCATCCCGCCACCTCATTCTTTTCTGTGGAAAACAAAATCCATCTTTAGTGTTAAATAAGCAGGATAACAAGCTCACCTCCATACGTGACGTCATTCAACTTCTCCAGGCTCTTCTGCTCAGGTTAACAGCCTCTTCTAGAAGTTGCGATGAGGAAACGTGGGTATAATAGGAGGACAGAGAAAAACAGGAAAATAGGGGACCAGAGGGGAAGAGCGGCAGTCTAAATCAGTCCATACGAGCAATTTGGCAGCAAAAACATTCCCAAATAAGACAAGATGCACTTAAATGCATCGCAGTATAATTCCAACACAAGCTATTGATTTCATCTCCGATTCGTCTTCTGTCAACCAAAGAGCTCCAGTCTTCATGCATCTTGTTATAAAAGTGCCTGTAATAAAGTGTGAATCTCAACCTACCTGTTTGTAAAGGTCAGAGAGAGGCCCTCAGTGTTGTCAAACCCGATCTCGCTCTCTGCTGGTTTCTCTGTTTTCTGTTGCATGTTCTCAGCAAGACAGCGCTGCTTTCTGCTCCTCAAGCTGTTCAGAGCGAGGTGTGGGCGAGCGAGGGGGAGAGCGTAAGTGAAAAGAGAGAAGGCACAAAAGGGGAGGGGAGACGGCGGGAGGGATTGAGGGAGAGATGATGGGACAGGTGTGGAATTTACACACCCTGCTGGTAGCGCACACTATTGGCATATTTGCTCGGGAGTGATGAGTCACCCGTCTTCTGGTGGAAGTAAGAGGAAAATGTGGGTTTCTGAGCGAGAGGGCGACACAAACTGAAATATCACGCAACTACTTGTCTGTGGGACATATCACTGAAGGAAATGGCGACATATTGTGCACTTTCAGAAGATACACATATTGATAAATTTCATTTCCAGGGCGTCAAATACCAAAACACTGTTATGCTTTTCGTGGTCTGACACCGACACACAAGGCAACCTTCAGCGTCTGTATTTATTATACCGAGTTATTTTGAAGTTATGTGCTTTCCGTAAATATGTTTCGTTTATTGTGTTTTACTGAGTTTACGTACTTATTTTAACCGAAACGACAAAGTTTTGTTGCTCAAGCTTTATTGTTTGAAATCTCAACGTTAAGCACGTGTTTACTGCGACCGTAGTGGAGCGTCATAGTTGACAATGAGAAAAACATAGAAAAACCTGCCTAAAAATAGGACTATGCTGTTTTAACCACATGACAGAAAGAGTTCCACAACTTATATATATTTAAAAAATGTACCCAGTAAGTTCCATGTTTTTCTGAAAAAGGCAGAACAATATTAAAAGTATATAATTCCTTGTTTCTTCCACATTGTGTAACCAGATTAGAGATAAATGTCATGACGATGATTCAGAAAATAGTTAAGTTAGTTACAAAAAATACCGAAACTCACATTTTTGCAAACTCTGTCCAGTTGTAACAAAGCAGAGTGGAACATGTCAAATGTCCCCCCTCCATCACATAAGGGCCCTCGTGTCACTCACCATACCCTCCGTGTACTTTCGGCCCTCTCTCCATCAGGATGATTGTTTTGATTTGATGGCTGCAACCCGATACCAGGAGCTTCCGTACATGGTTGGTTCATGTCCCTGTCCCTCTACAGCAAGTCAGCGGGGCTGAAAAACACAGGGAGGCTGTCTCAAGTTCTTTTTCTCCCCTCGCCTTTCAAGAGCACTCTGCAGCGTGCTCCTCTGGCCCCTAATGCACCCGGTCCATTTAGCAAGGCAGAGCTGTGAAACCCAAGATCACAGGCATGGTCAAAAACAATTCCACCCTCTGATTGAGCCAATATCCACTTTACATTTTGAGGAGAAACAGTAATCTGATATTTGTCACCGCACACGCACAAAATACAAGTTCTGCATTTTGTAATCTGTTCATTTCAGAGTCACTCCTACACTTGTAACCATGTCACAAAATGTGACCTCGGAACCTCTCCTAGATCTTCATTTGACCGTAGAACCTCGGCTCCTAAATACACAAACGTATTAGTGTGAGAGTGAAAACACACATTTTCTCAGCAACTCAGGGGTGATTGCTTTGCAGCGAGAGTTGCCGCGAGCACAAAGAGATGAGGCAGCTTCTGTGTGAAACCAGACCCGGTCTGGAGTGATGGGCAGTGCATGGCGGGGAGTCCTGGACGCATTAGCCGAGGCTAATGGGCTAGCTGGCTCCGAGAGGCCTGACTGTCCATTATGTGCGGCTTTTCGGCTGGAAGAGTTTGAAGGTAAACGGCTTTCGACTGCTCTGATGTCCAACAAGCCCCTTCGCTCTCAAATTATTATCATGTGATACTGATGTCTGATGTTTGAATTTATAAATAAATAAATACAAATTCTGTAACCATTCTCAGCCTCAGCTGTACTTAGAAAAACTCACTCTTATCTCCATCTGTTTATCCGTCTATCAATCTATCTGCAACCAAATAGGCCTACAGCTATAGTGGGGAATTATTTACAGCAATTCAATTTAAAAAAGTTTCAGTATCAGTTCCATCAAATACATTTTTCGTTAGTCATTTTTACGTAGTTTGACATTCACAGAAAGTGTCTAGACAAATCACCATGGCCTGTGAGAGCTAAATGATCCGTGCGTCACTGAAAAGGTGACTCTTAGTTTGAATGGAAGTGGATAATGAGGGACGTGAATGTTTTCTGTCCTTGCAGTGCGTTTCAGGTCATTTGGCATCAGCTCTATAGAGGGAGAATGTAAGACAGTTAAAAAGGCCACAGAGATGGGAAGGAGCCGCATGATGAACAGCTCTTTATGCAGAGGAAGTGGATTGATCTGCATCCCTTCCTGCATGCAAAGCCAATGCGCATTTTTTGGAGGGAGAGAGAGAGAAAAAAGGAGAGAGGGAGAGAGAAATGGAGAGAGAGGGAGGGTGCTGTAGAGGGTGCTAATCAAAGGTGATAAATGCCTGAATAAGAGTTCTAGCAGCCAAGAATGAGAATGAAGGACAGAGATGGGCAGAGGTTTTGTAGCAGTAAAGGTTCTTTCGCTCAGCAGAATTATTCGGAATAACATCCATGAAAAAGCTGAGCAATTCTATGTTCGATCAAAGTTAAGGGTAATAATTTAGAATACACCAGATTGCAACATTTATAAACATATAATTTGCACTGAAACATGCAAATTAGTTAATTATTGCAGCAACAATTCATTCCTGTGAAGAGATGACCTTTTAAAACTGTCAAGGATCAGGAGTGCCACCTATTGATCACAATGAGAACTTTAATTGGTCCAAGAGATCATTTCAATCAATTTCGTGCCTGCTTGGTTAAAAAAATGAAACAGGACAGTTTAACAATGTTCTACGTGCAAGATGGGTTCGCTGGTGAGCAGCTGCAGAATGTGCAACACATTCACCCCGATATCACTCTCAGCGGGGTCAGTAGATATCCAGTGCTGACAGAAAAGGAGAAGTGCGTCTGTGAAAATGGGCGGGCGAACTTTGACCCTCACAGTGGTTTGTGGGAGTCAGCACCACTGGTGCATACCAAGCTGTCAGGTCGGGCTGCACCGCTGACTCCCCGCGCCTCTGCGCTACAAGTGGTATCACACACTGGTATAACGCAAAGAGCTAATTATATTACGTTTTAAGAGTTTCAATTTAAAAGATGTATAAATAATCATCCAGAAATGATCCGTTCAGATGAGGTCACACTATGTTGTTTTTTAAAATCACTCTTGAATTTAAGTTTTTTGTTAAACTAATACTTCAGTGAGTTTCCTGTGAGAACAATAATATCCTTCTACTGTGTTACATTGATGCTCACCAAAATGTCTCTGGAAACAACGGCTTCTAAAACTACCGGTACAAGCTGGGTTTTCATCCAAAGTGTTCAGTGGATGTGATGTTCATCATCCAAAAGCTGTTTTATGGAATGCATTTTTCTCACTGAGGGCAGCTGTTGGTGGACAATGGCAGAAAAACAGAGGATTATAGTTATTATTCAGGCAACCTGGTGGGGTTTTCCTGCTGTTGTGGTGTGGATGGCAGTGAAATGATGCACTCAGATGGCACAAAATCCCACTGTTTCCTTTAGAGTACGTTTAAACACGTCTCCAAGACAAGGCATATTATTTCGGTCACTCTTTGTGTATTATGACACAGGATCATTTCCAACAAACTGATAAAAAAAGATGAGTTTTTGCTTACCTCCCTACTTTAGTTTTATGTATTACTATTTCAGCCAGTTTTATATGAGTTGCTACTAAAGTTATTTTTATTCTTATTTAATCTGCAGAATAACTAGGCATCATTAGGAAAATGTAAGAATTGTTTGAAACAATGGGCCAGTATATTCTTTCCTAGTTCTGCTTCTAAATACATGTGAATAATAATGTGATCACATGAGAAGTACACTGTAAGTTAAGATAAATGTCTTATTTTTTACTTTTAACAAAGAGCTGTTTTAGTGATAACAATGCTCTAAAGACTCAACTAAAGTTTGATAAACAACAGCTCCAGCCTAGACGGTATAGCTCTGATAATAATTTAGAAGAGAGAAAAAGACTCCGCACTCACAGACGGTGCTATATGAGAGCTGCGGCACTAAATAAGGCACTGCCACTTCGGAAAATAAGAGAGGTCGCATAGCGTGAGCCAAGATTGAACATTGTGTCAGCACAGCGTGTTAAACCACACCCCCAGGCTTGGCCGTTTCTGGAGGTGGTTCAACCAAGGTCTTGCATGACAGCCCATCTTTCTTTAACGGATGTTCACGAGGCACAGAAACACCTCCACTGACCATCAGCAGCTCTTCTCACGATAAGGCGACACGAGGACATCCTTGCAAATTCTCTTTTTAATGATCCTCCATCTATCTGATCCTCGATCAGATTATATGTGAACCACGTAATGGTCTCGACAGCAAGAAACTGTTGCTCTCAAGTGTTTCCACAGTACATCAGGGGACATACACGGCTTTGATTTCTCCCTCAGTGCACCGATTTATGTCTCTACCGCTATTCATCTCAAATGCGAAAAATCGAAAGGCTGGATGCTTCACCGTTTGTGTTGCAAGGGACAGAGAATGAATGATTCAGATATTGTTTGTGGGCAAACATGAGAGAACAAATGGACAGCCTCGAACTTGAAGGTCAGGGGAATGGCAAACATTTCTGCTTGCTCCGTATCAATGAAACCAAATGTTAAAATTGCAGGAGGCTTGGAAAAAACAAAACAAGAATTGAATGAATCCTTTCAATACAGCAAGGATGTTTGCAGTAATTATATCTTGCCTCCATTTAAGAACGAGTTAATCAATTCTGAATAAATAGGTTGACTGACTTCAATGAACAGAGCCTCTAATTCCCGAAATGTTTTAAATATCTGGATCTTTAAAATAAAGAAACATCCTTACTGCGCTGTGATTGGCTGGTACACCTCGACTGTTCAGCTCTTTGCTCACAGGGGAAGTTTGCCTTCAGGGCTTTCTGCCTTCAGCAAACAATGAACATTTCCTACCGAACCAAGAGGGTCTGTTGCCTTAACCAAAGGAGTTCTGGCAGAGGCAAACTTCTCCCATGTGTGCTCAATTTCCGTAACCAGGGTAGCATGAAATTTGATTTTAACTTCATCTTAAATAAAGGATGTGAACGCTTCTTTCACCGTTGCAATAATGTCATACATTTAATGGACTTTGGCAGTGGTCATTGAAAATCTTCTGCCCTGGACTAATGACCAAATGCCTTGGGTTTATCTGGGTCAGTGCACGTTACTGCTGCTGGTTAGATAAGAGTGAAAAGAAGTCTGACCGTCTGTTCCTGTTGCAGAATCAGTGTCCTGAACTGACAGCTGATTGCAGGCCAGGCTTTTATGTCCCAGACTGCGTTCATGGTGCCACACTGTTTAGTTCATAGATAAAACAAAAGGTAAGAGCCAGGATGTTTTTGTAGTGTTTTAGTCTGGACTTGAAAACACTTTAGTGTGACTAGTATCTGTCAAACTGCATTTTGACTCACGAGCAGCGTGGCTCAATGGATGTGTTGGTCCAGACTGAAATATCTCAACAACTATTTGATGGATTGGCATGACATTTGGCACACACATATATATGTTCCCCTCACAATGAATTATAATAACTGTGGTGATCCCTTCATTTCACAACTGGTGCCATCATCTGGTAAAACTTGTAATTTGTCCAATTCTTTTGGTTTGTGTCCAAATACGTGCAAAACCTCTGTACTGCGTTTAGTGCTAATTAGCTAATGTTAGCATGCGGATACAATAAACTAAGCTGGTGAATATGGTAAACATTATACTCAAACATTTAGCAATGTCATTGTGAGCATGTTAGCATGCTGATGTTAGCATTTAGCTGAAAGCACAGCTGTGCAAAGCCTCACATAGCCGCTAATGTGGCTAAATGTCCTCCTCAGCCCTCAACACTTTAGTTCTTACACTTATGTACAGTAATAATCCTCAAACCTATAACCATTGATTTATCGAAACATAAATGTTTTGTGCAAAACCTTCCAGATTGACCTCCATCGCTGCTCAACCTCAAGAAATTCCTGTATTTTTAATCTTATGCTTTTGCTCTCGTGGAGGATGAGATTTGCATTGCTTTCGTCTTGACATTGTCTCCTCTCCAGCGCACGTGGATCTGGTCTTAGAATTGACGTATATTCATCTGAGGCGGTCTTAACTACAAACATGACCTTGCTTTCGCTGTAGCGTGTCCTTTTGTGCTGTCAGTCCAGAGCTGATAAAACTCCAACCTATCTATCTCTGCTTCCCCCTTGTCACCATTCAAGAGCCAAACCAGGTGTACACAAGCTCTTTTTCTTTAGTCCCAGAGGCAAATTCAATCCAGGGCAAAATGTATCATTTCCTTCCCATTTTCTTACCGTCGGCCATGGCAACAACTCTCTGCAAGACATCTCAGCGGATGTGCTTCTCCCCACTCACTCGTCCTGTCATTATCCCGTCCATTAGTGCTTTTTGCCATTGTCATTTGGATTTCAGGCCTTTTTAAAACAGCTGACTCCCGTGTGGTGCCCTTGATACTCCCCATAAAGACAAATTAGCGACAGCACCCTGAGGTCTTTAACTCTTTGTGTGCATACTGTGACTAACCACGTGGTATAGCATCAAGGTCTAAAAGCAACAGATTTTTTTTCTTAAGACAGTAATTTTCCAACCTTGCACAAAGAACGAAGGAATTAAAGGAGTGATTTGCTCCGTGGTCTATTTTAGTGTCCTTTGAAGCGAGAGCACACTGTGTCTCTCAGCTTCCGTCGCACTAAAACCATTTTGTTCTCCCACAAAAACTCAACGAACAACTTATCTTATGAATTGAATGACGCAGCGTTTTTTTGTGGCACCATGATGCAATTAGGTTTCCTGACTCAGAAACAGGAATTGTTTGCTCCGCCTCTTTGGTACAATGTGACCATTGTGTTCCCTAAAAGCAGGACATGCACCGACACACGGAGTGCTGATATGAGATATGACCTCACTGGGTGTTAGGTCCAACGTGGTCTTCAGTTAAAATAGGCTCGACACTGTCACGAGTCACTATGCTGTGATGGAGAAATCACACCTGACTACAGTTTTTCAGGCTATTTCTTCTTTTCTCAGGGAATCCAATCTTGCCTCAACGGTTTTTGGACACTTTTACGACGCTACTGATGGGTAAATTGGCTTAATGTATGTGATTGTTGGCCTGTTTTTGATACTTTAAATACACCATGGATAGAAATCATATAATCTCATTCCAAGGCTAGATGGAAATTGAACTTGCTATTTCTCAGGGATGGTGGTTCTTCAGGACATGCAACAATTTACTCACAATAGGAGATCATTTGGGAGTGGAATTAGATTGGTCTACAGATACAGGAACTGTTCATCCTCATTAAAACACCCAGTTTGCACTTGATAAATAACATGTAAAAGCGATTTCTGTCATTGATTTTCTTTATTCAATTTGTAGAAATTTTTAATGAGAATATGTAGATGAAGAGAAGCAGACGAGTACTGCAGTGTCAGGAAGATGCCCCTTATATTTTATACATTCGGGGGAGAATTCACAAAAGGATTGCGTGGCTTTTGCGGCCGCTAAACCTGTGCAAATGAGACAAAATTGTGCAAATCTCAAAGCACCCCAAAGGGTGAAATGCACGCATAACTGCGCTGCCAAGAAAATAGCATCTCCGTGATGTAAGAGCTGCCGAAGCTGGGAACTTTCTGAGGCAACACACACGCACACATACAGTATGACAACTACAACTTTTGATATTCCTTTTGCAGCATGGATACAAGGATCCGCCTGAGGAACCCCGACTGTGAAACACTGAGATTAAGACGACAGGTTGAGGTGTTGCCGTCTCCTCTTATCGACTTTAGCGTCTTTTTGTCTTTCTCTCTGCTATCTATCTCATACATATGCATACACAGAGTTGGAGGGAAGTGCTTATATTCAGGAGTGTAAAATATGAAATTCCCTACTCAGGTGGAAGTATTGCGACTTTGCTTGTTGCGTCATGTTAAGTGACTGTTACCAGAGGAAGTAACACATTGGTGATTCAGTCCACAGATGAAAGTATTGCAATATTTATGTATTTGCATTACGAATTGAGTGTCTGTGGCGACAATCCTGGAAGGTATGCTGTATTACAGTTTTTACCCTGTTGTTTATAAAACAAAAAATTGAACTATGCACACAATTCTCAAAAATAGCCTGTTAGTATGGAATTTCGGATGCAGCCAAGACTCCAGATGGCTAAACTCTGAACTTAATTCCTTTGTTTTCACGCAAATACAAATTCTAAATCAACCACGACTGAAATCTTAAGGATTGCCAAGTGGCAGGATTTCAGTCCTGGCTGATGACATTTTTTGTGTGGAGAAAATGGAGAAAAAACTGTAATACCGCATTTTTTTTCCAAGGAATGTCGTTTGTTGTTTGTAATCCTGCAAATATCCAAATATCCAATACTTGAGTGGGTCACAGATAGATAGTGATTTAACAGACATCTATTGAAACTGGAATTATCGCCTCATGGTCGTATGCCTCGGCCAACCAGTCATGTAACAGTTAACATCCATATCTGTCCATAACGTCATCCCTTCATCATTACATCATGTCAGACATTTGTGTCAAAATTGTCATAATTAGCATGTGATATCTTGGGTTATGGCCAAAAACATGTTTTTATTATATACGTGTACACACACACACACACACAGGTAAGGTCCCTCCAGCTGTGTTTCATCTATAACAATCTTTCCCCACAGCTGGGACCGGACTGCTCATCCTCTTGCTGGGACGGATGAATCCCCTTCATCCTCCTCTGCTGTTATTCTCAGTGTAGTTTCTTTTTTCTTTTCACAACCCATTCTTGTTTAAAAAAGCTACAGTCGTCCTCTTTGAAAATAAACGCCAAGCTGTCCTCCGTCGCTGTTGATTTAGAGCCACAACAGAGGCGTGTTATGCTATTCTTGAGAGTTCTTGATTGCTCATCCTGCTTTTCTTTTTTGTTCCTGTGTTTATCCTGACATGATAGCTGTCTATAGTGAGCAGAGATTGATTTGTAATGAAAAAGGATGAACACGCGGTTTGATTTTTCTGACAGTGAGCCGTTTAAAGTGGCATGTAAACACCATTGTATGAACTTGAGAGGAAGAAGGGTGCGTGATTTTCTGTGCAGTTCAACTGAAATATCTACGCTTGCCTCAGCCGAGTTAAGTTTTGCTCAGCTGTTGAGGTGAAGCCACTTTAACCGAGACAATGATAGAGTGGGAATGACAGCAGCGGCAAAGGACAAAGAGGGGAAGGCATTGGTGGGGAGAGAGGTGGGAAAAAAAGCAGATACAGAAAAATAGTGTAAAAATGTTCACTCGTACAAAGGCAGTGGCTCCGTCTTCTTCGCTCAGAGTGCTATCTACTCCCTCGTCTGCGTATGTTTGAAACCCCACCTCCCCCAGTGCTTCTCTCCTCCCCTCCCCTCACCTCCTCCCTCAGTCTCCGGCTGAGGAATCCCAGGCAGCGTTTAATTGCAGAGTGCAAAGGCTTTAGTTGGTGCTAATGAGCTCAGCACCGGAGCTGGGACTCTTTCACGCACTCTCTGAGAGACAGAAATCCTTTCCCGGAGGAGCCTCGCGGGGTGGCTGGATTTTAGGTGGAGGGGGAAAAGAAGGATTTCATGAATTCAGGTACAACCGACTATGTGAGAGAATATACCAGAGGCTGGAGACGGAGTAAGAGGTGGAGAAAGAGAGGAGAGCGGGAGAGGGGAGGGGAGGAAACGGGAAATACACAGTCACAGAGAGAGAGAGACAGAGGGAGAGAGAGAGAGAGAGAGAGAGAGAGAGAGAGAGAGAGAGAGAGAGAGAGACACAGAGGGAGAGAGACAGAGAGAGAGAGAGAGAGAGAGAGAGAGACAGAGGGAGGGAGGGAGGGGGAGAGAGAGAGAGAGAGACAGAGGGAGAGAGACAGAGAGAGAGAGAGAGAGAGAGAGAGAGAGAGAGAGAGAGACAGAGAGAGAGAGAGAGAGACAGAGGGAGGGAGGGAGAAGCCTGCAGCAGCAAATGAGACAGAACAACGAGGCGGGAGAGGTAGAAAGAGAGACAGAGAGGGAGGGAGGTGGAGAGGGGCCCCGTGTAGGAGAGAGGGCTACAGGGTGAGGAAGAAGTCGAGAAAAAGTTAGGAGAAGGAGGAGAAGGAGGTTTTAGGGAAAGAAAAGAACGGGTGCAGAGATTAACAACTACAGGAGAGAAGAAGAAGGGAAACAACAGACAGGAAGGAAGGGGAGGGAGAAGTCTTGGGTAGAGAGGAAGAAAAAAAAAAGAGCTGAAGAAAAGTTTTCTTCTGGGAAGACTCAGATGAGGAAAACAGAGCGAGTGAATGACTGGGCTAGAGAGAGCAGAGAGGGGAGGAAACCAATTGTTTTCTAAGGCGTTTTACACACAAGCCTCTGGACTTCTTTGGACATGTACACAGAAGGCTCACAAACAACGGGACACCACCGATTTCTTCAGCACATCAACACCCCCGCCCCCTGCTCCTGCCAGCACTGCGTCCACTATGAGCAGCCAGCGTACGGCCGTCACGGTGGGCTGGGATACCAACCCGCATCAGCCAGACAGACAGACCACCCATCTCCGGACTGCAGGAGAGACACCCAGGCTCCTCGGGTTAAAGACGTAGGAGGGAGAGCTTTCGTAGCGGACAGAGCTGAGAGAAGCGGTCATCGCAGCCCACAGAGGAGGCCTGTGTTCGCAGGGCCGGGCCCTTACAGCCAGTCAGACGACTTGAACCAAGTTTGCCCCCGGGAGTTGAACCCTGCCCAGTGGAGCCACCCGCCACAGCCTGGGGTGAGACACTACCCGTCTGTCAGAGAACAGTGTGGCTGTGTGGTGCGCAGCGACACCAGGGCACACCCCTTTAACGCCGGGATACCACATCCTCTCCCCCATCTTCAGGTCAGAGGTCAGGGCTACAGGCACCGGAGGACTGTCAGGTATGTCTCAGTGGAAGACGAGGAAGAAGACTGCGGATGCAACTCTGAGAGCTATCATTCGGAGCCACACGATCCCCATCTGGGTCGTTTACACACGCCAAATTGCCACTGTGGACCGAGGCCTGTGTTCATTGAGGGAGGAGAGGAAAGCGATAGGGTGAAGGGTGGATCAGAGGAGGGCTGTAATGGATGCGGTGGCTCTCACAAAGGTTTCTTCCCCACTGAAGTCCCACAAAAACACTTGAACCAAAGAAGACAGAAGGAGCCCGGCGCCCCACCCTCTGGAAACACCAGTCCAGAGCCCTCAAAACCGACAGCCAACGGGGACCATCAGTGCCAGGGTTCGGATGTGGCGAAGCAGAAGAGGAGGCAGGATTCGGTGAGGGATAAAATCAGACAAGTGGTGACAAATCTGGAGGATGTGTTGGGGGGTTTGAAGCAAGTTCACGTGGAGATGAAAGAGGTAGGAGGGTCTATTATCGCAGATGTTTATTCTTTACATCAGGCGTCTAAAGATGAAGGTCTGCGTGTAGGTGCAGATGTCGCAGCCTTTTATCTATGCTCCCCTGGATATTGTGACATTTTAAAAGATTCGATTCAGACAAAAGTGCAGATCAGTTTGACACACGTTGTGTATCTGTGTGTCCATGTTCATGAGATCATGTCAGCATGTGTGTGTGTGTGTGTGCATGCTAACTGCATGTGTGTGACTCGTCTATCATCTCTTACCGAGAAGCTGTGATTGAGAACGATTTGCATTGACCTTTTTCAGAACGCTGCAGAAATTGGCAGCGTTCCGGCCAGCACATTAAAAAGCCCGGCCTGAGACTGTTCCTGAATCGTGCCTTGCTCTTACAGTATCCATTTTGCATGCAGCTGTAAAATAGCTTTGATTCACAGCTGAATGCGTCTGTGCAAGGCCTGGCATTGTACGGAAACAAGTAAAATGCCGCCATGATTGTGAACAGAAACAGCTGGAAACAAAATAAACTGGAAAAATACACGTTGGCAGTGCTGGAAGAAGTATTCAGATCCTTTACTTCAGTAAATGTACCAATAACATAACGTAAAAATACTCCATTACAAGGTTAGGTCCTGCAGTTAAATACCACTTGTGAAAAAGTAGTAGAAAGTTTTATCAGCTAAATGTACTGTTTAAGAAATGAAAGAAATGGCGCGTCATAATCATATATGATATCATTCGATGGTTAATAGTGATGTATCAATGCATACATCTGAATGTTTCTTTTGTAGCTGGTCGAGGTGTTAACTACTTCATCTACAGCGAGATAGTTTAGTCCAGCGGTTTCCAACGAAGGGGTCAGAGGGACTGAAGGGTCACAAGATAACTCTGAGGGGTTGTGAGATGATTAATGGGAGAGGAAAGAGAAATAAAACTAAATGCGACGACACAGATCGATATTCATTTTTGGGAATATTCTCGGTATTTAGCTTTTTGTGAAATATTGGAAAGACTTACCTCTTCTGTTACATGAAGCCATCACAACAGTTCAGCAGGGAAACATCTCCTTGACTGAACTGTGAATAACTCGTCTGAAATGAACTCGCCTCAATTAATAAACACTTTTTTATTTTGTGAAGGGCTACAAGCCCAAACAAGTTTAGAACCACGAGTTACATTTCTAAGAATGCATTGCATTCAACAAGTGTATCAAATGTTTTCACGTAAAATCCTAATCTGACAAGTTATTGTCATTCAGGTGGTCCAGCAGATCGATCGCCTCACAGCCAGAATTGACCTCAGCGAGGAGACTCGGGGGGCGTCCGGTAACTGTCGCGGCTCAACTCATCCAGGTGACCCTAATCGCAAGCCTGCTCCAGTCCAGGCGATGCAACACATCGACGAAGACCGCATCATATTAAGAACCAACTCGCCCTCCCCTGTTCACATGGCATCCGTCGTCAAAACCAGCCGCTTCACCCCACCCAGCATCACTAAGGACATCCATCACGAAAGGACAGGCGTAAACGGCCACCCGCCTCACCTCTATCCCCCCAGAGACTCCAACCACGTTGGCCAAACTCGTCCTGAGCCCAACCCACAGAGCCTGGACCCCAAGGTCATTATTGGTAACAGCACCTCCAGCTCAAGAACTCAGAAGCCTCCTCTTTACCCTCAAAACGGGCGCTGCGGGAAGGGCCCGTACCCGCCTCCCAAGCCCGTGAGGACCCCTGCCTACCCTGCGAGAGGCTGCCAGAGCACCAGCATGGTGTGAGGGAGGGGGGGGAAGGGGGGGTGGGGGTGGTCTGCCCCCGTGCCATGGGGGCCTGAAACATGAGACCCTGCTGCAGCGAGTGGAGGTCAGAGTGGGACCATGGCAGGGGAACAACTCATGGTGAGTTCAGATTTCTCCCTCTTGTTTTACACTGTTGACATTTCCGTCAGCGCTCTCAGCTGATGACGTTTGCCGTGTTTACTGGCAGCGTAGTTTTAAAAGTCAGTCAATTAATTGCAGTGTTCCTCCCCGTTACAAAAAAGGGTTTATGTGCGTGTTTGATGTCTGTGTGTGTGTGTGTGTGTGATGTCTGTGTGTGGGCGGCGGAGGGGGCGTAATGTGTCTGCTTTTGTTGATGTCACATGATTTCCCAGTCTTCACTACACTGCAAAATGTGTCTGTCTTGGCAAGTGAAATGAGTATTTACACTTCAGATTGGTGACACGTGTGGGGAAAATCACCCAGGTTGAGAAAATGTCACTTGCGGAAGTACAATTTAAATCTTTTGAGTAGATTTGAGGAATATCTGATCTTGCAAAACAAGATTAGCCATTGGTTATTAAACATCTTAAAACAGAACTCAAAATCAAGGCGAGATTTATTTAAGCAGCTTAAAAAGTATTTGATTTTTGACAATCGTTCTCACTTTAATCACTTGAATCTGACAGCAAAAAAGCAAGACAAAATCTTAAAACTTTTTTTTGCAGTGTAACTTAGTCATCACTTCGAGGGAACAGAGTTGGCAGGAGCTTTTAGTTTTTTTTGGCAACGGAAGACCCCACAGCCGCTTGACTCCAATCATGTGACACACAGGAAGCGTCATTGTATTTACAGGATGACCATCGCTCTGACTCAGAATTGGCTGATTTACTGTCATACGGGCTGCAGAGAAGAAAGGCTTCTTCTCGTGTCACAGTCAGATGTTTCCTTTATGACTGGGAACCAGGAATAGATTTAATAACAAGATGACATCTGTGAAAAAATAAAACTTCCAGCAGATGGGGAAAAAAGGTACATACAGTCCCTTCAAAAAGTCCACCTTTACAAACGCTGCAGAGACAGTGGATGTTTCTGTACTTCCCTCTTGTGCAGAGTATGCGTAACTGCAATCTGTTTTTCTAGCCTTTCTGAGTTGGGCAAGCACAATCTGGTTTTAATCATAAAACCCCCTGGCCACGTGCCAGACCGGAGTGAGGGAAACTTGGTATATTTGTGACGTCCACATAAACATAAGCGCCGCTGCACGAGTAAAGCAGCTCCTCGCATTAAGCTGCAGGGAGAGCCACGCTACAAGCTCCGGGTCGAGGCTGGCTGCCAGAGAAACGTGTCGAAAAAAGCTTTCATTTATAAAATGAGACGAGAGTTTTATGAGTTGTAAGTGGAGTGTAGCTTTTCTGTTCAACACAGCCCTTTCTTTTCACCTTCACAAGTCTTTCAAAGCACCGATGCATTTGACATTTTAAAGGCCTGAATCATCTGAATTAATCACCCAAAACAGGTTCAGTGTTGAAATAGCGCAACAGATTTTGTGGTACGTAACCAAGCAACACACACACACACACACACACACACCTTCACTGTCAGTACAATAGAGATTAACACAGTTTCTATGGCTCTATCAATGAACAATGAAAAGCCTTGAGAAGAAGCACGGTTTGTACATATTTCAGTCTGAGCTCCCTGAGATGCTGAGTTCAGAATCTAAATGATATCCCCCCCCCCCCCCCCCACCCCTCTTTTGTCATGATGTTTCCAGCAGGAGCTGATGCCACTGAGACGAGCTGTCAGCCGGTGGAAACAGAGCACGGCCTGAAGGTGGGGATATTTCCAAAGGGAAGCCTCCCCCCCATGAGTCGACCTGCGGCTGTATGTCATGCAAGCGCAGAAGCATGGAGGAGTGGCAGTCAAACCTCTCAGAGAATTCATGCTTTTGCATGTGAGGTAGCGGCATATAATGCGGAGGATAAAGTGAACTACTAGTCAACAATAGAAAGATAAAAGGTATATTTCTATGACGGTGTTAATTTATTTTATACTAGGCTATTTTTTATTGCGAAGAAATATATTTTCAGGCAGCTCACACCAGTCTGGATACTACCGACCCTAATGTAAGCGATATCAAGATTTATATCATCACAACTATTGTACAGACGTTTTACAAATAAAGAGTTTGGACAGTTTTTCTCACTGCTGCTACATGGCTGTCAAAGTCCAGTATGTAAGAAGACTAATCAGCCAAGAAGACTGCAAAGTTGGAGTGGCAGAGCTGAGATAAAATTGCAATACAACAGATTCTTCTTCCCTTTTTCCCACAATCTGACGGCTCAATTAGCGAACTCCGAGAGATGTGCATTGACCGCTGAATGTCCCACATTTCAAGACGAAATAAAAAAGAATTAACGCCAGCATTTCATTGCCCCCGGCTCTGGGAAATTATTCATGCATTCACTCAGTCTGAAGAATCCCAAATGGTTGTGGAAGTTGTGGAAATACTTCTCGGGCTGATCTGGAGATGGCAGTGTGTGATCTCGCATGGCCTTATTCTGTCAGGGCGGCCCGGCCCGGCCTGGGCCAGCCAGCCAGCGTCTGTGTCTCTGTTTGTTTAAATCGTGTCTGAGATTTTCCCCACTCTGCTCACACAAGCTCCTGCCTGATATCAGAGGACGCCGCTTCCCCTCTGACAACCAGTATAATCCATCCACATCACAAAACATGGCTCACTTTCTGTCTCTTTAACTGTGTGTGACTCTGACGAGAGATCTATGGCGACAGATGGAGGACGACACGTGCAAACTGTTAACTGCCCTGACCACTTTGTCACTCACCATCTGTGTCTGCAGCCTATTGCAGTTAAGAGTTATTGTGTTATAATGGCAAATGAGAGGGGCGATTGTAAAGAGTCAATAATCCCCTTGAAGGTTATAGATGGGTGAGGTAAGTGCCAGAGGCCTGTATTACTTGTTGAGAGCATCATGCAAGATTCATGATTTTTTTCTTGGCAACCTGAGCCATTATATAATTTCATAATAGTACAGACTGGCTGCAAGGATAGTTTTAGTTATCAATGAATCCTTTCATTTCTTGTGAGTTTAGAGAGTATGATGTGTTTTCAATGAAAATCCACAAAAAAAACCCCAAATACTCCACCTGCTCAGCACCAAACAGCAGACAGACTCAGTTCGAGACTATAGCTGGTGAACAAAGTGGAGCATTTAGCAGGTAAAGAGACAGATCTGTCCCTCAGGAGCTGGTAGAGACCAAAAACAGAGTTAAAAGAGAGTGAATATTGGACTTACATTTGCCAGATAGGACAAAAACATAACTCCAAAATAAATCAGAATGTTGCTCCATAACTGCTGGATTGCTAACAAATTCACCATATCAACTTTAAAGGTGATCTCTTCTCCAAACCAAAATAAGGAGCAGCCCCAGATGTTATCTTTAAGCTTTAGAGTTGACGTTAGGGCAGATAAATGCACAGTTTACATATTCTGACAAGTTCTTACATAGAAAGCACGGCTCTAAAGACCCATGCACACCTCTGCAACTCGGAGAGAAATCAACATTTTGACATACCTGCGGTGCTACACCCAGACAGCACCAAACGTCGGAGCTACGTCGGCATGACGAGAGAACGTAAAAGGAACGTAATGTAGCGGCACGTCACCTTACGTCCTAGGATGTTGGGAAGAGTACATTGGTGATTATGATTTACCATAAAGTCTATGGTGATGCATCGGCTCCACATACTGTACTGTAGCGTTGGGGGCGCGCGCGAGCGAGAGAGAGAGAGAGAGAGAGCGAGAGAGAGAGAGAGAGAGCGAGAGAGAGAGAGAGAGAGAGAGAGAGAGAGAGAGAGAGAGAGAGAGAGAGAGCGCGCGAGAGAGAGAGCACTATGGACTCACAGCTGCTTGCACTCCCACATTAATTAAGAATCGTTGGAGAAAAAGACAAGATGAAGGGTGGCTCTTGATCCATTTAAACTTCAGATGCATGGACTCAAACCAGTTCATCAAAGTCATTTTTAACCATCATTTTGGAAGGCATAATATTATTTTTCATTCATAATAGCGTATTCATTATGCACAGCTGCATTGTGCTTTATTTGTTGCTGAGTTGCTTAAGTGTTGCTGAGAAATGCCCGCCTAATGTATCCCCATCTGTATGTATAAATATATATTAACAGTTAAATTTATGTGGAAAATGTGGAAAGAGAGGATGTTAGACTTTTTGCGGTGGGTGGTCAACATTTGTTTTGTGAGATTGATGCACTGTGGGACAATTTGAACTCTTGACCTCAGTGTTTTACAGTACATCCTCTCATTTGAGAAGCTTCAAATGTTTGTAATGTTTGCGAATTTAATTACTGGACTCAAAGGAGCAAAGACTGAATATTTTACAGTTTAGTCATGAACTGTGTCAGAATAGTTTTCATATTCCAGACACAACATCACTCTGCCTGCTATAGGAGCGGTCTGTTTTGGCAGCGAGAAACAAATATGGCCTCTAAAGAGATCTTTAGACCGAAGTCTAACTTTTAAAACAAATACTCTTGGTCAGAACGCTGTATGAATACCAAGTTAGAATCGCAAAACAACCATCGATCCTCAGAGCGATCACTTTAATGTCTGCAGGCCTGGATCTCAGCTGCACCTAAAGCCGAACAGACTTTGAGAAAGGCCATGTCTTGGCCTGCTGTCCAAGGCTGAGCCTTTCCGCATACCCCGTCTATGAATCTTGTCAGACTGAAGGCACACTGGCTGAGCCGCTGGCCGTGCCGCCTTTGTAAATACTGGAGTGACTGAGGAATTTCAGACAGAGATTCAGACCAAGAACAACACCAACTTTTAGTACAGCCACCTCCCGTTGGTCTCATCCACCCAAAAATAAGACATGAGTAGGATGCTGTTAATACCACGAGGGTTCGATTCCTGTCCAGAGGAGTATTGTTTCCTGGTCTGTTTCGATTCTGGATGGAAAACCACGACAGGCTGAACAACTGTAGTCTGAGAGGCCCGATCCTGAAAAACAGCTGGTGCTGATGGATCCAACCAGCCTCCTAAAACACTGAGCCAGGCTGGAAGAGGAGCAGCTTTAAGGTTATGATATTTAGTTCTTGTCAAAAACAGATTTTTCGGTGACATATTTAGTTAAGTTGGTACATCGGTATCGGTGTGTATGTCGGTATATATGTTGATGTGTATGTTGACTACAACACAGAAAAGCCATATAGATAAGCTGGAAACGACATCTGAAATTACATTTGTCCACCATAAAGCAATGGCAAACACTTTTGGGATTTTTAAAGGGCAACGTAACGCAAGTCGGAAAAGCAATTGAGTTTCAAGCATGTTTTGGTCAAAAATGTGATCTGTTGCCCAGGTAACCACACCAATCAGTGATGTCACAGTCCTTAAAACTGCAGCAAGATGAGAAGTTCAGAGATCACCAGAAACAAGTTTTTCAGGAGATGTTACATTACATTTTGAAATGAAATGTTCCCTGAACAAGCAAATTTGCCATAGCTACCACCACATACACGCACGCTTGCACACGTGCGCACACACACGCACTTGACCCCCATGGCCAAATAAGAAAAGGAACTCTCTTGCTGAGGCCAATAATGCCTCCCACAATTGTCTGCGACAAACGGTTCAAGAGTTTTGCCATGTTACGTGGATCCGTTTAAAAGATACGTGTCTTATAAATCACTCTGTTGTCACTCTGTTGTGGTCTGATCAGCCGACTGCTGGTCGCAGCGAAAAACTAATTTAGGGGATGCTTCAAAAATGTGTCTTTACATTGTGTTTATTTAAGGTAAGAAAAATAAATAAATCAGCCGATTTACTAATTGCCTCAAGAATCCTGCATTGGTACAGTTTAATACTTATTTATTTATTTATGTTTTGATGTACACTACTTATGTGTCACGGTCAGAATTAAGGGAAATATGCTGAAGCAAAAGGTCAAGAACTGGCTTACAGGTTGACAAGAGGAAGGCAGTCCGACCAGTCAAACAAACCCACAGGGGGAACAGGTTGTGAGCAGGCCAGAAGCAGGCAGCAGGTAACAAGGAACAGAATCAGGTGCAGGTTCATGTTCAGATACAGATCGCTGTAACCCTAACCCTGATCTCATAATGCCAGAAAATGAGAAGCTCACAATCACAGCAGTTGTGCCATTTCTATTATGCCCGGGAGCTTCCTTCAGGCGTTTTTAAGTGAGCAAAACAGATTAATGCAAGTGCTTGAAGAGCTTACAGGCCGACCGTACAGTGGATCAACAATCGAAGAAAAGCAAATCCTTTGAGCTGTCCCTCCAAATACCACCCAAGTCACGATACCACCCAGCTTGAAAGAGAAACACAATTAATCATCAGTCCCACTCGAAGATGACTCCTGTGTATTCTGTTGCAGCCCACAATGTCGTCTTTTATTCTCTCAAAATTTACAACACTGCGTCTGCTCTGGTTGTGGAAGTGACCCCCCCCCCCCCCCCCCCCCCCCCCTTCACCGGGTGAGGAAGTAGCCCAGTATGTCTGCCCTACATGCCCTCGCTGGTCTACGGCTGACCTCAGCACTGTTAATCTCAACGGGATGACAGAACTGCAAAGGAATTTCTCTGCTCTGTGCCTAAACCAACCTGTCAAGACACTCTTTTTAGGCTGAGCACGTTCCTCTGCTACGTCCCCGCCGGCTCTCACGTGGTCCCGCTTTGTTGAAATATGACCTGGAAATACCAAACCCTGGCCTTAGTAACCTCTCCAAACACTGTCCACCTACGTGCAGATGCATCTGGAAAATGTCTCTCCCTGCCACAGTATGTTCAGTGTAGGCTGCAGGCAGATGGCAAAACTCATCCCCTCCTCACCTTACCTACCTGTACGCTGGACTGTGTTTGTTGAGGCCATATGAGATGTGCCAGCCTGCCTTTTTCTTTTCGGTCTTTGCAAAGGCTGTTCTGTGCTTGTGTTAGGCTAACGAGAGACTACGTCCAGATGTTGGTGTGAAGCCCCACAGCTGAGCAAACAGTTTCTGCCTTCTCTACAGCATGACATGTTTAAAATGACACGCTGGTCCAAAAAGGAGGAGACCAGCTGAGTTCTGAGGAACACAGTCAGCCAAACACTCATCACCTGATCGGCTTGTTAGAACAGCTTAAAGTTCAACATCCCTTCTGTTTGTACTGGCTCTGAGGATGGCAATCTTGTTCTGACTTATAAGTGTTGGGATCTAAAGGAGCGTGTTTGGGTTATCAGCATTTAAGAAACTGAATTCTTGACATCAATAGAATTATTGATGTATGTAACAATTATTAATGATTATTAATATAAACGGGGCACCACCCTGCGAACAGGGACCAATAACCAAACGATAAAACTAAGTCTCATAATTAGTAGTCACTCATAATGTCAATAGTCTGCGTATGACTATACATTCAGTGACAGTGAAGGGTTTTAAGTTCGAGCACAGGCCACTACATACAGTCTTATCAAATACATATGCACAAGTAATCACAGACGACTGCTCCTGAAAGTATAACAGAGTTTATTGAATCAAAATAATAAATGATCAAATCAATTAATATTGCAACCAACAAACGTTATCATACAATTTTATATGCCTAAACTAAAGAATGAATAAAATGGATGAGAGTGTATGTCTGTGTGTGTGTGTGTGTGTGTCTGTGGGTGAAAAGGAGGGAGTCTTACAGCTACGCTAAAGACTACAAAGATGGCGGCATCGAGTGACGCTGGCCAAAGGGGAGGGGCCTTAAGAACTACAGCTAAAAACTACAAAGATGGCGGAGTCGAGGGACCCGGACAAAATGGCAGTTAGGCTGCTGTATGTACTCACGTGTGCCTGGGCAGCACGTGATGTGAGGCGCTCGTTTGAACGAGGTTCCCCAGGAGTAGAACTAGGAGCTATGTGTATGTGCGTGTTTCGTGAAAGGAGGAAAGAGAAAAAAGGAGCGAGGACTCGAAGTGAATCACGCTTCGGCGTGCGATGTGGTAGGGAGCCTGATTGCTGGCTCTATCATGCATAAATATACCGCTGTCGTCTTGGAACTGCCGGTAACTTATGCCGTGATAAGCCACGCACCTCAGCTCACTCACCGAGTCGAGTTAATGAAAAGAGAACTTCCACCCGGAGTGGAAGACAATGAATGAAAAGAAATCAAATAAATCCAAGCAAACAGTCACAGTTAATACACGAATACAGCGGAGCTTCTCTCGTCCGCGAGGAGTTGCGTAATATCTCGATATCACGCGACAGTAATTTAAACACACAAAAACACGGGAATATCAACATATAAATGAATGGCCTGAATTAAACTTAAGTTAATTTAAGCTAAGCTATGCCCAAATGCCAAGAACCTTACTTGTAGATGCTTCGTTGCAACGTGGAAGTGTTTGTGGCAAAGCTGTCCGTTTTCCTCGTCGGGAAGGGGGACAGGGGGGGAGCTTGCGGGTCGGCGCGGCTTTGCAGCGGGCGCTGTGTGTCGCGCGGCGTTGAGCTGGCGCTGTTTCGGTCCGTTAGCGTGGCTCTGGAGCAAACGCAGGTCCGGTCTGTACTCGCTGCAGGGAGAACAGTTAACTTCGGATGAGACGACGTGTCTGCGCGTCTTGCCGGGAATCGTCGGTGAAGGAGGGAGGCGTTGTCGTCTTTCCTTCGCCGGAATGTGTGCACCAAAAGAAAAAGAAACAAAAAGCGCTGAACTGATCGCTGAAGCAGATTCGTTATCGCGGGCTGTTTCATCCAGCGAAACGGCTTGTCAGGGTTTGAGTAGGGTTGAAGGGCCGTTGCTTCCTCGTGGCCTCGTCGTGCTGGAGGGGGGGGAGGAGAGGCCGATGTGTCTTCATGCGTCCAGGACGAAGGTCCGGGCGAAGAGAGCGGTTGTGTGCCTCCTAACTCAACCGAGGTCGAAGGGGGAAAAGCTGGATTCTCTGTGGCCTGGACGGGGGGGGGGGTCCGGGCGAAGAGAGCGGTTGTGTGCCTCCTAACTCAACCGAGGTCGAAGGGAAAAAGCTATGAGGTGGGGGCAGCAGAGAGTTTTATAGAACAGTGGCCGAACCACAGGGGTCCTCGGGTCTCTTGGCTCTCGGCCAATGAGATTGCCGCGGTTACCATGGTTATTTGGGGGGGGGAATTCACACCTGAGTGTGAAATCCCTTTGCTCTCCTCAAACTACAAATCAGGATGAGACCTTTGCTTGACAAAGTGAAGGCCTGATTTCTTTGTCCACAGCACATGTTTAAGCCACATGGTCAGAGCCCAACATCCCCCCTTTGTTCTGAAGAGCGAGGTGTTGGCTTCGGTCTTTAGAGCAAACCAAGGGCTGGCATGTGCATCCATGTGGTGGGGAAACCTGAAGAGGTGAGACAGTCCAAGTGTTCCTGAGACCAAAAGCAGTGGTTAAAACAGGCAGTGTTCATTGTTCATAGAGTTCAAGGTTCATAGTGGTCAAGTTCATGGTGTTCAAGTTCAGAGTTCATTGGCATCTGGGCAGATGACTAAGGTGGCATCTGGGCAGATGACTTTAACTACTTCTACCTACATCTACTATCATACACAATTCAAATCATAGGTGAGCAAAACATTATTCCCAAATAATTCAATCGCTATTATGATGTTGTGATAATCTAGCATTGCGGCACAGTGTCAAAGAAAGTAACAACCCAAATAGACAAAACAAAACACAAAAGAGAGAGAAGGAAAGAATAGAAAGACAAGAAGCAGGTGCGGGGCAAACAGTGGTTACTGGTTCAACTCCTAGACAGGACTGGAGTCCGTCGGCGGAGCAGTCGTAGGTTGGCTACGTGGTGTTATGAATAGGAGGGAATCCAGTTAGTCTGTCGCTTCTGGATCTATTAGTACATGATATGTGCGTCTACCTCTCTCTAATCGGTAGATTTAGAGCGAGTCCTGTGTCTAAGTTTTAGAATCTATCGATATTGGAGTTGCGTTGCCAAGACTATAGGCCAGAGGTACCTGTGAGGGTTGCATAACAGTAGTGGTAGCAGATTTACAGATTTCTTAGCACGGCTAGTGTGACTAGCTAGGCTGGTCTTTCGCTGCTCCAGCTGTTGACAGCTGAGCCTTCTCGGATGAGGTCCTGGGTTAAATCTGACTGCTACGGCAGAGGTTATGTCTTCTCTGGTTACTTCTGGTAGAGTCTATAAAGCATGCAAAGGGTTCTCTATGAGAGTGGAGCATCAGTTTACAGTCACAATGGTTTGTCAGGTCATGCAACTGTTCTGGTTGAAGTTGGCTGTGTTAGCGGTTAGTGCATGTCTACAGGGTGAGTTGAAGCATGCAGTTAAACGTTAGTAGTCAATAGTAAGCTGCCATTCTGCCGGTTGGTTTCGGCACTGGCGAGATTAGAGTGTACTTCCTGTGAAGTACATCTCTCTAAGTTTCTGTTGTCAGAGATCCACCCCCCTCGCGCTGTTCAAGTGGCGAGGGCAGATATCCCCACGTTACCGCCAGCACTCAGGGAAACGTCGCGAACAGTTTCACTCTGGAGTGTGTCATGGCGGGCTGGTGATATCTCCCTCCCCCCACCCTCCTAATTAGAGATGGAGACAGGTCCGGCGCACAGGTCAAGTTCAGTTACCTACGGCACTGGCGACTTGACAGGACCGGGCGATGACTCGGCTGAAAGAAGGCGGTGGCTTCGTTGAACAAGCTGGAGGTGGCTCATGCTGAGAGAGCAGGAGAAGAAGGCTTAGTTGACGAAAGGTTTTACGAGCTAGGGTGCTCGAAGGGCCTCTAAGGTTGTGGCACCCTAGAGGTGTATGCGAAAAGGTGGGGGAACACATGAGGCTCGTTTCTGACCCGGAGTCGGGTAGAGCAAGAGTGTTATGACCCCCCAGTAGGACTGAAGAATATGTATAGATTTATACATAACGGGCATTGCCTTTGCGAGCAAGGTCGCCCAAGAAGGTTGAAGAACGAGGTGCGAAATGGGAGTGGTTGTTTCCGGAAGTGTGCTGAGTTCTCTTCCCCCCCCCTACCACGTCGACTTGGCAGCAGGGGGAAAGGTCACTTGGCTTAGTCAGGTGGGCTGCGAGTCAGCGTTACCTGATGGGTTGCCCTTGAGGGCATCTTTCACCCCCCTGGTTCCGTTGGTCTTTCGACCGCCAGGGTCGTCTGTTCCTCGGGGGTGACCAGGGCTCGCTAGGCCAAGTCCTCTCGTCGTCTTCCGACGCTAGGTCGGAGTCGCTCGACTGTTGGATGCCTAAGACTATGGCGGTGTCTTCGTACCGATTTGTCGGCCGTCCGCGTGTCTTCCATGCAAGTTGCGCATATTTCCTAATCTCTGGCATGGTGAGGTTACTCGTTCTGCAGTGCATAGTAACATCGTATCTCACGTTGTCGTGGAGATTGTGCAAGAATAGCGACTTGAAGGCATGGTCTTCTTCTAGACCTGGGGCGTTACGTCCTTGGAAGTACGCAGATCTCAAGCGCCTGAAGTAGTCTCTCGGAGACTCTAGCCTTTCCTGGGAAATGGCAAAGGCGCCGAGGGTGGCAGAAGCTGGGTCGTTGTACAAGGAGTACTCCTCCCTAAGGGCGTGACAAAGGGATGAATAGCAGTCGCGGATGCTCGGCTGGAGCGTTTCCACGAAAGCGTGGACGCTTCGCGCAGTGGTTTTCCACACTAGCTTTAGCTTTTCGCGCGATGAGGGGCGCGATAGGTCGACGAGGCAGCGATCGATCTCCCTTAGGTAGTCATCGATGCTCGAGTCGTGATTATCGGGATTGAAGCGCTCTACATCTTTTGCCAGAGACTCAATCTGTCGAGTACGCAGGCCTCCAAGGTTGATGGGGCCTGAGCCGTCCGAGTCGTCTGAGTCTCCATACTCGCGATGGTGGTAACGACTATCATCCTCCCTCCCTGAGGGGGATGGGGTCAGTTCTTGTCGCGCGCGTGAACTGCGTGGAGGATTGCGTTCGCCTGAGGTGGTTTTGAAGCCACCTGGGCCGACTAGGACCTGGTGTTGGTCCTCTCTCCTCCTGGTTGGGGATGTCGCTTTCACGAAATGCAAGGTGGTTCGGGTCTCGGGGAATGAGGGAGCCGAGACCAAGAAATGACTGGGCTGAAAGGCTCGGTAGGGGGTAGCAGTACCTACCGGGGTTGCTGGAACACCTTGAAGCGCTTTCAGTTTGTCATCACTCTCTGATGCTTTAGAGAGTTCTAGGTTGACCTCTCTGAGGTCACTGCGCAGGCTACTATTTTCTGACTGTAGGGCTCTACAGTCACGTGACAACTCCTGAACCTCTGTTCGGAGTGTCCAGATCTCGCGTTGCTGCTCGTCGCTCTGTGCCCGGGTTCGGGCAGCTTGCAGCTGCATTTTCTGATGGTAGGTGAGCAGTATTTCGCCGATTACGTCCTGAATCAGGCGCTCTCTGTTACCTGCTGGGTTATTTACATAAGCCACCAGCTGCTCTAATTGCTCGTCGCATAGGACAGCAGTGTATTTTGCAAAGTACTCTCTTTCCTTTGCTGTGAGTCCGAGGACATCAGCCACCGCATCTCGTAGTGCGGTGTCTTCTGGAGCTACAGCTCCAGGAATGGGGGATTTCTCGTTGCTCATTCTCTCTAATGAGCACGACTCCCAGTAGTTGTTAATTCCCTAGTGTTAGAACGGAAACTGTTAGTGTTACGGTTCTCAGTGAAATGTCTAGTTCTGTAACTTAGGATTTCTACTGTTAGATGTTTATTACTGTTAGTGTTACGGTTCATGCAGGCGCACAGTGAAATGTCTAGCTCTGTGACTTACGTTTCTACTGTTGCTGCTCTGAGGTATCACTACTGCTTTGCAGCCAGAGGTGCGAAAATGCTAATGTGGTTTAGCACTTTGGGCCTGTGACAGCTGTGTGTAACTTCTTTGGAGGGATTTAAGAAAGCAAGCAAGGTATTACAAATAAACGATCAAATCTACTACACAGCTGGCTGTTAGTTTAAGAAATGAAACGAATCATTAAACCTGGAAGGGAAACGAAATAAAATTTCGAGAAGGGAATTAAAGATTAAGATTAAAAATCTGGATTTAAAATCAAAAATTTAATTACAATAAGACAAGATTTTGAAGATCAAAGCCTACCTATTTTGGGAAATAAGTTTCAGGAATTTGGATCATTCAAAAGAAGAAAAAAAATAATTTTTCGAAAAAAATATTTTTTGGAAAATTAATTATTCAAAAATAATTATGGATTAATGTGCATATATACTGTAACAAAACTGGAATAACGTAGCCTCACACGGGGCACCATTATGTTGGGATCTAAAGGAGCGTGTTTGGGTTATCAGCATTTAAGAAACTGAATTCTTGACATCAATAGAATTATTGATGTATGTAACAATTATTAATGATTATTAATATAAACGGGGCACCACCCTGCGAACAGGGACCAATAACCAAACGATAAAACTAAGTCTCATAATTAGTAGTCACTCATAATGTCAATAGTCTGCGTATGACTATACATTCAGTGACAGTGAAGGGTTTTAAGTTCGAGCACAGGCCACTACATACAGTCTTATCAAATACATATGCACAAGTAATCACAGACGACTGCTCCTGAAAGTATAACAGAGTTTATTGAATCAAAATAATAAATGATCAAATCAATTAATATTGCAACCAACAAACGTTATCATACAATTTTATATGCCTAAACTAAAGAATGAATAAAATGGATGAGAGTGTATGTCTGTGTGTGTGTGTGTGTGTGTCTGTGGGTGAAAAGGAGGGAGTCTTACAGCTACGCTAAAGACTACAAAGATGGCGGCATCGAGTGACGCTGGCCAAAGGGGAGGGGCCTTAAGAACTACAGCTAAAAACTACAAAGATGGCGGAGTCGAGGGACCCGGACAAAATGGCAGTTAGGCTGCTGTATGTACTCACGTGTGCCTGGGCAGCACGTGATGTGAGGCGCTCGTTTGAACGAGGTTCCCCAGGAGTAGAACTAGGAGCTATGTGTATGTGCGTGTTTCGTGAAAGGAGGAAAGAGAAAAAAGGAGCGAGGACTCGAAGTGAATCACGCTTCGGCGTGCGATGTGGTAGGGAGCCTGATTGCTGGCTCTATCATGCATAAATATACCGCTGTCGTCTTGGAACTGCCGGTAACTTATGCCGTGATAAGCCACGCACCTCAGCTCACTCACCGAGTCGAGTTAATGAAAAGAGAACTTCCACCCGGAGTGGAAGACAATGAATGAAAAGAAATCAAATAAATCCAAGCAAACAGTCACAGTTAATACACGAATACAGCGGAGCTTCTCTCGTCCGCGAGGAGTTGCGTAATATCTCGATATCACGCGACAGTAATTTAAACACACAAAAACACGGGAATATCAACATATAAATGAATGGCCTGAATTAAACTTAAGTTAATTTAAGCTAAGCTATGCCCAAATGCCAAGAACCTTACTTGTAGATGCTTCGTTGCAACGTGGAAGTGTTTGTGGCAAAGCTGTCCGTTTTCCTCGTCGGGAAGGGGGACAGGGGGGGAGCTTGCGGGTCGGCGCGGCTTTGCAGCGGGCGCTGTGTGTCGCGCGGCGTTGAGCTGGCGCTGTTTCGGTCCGTTAGCGTGGCTCTGGAGCAAACGCAGGTCCGGTCTGTACTCGCTGCAGGGAGAACAGTTAACTTCGGATGAGACGACGTGTCTGCGCGTCTTGCCGGGAATCGTCGGTGAAGGAGGGAGGCGTTGTCGTCTTTCCTTCGCCGGAATGTGTGCACCAAAAGAAAAAGAAACAAAAAGCGCTGAACTGATCGCTGAAGCAGATTCGTTATCGCGGGCTGTTTCATCCAGCGAAACGGCTTGTCAGGGTTTGAGTAGGGTTGAAGGGCCGTTGCTTCCTCGTGGCCTCGTCGTGCTGGAGGGGGGGGAGGAGAGGCCGATGTGTCTTCATGCGTCCAGGACGAAGGTCCGGGCGAAGAGAGCGGTTGTGTGCCTCCTAACTCAACCGAGGTCGAAGGGGGAAAAGCTGGATTCTCTGTGGCCTGGACGGGGGGGGGGGTCCGGGCGAAGAGAGCGGTTGTGTGCCTCCTAACTCAACCGAGGTCGAAGGGAAAAAGCTATGAGGTGGGGGCAGCAGAGAGTTTTATAGAACAGTGGCCGAACCACAGGGGTCCTCGGGTCTCTTGGCTCTCGGCCAATGAGATTGCCGCGGTTACCATGGTTATTTGGGGGGGGGAATTCACACCTGAGTGTAAAATCCCTTTGCTCTCCTCAAACTACAAATCAGGATGAGACCTTTGCTTGACAAAGTGAAGGCCTGATTTCTTTGTCCACAGCACATGTTTAAGCCACATGGTCAGAGCCCAACATAAGTGAGTAAAAAAACAAAAGTCAAGAGAGTGAAAAGTATGTAAAAAATCTGAAGATTAACGCCAAATGGTGAAACAAACAGGGAAATCCTGCAGAATTTGTGATTTCATACAAATGGCAACGGAGGAGATATTTCTTGGTTGGTTTAAAGTGGGAGGCCAGGCATTGAAATGTCAGTCTGAGTCTCCAGTCTGAGTAGTATTGAACGATCACATAGAGTGGGCTTCGGTTGAGAGAGTTGGACCGCATTGGCCGCAATGCAATCTCATAACCCACCGGCGATCGTCTGACGATGATTCATCTTTTTATTGGTTTAAGATTAGCTCATCAACTGGTTACTTGAGAAACAATGAGGTCGAACACGTCATCTCTCAACTCTAACTCCATTCTCACATCTGAAGTTGCTAATCCGACTGACAACAGTGAGCAGCGCACAGAGAAGTATCCGTTACACCAGAACCCCAAAAACGTATCTCGTTGGCCCCAGAGGCTTATCCGTCGCCAGACCGATAGCCGAGGGATTCTGAGATTAATGTCTGTTCTGTCTGTCCACCACTTGGGTCCAGACAGGAATATCTCAATAACTAATGGATGGATTTCCATGGCATTTTGTACAGACATTCATGGTCCCCAGAGGATGAAACCTAATCACTTTATTGATACACTTACTTTTCTTCTAGCGTCACCACGAGGTTGACATTTAGTTTTTTGAGTAAAATGTCTTGACAAGGATTGTATGGATTGCCATGAAATCTGGTACAGCACTATCATCAGGTCACAATGTGTCCAATACTTGATCAATTGATCTGTGACCAAATACCTGCAATAAAAAAAACATATATATATATCCGTCAGTTGTTCTTGCTGTTGAGTGGTAATTACCACATGTTAGCATTCTAACATGCTAAGATGTGAACATGGTAAAAAGCTGTAGACTCTGAATGATGTCACCTATGTTCACATCAGACTGATTTAACCGTCTGCTGCAGCATTTTTTTTGCTGAAATAATCACTGTCTGTAAATATTGTCCTGAAAATTCCCAGACAGAGAAGAAGGCAGTGGACTCAATGGGAATCGGGGGATTTTCCAGACACTTTCAATAACATAGAAAATCTACTCTGGCAGGGAAGCACCTTGGTGACTTCCAACATAAACAATTTCAATTGCGCTTGATCTTCCCGGTACGCTGCTTTTTTGAGACTGAGCCCTGTTTCCTTGTAAAGACCCAACATCTGTGCATTTAACAATGTCTGGAGCCTGTATGTTTTCCAGCACGTCATTCGAAACTGCTTCATGATAAATAAGGAGAGTGATCTGTTGGAGGTGAAAACATCTATGAATAAGATGAAGCACCTCCACCTCGAGAGATCATACAATCTGTAAAGTGCTCATCCTGTCATTCTTTTGCTGTTTGAAACAGTCTAGTGCTTCAACACATTTGTCCTTGGTAAAAACATCTTTGAGTGAATTGCTTTGAGATATTCTCTGACGGGTTGTGTTAATCCTCCCACTCAGACAAAATATCCCGGTGCTGTCGCCTCAGACAATCCCCAGTGGATGTGAATGATGTGATACATTTAGGAGCTGGGAGAGACACTTCTTCTTTTTACATGCACAGAGGGCGAGAGTGAGAAAAGGCTTCCATTCATGGTGCTCCGGCTGTGTCGGAGTAAATGGCATGGCTATATAAGATCCTGCGGCTTGTGTCTTCACAGAGGCTTGTCAGCAAACATGCCGCCAGCTTCTGCCTGCGGGCCTGTTTGTCTCTGAGTCCGCGATCTGCACGCATCACTCGACGTAAAGCCCACCATTCAACAGGCTGTGATACTTTCTATGAACAAGATGCTTTTGTCCACAATTCTGGATTCAAAACGATTAAAAAAACGATTCTATAACGGATCTTGACATTTCATGATAAAACATGGACATGCAGCTAAAATCCAGAAATTTAAATCGTAAGAGATCAATAGATTAACAACTTTGATATTGTGGCATCTTTGAAGATTAAATGGACACCTGTGGTTATTATTCAAAAGAAAAGGGAAGAATTGTTCGAATAACAAACTCCTCTCTTCCCCATCTTTATTGCATTAAATCCAACATGCCAACAGAATATAATACGGTTTTCAACAATGTTTTAGCAATATTAACAGTTTTACAAAACAGTTTCCCCCATTTTTCCATTACTCAGTTGTACACAAAGCACACATTCTTCATACTAACCTTACTATCTAATGTAAAATGAGATATTTGCAATTTGCTGAAGTGACCACAAAGTAGTTTTTCATATTGTCAACACATAAGATGACCAAAAGCAGCAGTGAACTGGTCCTACAGTACAAACACGTACACCATCCTGCAACCTTAAATACTCACTTTCACATCCAAATCAGCAGCTGGAACTAATCCCTAACAAACGCACTATTTGCTCCCATTTGAGTAACATTTGCAAAAAAACTACAGTGCCCAGCTGTTTTTGGAAATTTTATAAAATGAAAATGTGTTTTACCTGTTTTACGCAGATTTCTCTCTTGAACTAATGGACTTGAAAACACAGACTGTGGGAGTCAGAAAGTATTGAGAGACGGATGTTTTTCTTTACCTTTAGCTTGATCCGGTCTGTTTGTTGTTGTGTCCTATCAAGTCGCGCTTTGTGATACTAAGACCTGGTGAATCGCCCACTTCCTACCCCCTTTCTGTCGACGCTTGACCCAGACTACCTCATTCCTCGGACCGTCAGCTAGCTGAGGTGATTTTGATACTTTCATAAGATTTGTTGACAATAAAAAAAAAAAAAAATAAAGAACATCTTATCCTTTCAACAAAAAAATAAAAACACAAAGCAGAAAAACAAGACAAAGACAACATGAGGCAACAACACATTTCAAGCAATAACCAGCATTCAAGATGTATATGTAGACAGTACTTGTATTTGTTAAAGTCAAAAAAAGAAGATATCTTTTTGTTATGACTTAAGGCACATGTGTAGAAATACATAATCAAGTATATGTGAGGCTCTCACTCGTTTAATGTACAAATTACGTGTAAACGTTTGAATTTATTTCCAGTGTATGCAACACTAGACTATAGCAGGAATGTAGCACAGTTACAATCAGCACTTTACCCATTGCACACTTCGTGAGCCATAGAGTCGATGTTGCAGCACAGGGAGAGAGGTTTGCTGCAACATTTTCAACCCCTGAAAAAGGGAAGAAAGAGAGATATCAAAATACAGGCATCCAAATTGAGAACACACAAGACTTGATACAGAATCTCTCAATGTTTTGCCTTTTTTAAAATGTATTCGTTCAACAGAAACACTCGTACGGTACCTTGATACTCGACAGTTGCGTGTCTGAACATAGGTTCCTGTGTATATGATATCACATCTCACTATGTTGTTGGTGAAGTCTGACTCCAAGACGTGGAAATTGGGATTGACAGTAACCTGTAATGTATAAAACCAGTTTGAGCTCTGCAGGCAGGTTAGTTGAGATGTTTGAGAGATGTAACAGTTGTTGTAAAGTCAATTTTAACACGCCTTACCTTCAGGATGTAGTTTCCGGGAGGTACGTCAGTGATGTCGATCCACTGACAGTCGATGTTTGCAGCGTAGATGTCATGGCATCCTGGACTCAGTCCCTGAAAACACAACCCAAACAAGCCAGTGTGGTTTGAAGCTTTGACTCTTCGGACGACTTTGACTACTTTTTTCCTACAAGCGCTGCAAATGAAGCGCATTTGAGTTTTAGTTCTACAAACAGTTCTCTGGAAGTGAAGCTGTTACAAGAAACCAGCGCCAAGCAGTGCAAAGCCAGAATCACAGAGCCCAGACAACACATATAATACATATTCCCATTTCTCAGGAAGGTTTTTTCCATTATTTGGCATGTACTGGAGTAAAGAATTTTTTTACCAGAAGTGGATAGCCCTGCTATTTACACTATGTTTTGTTTGACTAAATAAAATTAAATAAAAAAATGTACATCTTTGAACTATCGAAAAGGGGAGATGTTGATCTACATCTCTAAAACTAAAACTAGAGGTGTGGAGTTTTGAAAGAAGGGGACGTTAACTTAACAGGGAGGGTTATCTTGTTACACTAAAACGTGTAGGATTCAGTGATCTTGACCCAAACCAGAGACTAAAAACCAGGTCCAAGACGTCTGCTGCAAAGATTTAGATTTTGACTGTTTTGGAAAATACCTGTTCCTCATAAATCCGCTATCTTCGTTGATAAGTTGTTGTCTATCTGCAGTTTGAACTGAACACGCACGACGTCATAAAGGTCTCCTACTAAAGTTGCTTCAGTGTATTACATCTCTTCTCCAATTTTGGGCAACTGTTCACCAGACCAGACCTCAAGATTGACTCACAGTTCTGATCTGGAAGTGATTTATTCTGACCAAGACATGATTCTTTCATTCAATTCAATTCAAACCAAATGAAATGTGAAGTGCAGGTTCCTGAGACGTGATTGTTTCTGTTGGTTTTCTTTCTCAGCTCATAAGTCGTTAAGAAGGTTGCAGACTGTCTGGTGACTTTGTGTGTTCAACATTCTGCTCGCAATGTATTTCATGAGCTGCTGAGTGACTAAAATGTCGAGTTTTCATGAGACTTCAGGACTGTTACATGGATGATTGCCAGTACTTTGTACCAAACATTATAACCGTATAACGTGTCTTTTAACTTTGTTCATATTTAGTGATGCCTTTGATTGTTTCTGATTACTCGTTCCTGATTTCATCAGGTGTCTCTTGCAAAAGACGTCTTAATCTCAGTGAGATCACCTGATTAGTTAAAGGTGAAACAACATTTCCTTTACTGTATGAGTGTATATGTACCTGTGTATGAGACGTACAGGCGTAGCGTCGCCTGAATCCGGGTTCACAGCCCGTGTCCTCCAGGCAAAAACTGGCCTTGTGTCCCTCGGCAACTTTACGTTCAGTGACGATGTCCAGCAGGTCGTAGTTACTGAAGGCCTCCATGCTGTGGAAGTGTCTGAGGGGGTCGAACAGAGAAGAATAAGAGCTTATTATGTGTGGCTTTTATTAAACCCCTTAAGTTCTTAAGTGAATTTTGAGGGTGTGGAGTTTTTTTTCTAGAGCTGATTGGAGCTGAATCATAGTATTTAAGTGACGTAAAATCATTTCACTTTTATTCTGAGTGAACTCACTGGTGACAGCTGTGCCAATCCCACTGATATCTCGGCTTGACAGGAAGGAAGTCAGTGGTGCCTTGGTTCTTCACTTTCTGGGGGAACCGCAGGAGGACTCTGAAGTCGATGTCTTTCACGGCAGGTCTATAAGCCGACCTTGGATGGATCAGAGGAGAGACGGGCATAAGCTGCGCTGGAAAGTGCTACTGGCTGAACTCCCGGGGGCTAGTTGTGTTGGGAGCAAAGGGTTTGTTCCATTGTGCGTAATGCTTTTGGGAGAATCAACCCAGAACATTTACATCTTGGCAGGACATCATGTTGGAGAATCACTGCTTAATAATAACATAGCACTATGATGAGAGCAGTTGTGCCGCCACATTGAAAAGTTATACAGATAAAAATAGAAAGTTATCCTCAAACAACCAAAAGTTGTCTATAAACATGTCAAATCAACCTTCAATGAGCAGTAAAAACAAAGGAAATACCTGTGTGTTGAGTGTGTGTGTGCGTGTGTGTGTCTGCTTCAGTGTCATACAGATGAAGTGAATCACTTTTGGCACCACAGATTACCTGGCTAGACAGTTCTCCTCAGCGGCACAGCGGAGCGCAAACATCTGCATGCGTTGGATATAAGCACCTGCTTGGATGGCATATGGGTCTGGGATGAGGTCTGGAAGTCCTGGCAAAGAAGATTAAAGGGACAATCCAAGTTGTTTTTGACACGCCGAGATCTTAATGTTGACGGTTTATTCATGCTGAGAACAATTCACTGACAATAGGCCGTGTCCAGGCTGAAAATGAGAGTGTTTGTTGGCATAAATCAAAGTGTTTTAAATTCCTGAGTAAATTCAGTCTGGGATCAAATCCCAAATAATATTTTTTTGTCCATTCTTGCCATTCATTTTTCCCTCTGAGTGAGACATGAGCTGATTTATGCGTAATTTATGTTCTAAGAATATTTAAATCCATGCAAATTAAGAAGGCTAAACTCTATCCATGTGATTATGACGCTTAACTTACCATTTTGGAAATATCTTGTTCCATACCCTGTGCCAGGCGGACGGCGCGTGCGGGCCCCTGATCTCCCTCTTGTGGGATACGAGTTGTAGAAAACCGAATTCCTGTGGTTTTTTAACGGGTTACGAGGGTCGTCATTAACCATGTCCTCTTCATTACCGTTTGCCTCTTTTGAATCATCCTCACTTAGTGCAGGGGACAGAGCAGGAGCCTCAGATTCCCTTTCCGGAGTTGTGGGATATGCTGAGATGGATTGATCCGTCTGCGCGGGTTGCCTGGAGACAGACATCGCATCTTGCACCGCGCGTAAATGTTGGTACTGTGCACCAGGTCCTGGTTCTCCTCCTCTGGTGTGCAGTGCAGTTGCACCCAAACTGTTACCTCGTCTCCTGCCTGCAAAATCTGTCAACCTCCCCGGTGAAGAGCCGTTGATGGTGATGGTGTGTTCAGTGCGACGAGCGCCTAGATAACCTGCAGCTGCTGCTCCATGAGGGCGATCAGGCTGCTGTCTGGCCCCCAACGCACGACCATTAAAAGGCACATACTGTCTAACATCGCGTGCTGACGCTATAGATCTTGGCTCTGCGCTGTGACCAGTCCTGAACTGTCTGGACTCAGCCGACACGGGTCGTAGCGCTGCTCCTCTGTGCGCTCCCGGCATTTGGCTCCTGGTGCTGTCCCTCCTGCCGGTAACATACAGCCTCGTCTGGCTTCGGGACTGAACCGGAGCAGTGTACTCTGACCCAGTGCTGATTAAATTATAAACCTGCCCGTTGTTCTCCCACTGAATCCGGTGACGCCAGGGGCCAGCCGCGCGCTGCTGCTGCCCAAAGATGGGGGGAAGTTGTCCATGGAAAAAGAACAAAAATAAAAGTGACAATTTTGCCATGGCAATAAAAGAGGAAAAAAATCCCGCTTTTAAATCAATGAATAATTAGATTATGACATGAATTGCGTGCGCAGACTTTGCTTTGTGGAAAATGGATGAAAAGCAGGAGTGCGCTCTCAGTTCCAGCTTCTGCGCAGATCAACATATCAGTTCTCAAGAGGACTGACAAGTGGAGAGGAGAGGAGGACTGGAGACTTTTTTTCTGCTCGTTTATCGAATTCAATTTGATTCCGCAAAGTCAAACTCCCTAGCAAGAAGATTTAACCCATGCCTCGCCGTGTTACACAAGACTTACACAAGGACGTTTGCTTAGTAAACTTTACGCACGGGTGTGAACTGAAGTCATCTCAATGTTACCGTTCAGGACATTGTTAGGAACCAACCGCCCTGTAGAGGAATGAACAACGATTATCTGGTTTTGATTTCACCTGCACATCAGTTTTTCCGTTGAAAATAGAAACAATACTCTTGAGTGGATATTGTTGCATTTAAATGCAATTAAAAAACTTAAATAATCAATATAGTCAATAATCATTTTGTCATTGAAGTGCCTGGTTAGTTTATCAACATTAATGAACACATCTCAGGTTTATTTGAATATACCAACATCATAGAACAACGTTGGAGCCACATGGCTTCATGGCTTCATGGCCTCGTGCAGGACTAAACCTCCACCACACGGCGGCAGGATGCATCTGTGTCACATCCTGCAGGCACGAATGCTCTAAAGGAGCTTTTTTTTATCATCCAGTATCATCCTGAGAGTCCAGGTCCATAAAACAAAACGCTTTTATCATTGATCATGTCGGTCCTGAATGGGATTTGTGTTTTGCAAACAGTCCAAAACTATATTGTCAATTTAATTATTGTTTTTGACAAAATTCTATATTCATAGACTTTAATAAGAAACAATATGTGCAACATTATTTCCTTAAACATGCAAAAGAAGTTTAACTTACAAATTGAAAATGTATCATCAACATCCTTTAACATTTATTAATCTCTTTAATTTGGAGTAAGAAGTATTCAGATGTTTTACTTCAGTGAAAGATCTTTTGCCTTATGTTTTGATGCTTTTAGTGCTTTTATGTGAAGCACTTTGAATTGCCTTGTTGTTGAAATGTGCTATCCAAATAAACTTGCCTTGCCTAAAAGTATAGCGATTCAACAATAAATACTCTGTTACAAGAAAAAGTCATGCATTTAAAATCTTACCAAAGTAGAAGTACATTAGATTAAAACAATACTTAATGTAACAAAAGTATAAGTACGATGCAGAATGGCTTTTATATCTTCTATTCACAATGTTAATCTGTAAGGTAACTACTAAAACTGTCAAGTGAATATCTTGGAATAAAGAGTACAACGTTTGGAGAACAAAATTGAGCACAAGTAACTAGAAATTGTATCTAAGTACAGTACTTGAGTAAAAGTACTCAGTTACATTCAACGGCTGGTTGCTGAGGATTTCAGACAAGCTGATCGCATTTAATAAAAGTTGTTTCAAGCAGTCATTCACACTGAAAGGAGATCAGCAACACAAATATAAAGTGAGTTTTATTGTATGTGTTTACTCGTTGATTTAGATGTTTGTATCGACGTGGCAATGGATGTATTAAAAGGGGAATGCATATGTACAATTATTAAACTCACTGATGTTGCCTATTCAACCACGTTGCTCAATGTGTCTTTTACATAAAGACTATTATAGCCTCATCTTGTTATTCGGTAGGGAACGTAGGTCGTGTGATATGGGTCACAATACACACGCTGAGTGAGGCAGAGCTCAGTTGATGTCACCTCTCACATGAAGAGCTGTGGTGTGTGTTTCCTCAGCCAAATAGGGCATCAGGGTGGTGAGCCTGCATGCTTTTCTATTCTTAGTCAAAGAAACCTTCCCCCTGCTCCAATGTCCACCCCCGCCCCGGCCTCTACTGCAGTCCAGATTTATAAGAGCCACAGATCCTCGGCACTGGTTTGGCACAAGACTTCCTCAGCAGGACATGTAACCCACAAAATTTAGCCAGTAAGTATTAACGCTGAATTCAGTCTTTCTTGTGTGTCAGAAGTAAACAAATCACAACAAATGTTGCCACAAAAAAAAAAATTCTTTACTGTAAACTATAGGAGTGCTTGTACATAAAATAAAGTGTCTGGTTGTTTTCATGGTACACCTTCAGCAGCAGCAGCAGATCTTTCCCCGAGTGAAAGACTAATTCTTTTACGCTTTGAATATATCTTATCCCATGAATCTAGGTATCCAGGGCTGCTCACAGCTTTGCTTCTTGTGAGATTTAACGACGCTGATGGTCTTAAAATGGTTTTACCACGAGAAGGAATACATCTGTTGTCTTCCCCTGAGGCCTCACACTGCCAGTCTGAGGAGTTTACAACTATATGATAAATCCAGAGGGTTTACCACAGATCATGGGGAGAAAATGCAGGTGAGATGCTGAAAGAAATGTGTGAAGAAAATGAAAATGATTCAACAAATCTGTCGTCCCATTATGTGGACATTTAGTTCCACCTGAAAGCAACAAGTGTGAACTCTTAAATAAAACAGACTTTTTTTTTTCTAACCTGAGTTGAAATAGAAGTGTCTAATAAATGGTGAATTATATGTTATTTGATGACTGCAGATCATCAGGGTTCTTGTGACGTGTGTTGCTTATCATTGATTAACCGTTGCCAAAATCAGCGCGGTCAGCTCTCCTCACATTTCAGGCTTGAGCATCATGCTGCTGTGTCTAGCTTCACGTTTCGGTTCATCTACACGTGACAAATTAATGTTGGAGGCGCATAATATGTGAGCTGTTAAAAACTGTCTAGTCAGTGGACCCTGAACCCAAACTTAAATGTCAATAGCTTCTGATGTTAAGGGCTTTAAGCTTTACTGTGTGTGACTACTCCTTCTGTTTTAACACTTGATTGAGTTCGCACAACATGCCATTTATTTCTCTATTATGTGTTTTATGTCATTGCAAACCAATCAGGATGGAGTGCCAGTTACCTAATCACCCACTTTTTGACCTTTTAAGTGGAGACACTATGCAATAGCATTGTTTCGTGCACTGGTCAATTCATTCATGTCTTCATTCGGACTCGTGGAAAGATAACTTAAAAAAATAAACATTTAGATGTTTATTTTACGACTTTGTTTGTCTGCATCTGTAGATCTCTCAAAAATTCACCAAAAGTTAGTATAAAATAATGCCTCATTTACATAACATTTTATTAAACTTGTAATACAAAAAAAACATTGCGTTAATGTAAGTAATCAATGGTGGAAGTTTCCTGGTGATCTCTATAAAACCTTTAATACCCTTAAAGACAAAATCAATGATAAACACAAGGCCAACCTGTTCTATCTGTAGTTAGCATTTGAAAGTGGGATATCATAATTGAATACGTGCTTTATAACACACTTTAGCTGTAAGCAGATATAAGTGTTTGTTCATTTATTTATCTTGGTCTTAGTATAAAATCTGTCAGACAGCTGCAGCTCGTCTGGAATGCCACACCAACGCCAAGACCGTGAGCAGGTTGCTGTGGTCCTTGACCACTGCGTCCTGTGTGCCGAAGGCTAGACTTTAAAATCTCATTACTTATTACACTTTTTTAATGTTTTCTTCAAGTCTTTGTGTTTAATATACAGTATTTCTATAAAGCACTTTAAATCGCCTTGTGTCTGAATAGCGCTCTAGAAACAAAAGGATATGACCAATGGGCACCCATTAATTGGAGGATGCTGTATGAAGAGATTATGATTGACAATACAGTAAAAACTACACTGTATAAGATACGTCCTATTGGAGACATATACATTACATTAATAAGCAGTTCAATTGTCCTTATACCTGCTTACAGCAACATGATAGGGTATATTAAACCATTTATAAAATGTTAGCTTGTAAATGCTACATAGGGAGAACTCAGTTGGTCACATATGTTTAGTCACAGCCGTAAATATTCCTGTCATTACTTCAGTGGTACAACCACAACTGTCACATGCCTCAGGGGTACACGGGGGATCTGTACAGCATGTGACAGCCGCTCGTCCCTCGTGTCCCTCGTGTCCCTCGTGTCCCTGCCTCTCCACCTAAATATGGATGCCACGGCTGAACTTTCGGGGGGGTTGCCATAGTGGCCGGTGACGAGGGATCACAAGGCTCTCACCTTACCGGCACGGTGGTGGCGTGTGGGGACTGGCCCCTGAGAGAAGGCATGGCGGAGCGTAGAGTGGGTGTGTGGCAATCTGCAATTGGCTGTACACTCATTTAATATCTTCCCCTGACACCCCAGACCCTTGGTCTAAATATAAACTGACAGACCAGATACCCTCAGCTGCGGGCCAACTGGTGGCAACTAAAGACTCCCAGAAACGTATCACAAGACCCTGAACCCCCCCGCCCCCCAGCACACCCTCCGTGGCCCTGCCAGAATAATGTGCAGTGTGCATGATCAGGAGGGGAGATTCTGAAAAAGCCTAAAGATTTTAAATATGCTTGGACTGTGAATTCACCACAGTCATGACTGCCAATCAGACCCAAGTCATTTGTTTTATGGTTCATGCTGTGGAGTCAGCTGCAGATAGAACAGACAACCCTCAAGGTGACCGTATAATTCACTGGCTTTTTAAATATTGAAATATCAATAAAAGTGGAAGATGTACTGCTCTCCATTACAGACAGTGCCGGCCGCGGCAAGAGCGACGTGGGTGACTTTTGATCTTTTAGAGAAGTAGTAAATTATCAGTGAAAAGGACAAAGCACTTTCCCTCAGAGTCTCGATTAAGTTGATGACAGTGATTGAAACCAATGAAGTCGACTCCTTTATACTGCAAAGCTACGGCTAAAATATAGAAAGGTTATAACAATATAGAGGCTTTTTAGATTATTTCATGTGTCTGGATGTGTTGTTAGCACAGCAGGGAAGCTTAAAAAGTCTTCAACCACTCTGTGGCTGACTGGCCTTCCTGTGTGGGAGGTTTACAGTAATATCATGCAGGCATTTAGTGCTTTGGAGGTGTGTCCTGATAAGTGTTCCTCATCAGTTGACAGTGCATTTTTCTCTTAGCGTAGACATTATTACACCTAATGCTCCATTGGAGAGATGAGAGTGTAGCGGCAGACAGGACGGAGAGAGAGATATGACAAGCAGCAAAGGACCAACAGCTGGAATCAAACGAGGGACGTGGCCGTTATATGGCAGGCGGCCAAGGTCAATTTTAGCCCAAGGTTTCGACTAATTATTTCGTATTCAAAAACAATAATCATGATAATATTTATGATCAAAGTTTTTTTATCAATAAAGCTGAAGAGATATCCATGAGTGCAGCATTAAAAATACAGTTCCAGGTGCTTCATGGAGGATTAAACATAAAGCGCCTTTAATAAATATGGGCAAGTAAAACACACCAATTTGCACAGTAACCTTCCTCAATCCCAAAAAGCTTCTGTTCCTTTTGTTTTTCTTCAGTTATAGCCGATATTTATATGTCCTTAAGTTAAAAATGAAGATTAAATCAGACCACCTTGATCTGTTTTATGATTTTTTTTCCTTGCAGTGAACTGCAACAATTCATTTATTGTCTTTAAGATGAAAACCAGGCTCTCAATTTAATCTGGACGATAAGGAGTCTCATTCAAGAGCCGCAGGATGTTATCAGTCATCCTCAATGTGCAAACGTTTTTACACTGTAAAACGTGAGGTTTGTGATTCTTAACAGGACCTATATGGGAGCTACATGTGTGTGTGTGTGTGTGTGTGTGTGTGTGTGTGTGTGTGTGTGTGTGTGTGTGTGTGTGTGTGAAATGAAAAACAGGAAACACAAATTAGATTCAGTCATTTCATTTGGTTGCGAGACACAATTCCATCCTCCAGTGGGCATTCGATCTGTTCACATACAACAAGATCAGAGCGGACGTCTGTCCCTGATGTTAAGCACTGGGCAGTCCAGAGGTGGCTTACCTTTTAGAAAAAATTACACAGGACTATACAAAACACAGAACTTCTGCCATTAGTTCTTAAAAAATCACAGGATTGGTAACTATTTACAAATTAGGCTTTGAAGTGCAGAACCGGTGTTACACATTTAGGCAAAGTTATATTTACAAGTCTATACACAAATCCTTGTCATCCCCGTCTGTCTGTGGAGAAAGAGAGAGGGGGAGAAGTTACTCACACTGACGCTGTCACACTGTCAGGGAAAATGTGGAGGATAATATTTTAAATATACCTATAAGTTGTTCAGCAGCGAATTCTGAACACTTTCATGTACTTTGCTGTAGATATCTTCCTTTGACGTCATCCCGTCGAGGTACTCTGTCCAGAAAAAGACAAACCTGAGGTGAATTTATGCCAACAGTTAGCAGCCAAAGCTTTATTTTGAAAGGAGCGGGAGAGAATTTAGCTTGTATTTTGACATTAGGGGTGTGGATAGGGACACAAAGCAATGTATGCACATCAGTGGTCATGGATATTTAGTTTCAGATGGGAGGATCTGGCTTTACATACCTATTCTGCCACAGTTGTTCTCCATCTCTTTCCTGTGTTTCAAGTACATGGGCCAGACGTGGCCATCGAACAGGCCAGGGGGGTCAGGGAGTGTGTACGTCCTTGTACTGCAAAAACACAACCAATCAAGTCACTTTATAAGCATGTAATTTGTCCAACACGTCAGCGGAATCTGCGTTCGGTCGAGAGCTCGTTACCTTCTCCTCCTTTTGCACTCCTCATAAGGAATGGAAATGTAGAAACATTTGTCATAGATGTCAATTAGAGGCCTGCAGAGGGGAACCGATGCTCAGATTAGTGACAAGTTAAGAGGCCTGTAGGTTTCACATGAGAGCTTGCGTGACAAAACGACTCACTTGTAGTTGTAGATGAGGAACCCCTCCACGATGAGAATATGGATCCCCTCCTTCGAGTCGGATTTCTCGGCTGCAGGCGACAGGCTGACGCCGTGTGAGCGGGCAAACTTGACCGGGTTCTCCTGCCAGCCTTTCACAGTGTTGACCAGAGCCTCCATGTCCATGGCGCTGATGACTGATACAGAGGTGGAGAGAAATGAGCAGGCTTCACCACACACGTAACCGACACTCCTCACTAATGTGCTTCAACACACAGTAGTTACAGTAAGTGAATGTTTGCAGCATTCACAGAATAGATGGTGGAACATCACACAGTTTAGGACTGATTTTGTTACCAAACGTAAAGAAATGTGCAGGAAAGAAAAAGTACATTACTGCATGGTTTTCCTACGCAAAATCCATTCTTACCATCCCACTGTCTAAAGCCGTCCTCCCCGACTTCTATTTGATGGGGTTTCTGAAATAACAGTCACCAATAAAACATTGCTGCAACCTCGTAACCAGTTGGAGCTGATCACACCTGGACAGGACAGGTCAAGGACTCGTCTCCACCAAAAGTAGTGCACGTTGACAATTTTGGATGCGATTAAAAAATATTTGATCAATGTTGCGCTGGCGAAATATCGGTTTCAATATCTCAAGACTCTTTCTCTAAATAAATTCTGTATAAACTATACAGGAGGGTCGTAACGTTCACTGGCGCCTCACTTTCAGTGTTTTTAAAGATGGAAGCTAGCTGTTTTAGCAAACTGTCTCAGACTGGAAATAGAAATTTGGATTTTTTTGTAATAGTGCGGCCCTCGACGATACCCTCGATGTATTGCTGAAGCAGCATAATATGCCTTATAAGTGGTAAATGACTCTGATTTTAAAAGCCAGCGGTGATTGGTGGTAAATCAACCTTTACAGGTCCTGAATGCAACACGAAGAGATGGATGTGATAGAGATAAAAAATGTCTTATTTCTTTTGAGCCAAATAATTAATTATGTTAATAATTCGGTTAATAATTATGCAATAAGTTTGTTGCCGGATTTGCAACGTGATTGGACGAAGTCTGACTTTAAGTGGGGACGCTCAGCCCTTTTATTGGCTGTCCAGGAGACAATCAGCCAGATGCATTAGTAGGACATCTGCAGGTCAGACTGGCGGTTCATTTCTGAACTCAAGAGTCAATTTAACGTAGCAAGTGAAATATACTAAAAATAACAGTTACTAAAACACAATGAAATAGTTACTGTAGCTTTAAACTAACCAAATAGTGACGTAAAGCTTAAAATAATGGTGACTTTAATTCATCTTACCTTGAAAAAGTCATCCTGGTGCACAACACAACAGTTGGGGAATGTCTTCAGCAGTGTATTTGTCAAAGTGGTCTTCCCACCGTTGGTCACTCTGAAAGTAAGATGAATTTCATTCCACACAGATGTGAGTTACACAAGTTTTACCACAAGACAAACAGACGGAGGTGGATCAATTAAACGAGACTTACCCTCCAATGCCAATGATGAACTTCATTTTGGCTTTGTTTGTGTCTTGGTCACCTCTGGAATTCAGTAAATAAAAGAAGGGAACCCACCCAAAGCAAACAGTCTACAAAAGGCTTCTTCTCAAAAACCTTTTCCTTCTCCTCTGCAACAGACGTTCCCCCCTTTTACTACTTCATTGATCGACAATCTCCTTGCCGGACATATATAGGATTTAGCTGCAGCGTCACAGCCTCTCAAACCAATCGGCCCCTTTTTCCATACAGCCTATGAGTCGCTGCTTTACAGCCGGGCAGCACCAGCGGGAGGAGGGGCACGTAGGAACCTCACAGTTGCATGAAAGTAGATCCCAAATGTTCCACTTGCTGTCAGGGGTCAGTGAACATGTAGATAATAAAGGCATGGGGGTGGGGCTAAGCTGTTAAACTCACATTTAAATGTCTAATTGGAAAAGCCACAGTCTCAGACATAAAGACAGTGTCGACAGATGATGCTGATAGTTTAGAGCTTGTCAAATCTTTATTTGAGACAGATTTGATTGAAAAACAGAAAAGACATGTGATTTAAGTGCAGATGTGATTATCATCAGGGAGTTTGTCATAGAAAAGGCACTGTGCGGAGAGGATGCAAGGGCTGCAAAACGTACAATCAGTAAAAGTCACTGTAATACATGAAAGTCACATCCTCTTACCGAGACATCTGTATCACAGCTCAGAGAGAAACCTCATTATTTGTCTTTTTAGAGGGTACGGTTTCCGTGCTTAGACGGCTCTGGCTGGGTAAAAACTAGAAGCACTATAGTTAGTCGCCGGCTGCGTCACACATATTTCTGATGCAACCAGCTGGAATATATGGCCATCAGCCATGTGTCATGGCTGCACAGTAGGTCTGATAGCAGATCTACGTCTTTGCAACTTCAGTTCATCAGCCCTGGTTGTTACACACCTCCGGTCGTGTGCAGATCTAACCTTGAATTCATTATGTTTGGACAGTGTTTTGAACAAACTCTTGTCTCTGACATTGTTCGTGTCCAAGAGGGGAACTTTGAGTCCCAGCTATCAGTGCACAGGGTCTCGTGTTCAGGGCTTGATGTCTTAGCGCCATGACATTGATCTCAATGTAAAAGAGATGCCCGTTGACACCATGTCATGGTTCCTTTACCTCTTATATCAAAGTGATTGTTAACTTTTGTAACAGTGTTTTAGTCGTCTGATGATGAAGTAGACAGAAAATGTGTGTAAAAATGTGGGATTACAAAACTGTCCCAAATCTGCTCAGACATTTAGGGCACTAAACCAGGATGCATGTGTTGCACATACTATTTCCGGATAAACAACTTGAAAATGCTAAATACTTGCATGCAAGTATATGTTTAGGGCTTTCATTGTGAAAGGTAATCCCGGAAGGAGCGGATCTGGTCTGCGTTGCCCTTGAAAGTAGTTCTGAAATAGAAGTTGCCATCTTGGTTCGGACTACAGAGTCTTTGTTTTGTTGTCGTTTTATAAATAGAACTCAACCAAGCCCCCCAGCAAGAGCGCCGGGCTTTGAAGCTAATTTTGCAGCGGTCAGACCGTGCAATTACAACTTCAGTATGTCACGTGACACCACGTGACAAATATTAAGCTGCTTTTTCGCAGTGTATTATTCGCATTCTGTGTGAAAGTACTCGTGACAAAAACAACAGTTTTTTCAAAATGTGCTGACGTCAGAATTAATCGCAAGACACTCAGAAGACAGTCAAACTTTAGCTTTTTGCCTGTTTTCCAAAATGCCAAACTATTCCTTTAAATTTAACATTTCATTCATACTTTATTGTTTAATCCATTTTCCTGCTGAAATATTACTTTTACATTATCATAGGTCAAGAGACATGTGAAGCAATATCATTTCAATGAATAAAGTCTATTTTTCATGTCTGAACCTTTCTTCGATTCGTTTGGTAACTGAGTAAATAACTGAATTAAGACAATAGACGATACAACTTCATGGTAAAAAATGTAACAAACATCCAAGATCATTTACAGTCTATTATTGTTTGTGTACACACTGTCCATGTGTGTCCAACATGTAAAAATAAAGAAGGGTCACCTCAGGAGAATTATGTGACACAAAGAACAGTGTAAGACTCATTAACCGGCTTTATAAGTCGTCAGCTTGTCAGAAACATTCTGGACCAAACTGAAATACATTAAGAGGCAATACAAAAGATGAAAATATAAGCTGTAATGTACATCTGTTCTGTGTCAGAAGTCAAGGTTGGATACAAGAGGTGACTCATGACAATAGCTTGTTTCAGTTCATTCATTCGTTTATTTTTTGACAAACATTAAATGGCACATTTTCATAAATAACACGTTTAGCAATTCATTAGACTCTCTCTTTAAGTATATTTCATTTGTAACAATGTATGATTTCCATCTTGTAAAAGTATCTTCTGAAACATGAGAAATGACAAAAATAGATGAGACAGAATTGGTATAAACAAGCATGCCACCTGCATATCAAACTCTGGAAAACTTGAAGACTGTAACACACGTTTGCATTCGTAACATCTACTGTAGGCCTAAGAACAACATCATTTCACGTTCGTTTTCAGTAAACGGCCATGAAATCAAACAATACCCATGCCTCTCATATCAAAAAACAAATATCTGTGCAAACCCCTTTCTCAAAAATATCTATACAAGTACATGTACACTTTGGAACGGACGATATTCCTTGCCTGAAGAAGATTGAGTGTTCATCCAAGTCATTTTTCTTTACATATAGCTGAAGTCATGCTGTCGATGAAACTCAACTTGACATGCAGATATTTTTTTATTGAGCTTTATCTCTTGTAATGCTTTGGTGTATATTAACTTTTAGTTGGAAGCAAGCATGTCACTGAAAATATATCATTTGAGAAAGGATTGTCTTGCAGCTAATGGATCCAGTCGGTCGATTTAATCCTGGTCAACAAGCGTGTGATGGTGGTCGATGGTGGTCGAGGCTGGCTCCCATTTGAATGAATGAATGTCCCTCATTGGTTCTTCAATTTAAAGCTCTGAAATGCAAATACAGACAGTTTCACAGTCTTTCTTTCTCCATCACCTTTACCCTGACAGTCTGAATGATATCATCTCCACAAAGACAACATTTCCTATAGAATCCTTCAATTTGGCAGTGCGTCAATAAGCACTCAATGTGAACTAAGTCCAGCTTGACACATTGCCTATTTATTTCGCCCCTGCTTCCTCCCTTGGCATTTGGACAAGTCATGGTGCCCGTGTCCATTCCTTGGGGGGGGGGAGTTTCTAAAATAACCCCGACCTGCTACAGCGGGTATTTCCCCCAATTTCAGGACAGGACGTGCTTTACATAACACCGGTACGAAGGGAATATGATGTTGGAGGATCAGCTGACATTTCTTGGATTGCAAAAAATAAATGAGCTTGACTTGATGATTGGCAGAAATCCCAAAGCACTATTTTTGGTGGTTCAACCTTTGGTCCAGTCTCAGAGAAGGACGGAGAGAGAATTGTCAACTCATGCTTGTTTCTTTACTTCTGTTCTATTCATGACAAAGGGCTTGTTTTTTTAGACAATTTGCTAACTTCAAATTCAAAACATAAAAGTGATTGTAATTAGAGTAGTTTTCTCCTGGCACTACCTATCCATGAATGAGATGTACTTTAAATTAGACTTGTATTGTAAAACAACAGATGTGATTGTTTTATGATTGTGATTGTTTTCATTCATTGAAAATATATGATTTGATATTTTATCGTACATTTTAATATGTTTCTACTTTTTGCACTGTGTTGATTGTTTAATGTTATGCGCCACCCGCCGTGTCAAATTCCTTGTATGTGCAACATATACCTTCTGATTGTGATTATCATATAATCTGCTAATTATTTCCTGGAATAACAGATTAATTGTCGGAGCAATAAAACGACCAACAGTCCAACCCCACAACACATTTAATTCCCTTTAATATAAAACAAAGACAATTCTTCACTTTTGAGAAATGTTCGATCAATGACCTACTGAATTCAACTTTGATTGACTAATCCTTGCAGATCCATTTGTGACTGAAAAAGTAAATGAGCTTTACATCTTTCGAGAGATTTGAGTAACAGATCTGAGTCATTCTTTCGGCTTGTGGTCTCATTTGACTGGATACGACACTGTAAAATGGACCTCGGCCCCCGCTGAACTGAGAGATGACCCTTTGGACCTTTGGTCAGTGACCCAGCGCTTCAGACAGGCCAACTTCCAGTATTTAGATGATTTACTATCATGTCTCTTTTGCGCATGGGTGTGTGTGTGTGTGTCTGTGTGCGTGTGCAGACGAGAACATTTCCCTGTATGTCAGGTGATTAATTACAGTGGGCTGACATTACAAACCAGCCTGGTGAAGATGGTTGTAAAGGGAACCCTTACCTTAATGTCAGATGTCACGGCCAACCTCTGCTGTCATTGACTTTGGCCTGAAAATGACAGATTAAAGTCAAGCCATAAGTAAATATAAATATTGAGCATCAAGCCCATATTAGTTTGTGCTTTCTGTTGCTAAAATGTATCCATGTGGCTGCAGTTGCTCACACCTGATTTAAAGAGAAGAAACACAGATGGAATTTCTATTTACATCACATTTTCTTGATAGATATTTTAGTGTCTAAACTGACTAAATTAAATAAAGTTGCATTGCATATAATTGAGAGTGAAATGGTTTCCGACTTCTAGCAGCCACCAGTTTTACTTAAACATTTTCTATGTTGTAGTGCTGAAGTAGGAAAAAAAAAATCCCAAAATGGCGCTAGACTGTACTTTAAAACGAGGTCACCTTCCTTTAGGCAGTGTTAAGTTGCTCTGCTGCTTCTCTTGCTGAAGTCTGTAAATAAGACCGTCAAATATTAATACTACTACTGAGATGCAGGAAACAGAGTAAGCATCAAAACGGCTTTATAAGATAAAAACCACATGGAAATCTACTGCTCACCTTTCCCTTTGTGCTTGTATCTTCTCATCATCATACCTTTAAAAATAAGAATATAAATCTCAGTCTGATGTATACATGACATCAACATACCTCTCACCAGTGGAACAGAGACGCTAAAAGTCTGTTGAAGTACACTATTGCAAATCATATGTTCACTTAGTTTAAGTTGAACAGATTCAAACAAATGCTAACAGTTACACCGACTCACTATGAATGAATGAAACACAGCTTGGATCAGGTTTAGTTTGATCACTGTGCTGTGAGCGTTCTCTAAAAGTGTTGTTGCTGTAAGCATGCAATACACACCACGCGTGATTAGTGTCTCAACAGTGACCGTTGGTGGCTCAGAGTACTTACTGCAACACACACTCAGGGATCTGCACATGCTCCATGGGGATGATCTGGCTGAGCTCCTCCAGGGTGTGAACATAACGGATCTTATCCATGAACTTCACGCTGCAGAAAGCATCAACAACATGCAATCGATGTCACGAATGGCCCATTCTGAACACGTGTATCATTCATCTGGCATCAAGCCCAGGCCTTGTAGCACAGCTCTCATTCGTATGTTATGTTCTGCGATGGCCTGAATCATTATGTCACAGTTCTGTATTCTATCTTCTGTCTGTTTCTTAGATTTGATAAGAGAAGAGCCAATATGTAACGCAACGGAGAGACGGATGGACCACAAAGCACACTGAATGTATTCTCACCTGATGAAAGGTCTTGAGATGGCCAGGACGGTCCGGATAAACCACGTTGGGTGAGCAATGATGAGACACTTAAGATTCTTCCTCAGTCTACAGGAGTAAATTCAAGTGTTTGTGATCCAGATTGTATCCTCATTTATCTTTAGCATCGACAACATTAGTTTTCACATTCTTGACTTTTTTCTTATTTCCATCAGAGTGGCCCAAACTTACTTCCTGTCGATCATCTGGTAGCATCTCTTCAGCCAGCTGATGCCGGGCATCTTCCTGCGAGGAGTCGCTCCGTTCAGGTAAACAATCATGTAATCTTCTGCCACCAGCAGCTCCAGGCTGCTCACGACGTACCTGAGGACAGAGCAAGCAAGCTCCGATCGGACTCATATTGCACAGTAAGATGAGATAAGATGAAAAGAAATCATGGAAATCATTTCTCTAGTCATGTTCTTTGGTCAAGTACACAGTGCACATTGAATGCTCCAGTAAAAGACTCCCTTAGGAGAATGGATCTTACAGGAAGAGATTCTCCATGATGTAGGTGTAGTCCTCACAGCCACTGTCGGGAAGACAGCAGGCTGCAAACACGATGATGGCATTCAGACCCTCGCCATAATAACCTGGAGGAGAGAGGAGACTCTATAAAACTAGGAAAACTGAAAATGATCTGCCTTTTATGATTTGCATATTCATCAGTATACTTGTTTTACTTTGAAAGTAACCTGACCTAACCTAACTGTATTTTGCATGCTTTGTTGTGAACCGGTCTGATGAACGTCATGAAACATATTTTCAGTTTGAAGTGCATGAGTTTCCCTTGTGAATGAAAGTATGTCTTCTTTTATTTTATTCCTTCACGAGTTCTAATGTCCTTTGATGGTCTGAATGTTGTTTCAGGCTTTTCCACCCTGACAAGATTGTTACAGTTCTGGAGAAAACGTATAGGAACTGAACTGGCACAAAGCGAATAATAATTTTAAATATTAACCAAAAATGTGTACGTAATTCGTAAAATCTATACGAATGCTCCTTTACTCATACTTTTTTACTTTTCATGTATATTCCAGGTGAATTAAATGCAGTAGGGTTTCAGTTGTAGGCCTTCCTGAAAACATCCAGATCTCAGTGGACATCATTAACCCTACCAACCTTCCACCAATCCTGTTCATCAGCAACGTACTTAACAAATGATGCGAAGAGTGCAACGAGTACAAGCCGATCAAGGCAGAGTGGAATAACCGTACGTAACAGGCCACACAACTGCTAATGGGTGTGAAAGAGGTCATTTAGCATGTGGATGAGATGGCACTTCTATATTTTTTGCACCCTGATTGCTAGTGTGCCATTAGTGAAGCCGAAGGTTGCTGGCCCCTGTTCTACAACAGTCATACAGTAGAATTACATCATAACCTCTGTGAGGGCAAGAATTACTGCAGGGCTGTGTCAGGTTTAACAGTGAACCTAATAAACGGCCAACTTAGAGTTTGTTCCTGTACAACTCCTATCCACACACACGCTCTTTTTGATGGACTTTCACGATGGTGACATGAAACCCAGCTATATTTGGATGGTCTTTAGTTGAGTGCAATGTTTCTTTCTCCAACTTTCTCCACCTTTGATCAAAACCCGCTGTGTCAGTGCTGGTCTTCCAAAATCCATTTTGGATGAATCCTAACATGCACTTGAGCCCACACACACACACAGACACTATTTGAATAAAAGCACACACACTCGTTTGCTAACCTCCATGTGTGACAACCCTCAGGTATGGTCTGATGACCTGCATGTCAATCCTCTGCTCCTGGTCACCGATGATCACTGTTCGCCACAGACGACCAGATGAGTCTCTCTCCTCTTCACTTTCACCTGGAAGACGCTTGGCGTTGGCCACAGGAGTGTCATCTGTACACAAGGTAACATAAAACGGTTGTCGGTCTCATTGCTGAACCGTCCTTTCCCACCTGTCTTCCTTAACACTTTTAAAATCACACAAACGTCAGAGGCAGATAAGGATCAACTTGCTATAACAGTCTGCTGTTAAACTTCAACAGGAAAGTAGGCAAGAAAAACAGCAGTGACTTTGATCACAGCCTTCGGTGTTTGCTTTCATTTTTGCTGTATTTGACAGACATGTTTGCAATAACGTATGACGATTCAAACCGAGGACGCAGCAGGTAGTAAGATTTGCCCCTTTAATAAATTCCAACATGCAACCCTAGACCTTAAAAACATTTGTGTCTTCCAACAATATCGGTCATCTGAATGGAATACCATGTGACCTCTCTCTTACCTTCCCACTCCAGCTCGTTGCCATTGTTGATAAACTCCAGAGAGTCGGTTTCATCGGGAGTCTCCATGTCGTCGACATTGATGTCCAGGTCGTCAGGCGTTTCCAGAAACGCATCAGAGAGCACCGACCCCTCGCTCTGATCCAGGGAGAGGTTCATGTCGGGGGCGACCAGAGTGCGGCGCTTACGCTGGGCCATGGACTCGCCCACATTCAGAGTGGTGGGAGGATCTGGACAGGCACGGCAGGAAAGTTTAGATATATCTTAAAAGTGCATTGGTAATGCGGTGTATTTATTCCACTTACTGGTTCTGTTGTCAGTGAGGCCACATGAAGAATCAACATATCCATCCTCTGGTAGTGGCCTGCAGAGAAAGACATGAATATGCATTCAAAATAGCATCAATAAAACAGTAGACAATAAAACAGAATAAATTGAAAATAGAATGACGTATATCAGAATTAGTCTTTCTCTTTGGCCTTTTGTTTTTCTGTTACCAAGTTAAAGGTGCTCTATGCGATTGGGAGCATTTAGATTGTCTCTCAAGCTGGTGGCTGCTCACACTGCAAACTACAAAAGTGACGACAGAGCTGACAGTGTTTACCTGAGTGGGAATCGGAGGGTGCTTGCTATGCTTCCACCTCGACGTAACTCCACTATATCTTTACATAGCGAACAGTTTACTGCTATATTAATGCTCCGAATCCCGTAAATTGCACCTTTAATTCATGTTTTGGTTCTTCTTTATGTACTTTATAGTTATAAGCATGAACATTAAATTGCTATGATCAATACAAAATGAAATACTATAAAGTGTGAGAATGTGATTTGTAGCATTTTGTTGTTGAAGTGGCGCTTTTGTTATTTAACAGCTGGGTGTCCTGGGAAACAAATATGTGTTGTTTGAGAACGCAACACCGGTAATTACCAACTCCCCTCTGACATTATAATAAGACAGCTGAACCCTCAATGCTGGGGGCACAAGATGGCCAGATTATAGTAGAGAACACTCACACACACACACACACACACACACAAAGACACAGACATTAACACAGACATGCACGCACAGACAAACACGCCCTAAAACACCACAAGCATGGGCGAGCTGATGGAGCTGTTTGGATAATTGCTGTTATTGTGTTGTAAGTAGCCAGTAGGGAAGAGAAAAACTGTTTTTAAAGAATTCTTAAAGGTTTCTCCTCTATAGATCTCACGTTTAAACGATCTGCCACTACATTCATTGTACTGTACATACCCATTACTCCTCCAATTACAGTATTTGTATTGTGTAAGCTTTAACCAACAGAGCTACCAGAATACCATTGTGATATTATTATACCTTGTAAATACCACAACGACTTGCAGCTGTATTTAAATCTTGTGAATACACTGAATGTCCTGGATTAATCCGTTTCCTCTGCTCATTTTCCACAAACACATTCCCTCTGCTGTAGAAGTAAATCTCGCCAGTAAACGAGTGGCTGGCCGACTATTTTTCCATTGCCGGACACTGTGAGGTGTTTGACTTGTCGTGGTTTTTTTCTCTGTGCTTGCTGCTATTTCGTTCACTGACATGAAACAACATAATCACGTAACGACTGCATCAAGGAAAGAACACACCTGCTGCCCTTCAGCATTCAACAAAGCCATCAGAGCTGGCTCTGTTTGTCAAAGCCGTCACACAAATCAGACACACACACACACACGCACGCACACACACACACACACACACACACACACACACACACACACACACACACACACACACACACACACACACACACACACACACACACACACACACACACACACACACACAGGACTACCTGGGGAAGTCTTCATCCTGCCACTCATCTTTAACCTCCATGCTGTCCATGTGTAAGCTGGCTTCTGCTGTACCCATCCTCTGCCAGGGAGGACAGGCTTCAGCTGGCTGTGGTTGACAAACAAATGAAACAATGAAAATCAGTAGGAGTTCAAATCTGTTACGTAAGACACACAGTAATTTGAGCTGTTTTAAAGGGGCACTCCGCCCAATTTATGAAACCCTGAGGATTTCATCAGGATTATCTGAAGTTTAGCTTGAGACACATAATTGCAACAGACAGCCAGCGTGACAAACGTGAAGGTGTGGAGTTTGAAAGATGGGTGTGTTCATCAGAAAGGGAGGGTTTAATGAAAGACACTGTCCAGTTGCACTATGGGAAATGTAGTATTCCCTGTTTTTTTGAGTTTGAAGCATCCTAGGAACGAAAAATTAGGATATCTTAGCTAATCCTTTTGCTTCAACTTAGAGCACTGCTTTTTACATCTCTCTCTCAGAAGTCAAACACCCTTATGGGTGTGGTATACTAAATTGCTGGAGTGCCCCTTAAGTCAGTAAAAGCTGACTTATCCACAATGTACAGCTTTTAGGAGCTGTAATCAAGTGCTCTGGAGAGCAGCTAGAAAACGTAACATGGGTGTAGTGAAGAATCAAACCAACAATCTTGCCAAATCTTCAACATTTATCCTTTTCTAACAAACCTGATACGTTGCAAATGTTTCCCTACATCCCTGGGGAAGGAGACAAAAATAAAACCCAACATTGCTCATACAGCCCCTCAGGTGATACGAGCAAATCACATGTGCCACCATCGAGCAGATAGTCATCTGAACTTCCATATTTTACATAACCAAATCAGAAATGAAACAAAGTCTCCATCCAACGCTGCACGTCATTTTGTGTCGGTTGCTGCAGCCTGTCATAGGATCAGTCATGCACAGAGTCAGCATCATGTCTCGTGTCAGAACTGCGCATATGGGGGAGGAGTGTCCATCATCGCTGTCCCAGCCAGAGTTCAGGCTGCAGCAGACTTTACCACAGTCCATTTGTCCACTGGGATGGCACTGATGTGCTACAGTGAGACACGTCCGAGTCTGTATCCTGAAAACAACTGGAGGTCTAAAAGGCACAGGCCCCTCAGGCTCCATGCTGCTGGAGCTGCTGTGATTTTTTGTTCAACAAACATTTGTCTCTTTCTTTGACATACAGTAAGCAATATGGAAACAAAGCAGTAGAGCTTCCACTTCAATAGAACCCCACAGTATTCGTTCCTCCTCTGTATTATGAATTATTTTACGTAGCTTGCAGCTTAGAGATAAACATCAATAATATTGGCTATTTATGACCAAATAAGCAGCGATCAAAGTTAAAAACAAATTTAGGCATAATTTAACAAACGAATCCTCTTCAACAGGATGCCACTGCTGTGGTTTGATCAGATTAAATCCTGACTGGATTACACAAAAGTATACGTGAACTACTGTTTTCCAAATGAGTCCTGTCCACTTCAAGCCAGTGAGAAGAAAACAGAGAAAGAACATATCCAATGTGAAATAATAAAATGAGTTCTAAATTTGGCAAAAAATATTTGTGTTTAGGTTGATTACTGATATGAAAAGATGATGCAGAATGGACATTTTCAGGGCCTTAAAACGTGTGTGAAAGGAGAAAAGCTATTCTGTCACGACTGCCTCCTTTCCTTATCTGACAGATGGAAACAGTCATTTGAATCACAAACAGTCACAGAATAAAACGCAGCACTGAAAAGGTCACTGATCGAGGATCTGTCCCCTGGAAAGCACTTAATTCAGCCAAAACCAGAAAAAGCATATAGCCTCTGTAAAAGTACTCACATACTGTAATCAGGAAGACTTCCTCTTCGCCGTTTTGGAAGCTTCCATGTGTTGCCTTCAGATGTCCCTCTTTATTTTCTTCCTCCTTAAATCTGCCTGAGCAGAGTGAGGGTCATCATTGTTTACATCTGCAGGTGGGACACTAGAGTGCCCAGGGTCTCAGGCTGGAGGAGTCTTGCTGTTCACCGATGCTGCTAATGGAGGCTGAGAGAGAAACTGTTTCCTCCTGCAGAGAGGACGGTTATAGGACGGTTATAGGATAGGATAGGTTAGAGTCAGGGTCATCACACATCAAACGCCATCCTGCTGTCATCGTTTCAGTCTCGCCAAGCTATATTTTGAAATACAGATAATCCTCGTCCTGCGCCTTCAGCTCCTGTCATGATGATCACTCTTGATCTCTCTTCCTCCCATCTACTTCTGCTCACATCTCTGCTGAATCCCCCTCTGCCCTCCTCTGCCAACACTAATGCTCCCCCCCCCCCCCCCCCAGGCTCTAATCCTGATGTGATGATGTCACCCGTATGTGTTGTGATGGTTATGTAATCACACCTGCGTACCTTCTCTTTGATTCTCTTTGGCTGCCGGGAGTCAGGATCAGCTGTTTTCTTTCGCCTCACCTTCAGACAATTTTGAGTCCATGATGTAACGTGTTTCTATCGTCCTGCGTGCTGGAAAAAATGGAAGTTCCTACTTCAACGCTGTTCCCTGGCAGCAGCATCTTCCTCCCTCACACACTCACACACACACACAATCTCTCTCTCTCTCACTCTCTCTCTCTCTCTCTCTCTCTCGCTCTCTCTCTCTCTCTCGCTTTTTCTCACAATCTCTATTAAGCTCTCTCGCTCTTGACGAAACCCCGCCTCCATATGAATTCCCCTCCCTTTCTCTTGATCCCTTGCTGCAGCCACATCTTCCTATTCTTCTCTTGCCATTGGCTGCTTGGCAGAAAAACCCTTCGGGCTGTGTTTACAGTTGTGTTTACAGTTTTCTATTAATAACGCTACTTTGCACAGTGAAATGCTGCAACATGCACAGACTTGTGACTAAAAGCATTTGTTTCCCCACAGACCTGGATCCGTGGCAAACAAATGCATTGAGGGATGTTGAGAGATGCTGAAAATATAGAGTAGATAGCTTCAGGTGTTTAATGACATACCAGCATTGTTTGAATGACTCATTTGACCATAAATACATTGGTAGGTTGTCAGATTTTCGATCTTATTTCAACTAAAAGGCGTGCCTTGCTTTCAATTGTGGCTTATCCCATTAAACATGTGTCAATCTAAAGATGTGCGAGTCCTTTCCTATAGTTTTCTACAGTCAATAAGGTGATATGATCTTGAAATGTTGTTTAATTTTTCTTAACTGTACATTCCTGCAGCTTTTTACCGAGGAAACAAAACAAAATCACGTTCAGGTCCAGGTCAACACTGTATTGTGTTCTCAAATCTCATTTGCCACAATCCACAAAGTACACTGCTGTGTTCCTATAGAAAGCAAAACATATCTTATATACGAATGGCAGCCAAAGAGTTTAATCATAAAATTGTAGTTTTATTATGATTGGAAAAACAGGAAAACAGACTAAAAATAAACAGACATTTATAGAATACAGGGACTCCAGTATGAGGGTTATGTCCGCTTATGTCTCCAAAACGAGTCACTTCTGATACCAGCAACTTCTACTGTATGCTGGGTAGTAACATGAACCTCGTCAGTTGAACCAAGTATTTTGTCACCATTCAACAAAAGCATATCACGTTCATCTTAGCCAACACAGATCCTGTCAAGCCTCATGAGGTGCAGAACTGGGAGCTTTCCTCCACCAAGCTTTTATATGCAGGGTGGGAGCGCTACAACTCATGTGTGGACAGATGCTGCACTACACTCACACCGACACAGTCCCCCAGGACATTGGTGGTAGTCCGCAGACGATCCCTATCAACAAAGAAGAAGATCTGAGGTTACATCAGGAACTTATCAGGGTGACTTGACCACAACTACACCTAAGTTTTTGGGGTTGAAACAAAATGTAAAGTTACAGGATACTTTTAAGGCTAACGTTAACCGTGTTACAGGTGAAATCAATAACAGTATTCAAGGTTCATTTACAGCCATTCTCCAACACAGGCTTGCCAAATGTTCATGGGTTGAAAATGGCTCAACCTTCTATCGACTGATTTAAATGAGCACTGAACCTTGCAGGCCAATGCTGAGTCAACGGGTTGGGACTTATCTAGGTCATGAAATCATATATAGATATATATTAAAAAAAAACAACATTAACCAGTCCATGAGCACACGCACACATCCACACCCCAACCCCTTCTCAGCCCGCTTGCCCACTATTTTTTTTTTGCATTTTTCCAAAATTTGCAGTGGGTGCAGTAGTAGGCTCAGATCTGGGGGTGAAGTTACACTTTAAAACTCAACCAAAACCTCAAAGCCCTTTAAATAATCAATATCAAATGATCAAAATGTCCACACTTTCCCAAAACATTCTCAACGTCAAGATCTGAAACTGAAATTGGTTCCATGTGCACTTACAGAATCCAATCAACTATCATGAGCAGTGATATATCGTCAGTGGGCAGTCCAGTTGACTCCAACACAATTAACATGGATACCATGCCGGCCTGCGGGATGCCCGCTGCACCAGTGCTTGCAGCTGTGACAACAAAACTGAAGAGTAGAAACAGTGATGGTTATGAAATTGAATCCTTGCGTTATTTGTTTCAAGCATTGAAAATACACCAACTCAACGGGAACTAATCTGATGCAAGGACTGTACTTTTCCATCTCTGCTCAGTCTTCAGTCACTCATGGGAATTAATTCAATGATGAACTGAACAAAACAAAAACATTTGACCAATCTGAGCTCAATGTGTGTTGAGTTTACCTGAGGGCAATGATTTGACCCAGGTCAAACTCCATATTATTAATCTGGGCAATGAATAAAGCAGCCACAGCTTCATAGAGTGCTGCACCATCCATGTTCATTGTGGCCCCAATAGGGAGCATGAAGCGTGTCACTTGTTTGTCCATGTTGTGATTTTCCTCCATACAGTAGAGGGTAACGGGTAGGGTTGCAGAACTGTAAAAAAACAAACAAACATATGGCATAAAAAGTGAGCTGCTAGTCCACTGTTGTTCATGTGTCTGCCATGTTTAATATCAAGACTCTGGCTCACCTTGATGAGGTCCCAAAGGCAGTGGCGAGAGCCTGGAGTAGACTGAGCATAAATCTGAAGGGATTCTTTCGTGTGACCATGAAATAGATGAGGGGAAGGGTGAGGAGGCTGTGGATTAGGAGGCCAGCGGTTACAGTGAGAGCATACATGGCAACTTCGCGACCTATCTCTCCAGTGTCTGTCACCTTCACAATCTGTCCTGCCAGTAGGAAGAGGATTCCCACGGGGGAATACCTGTGATACAGAGGTGAGACACAGCAGAGAGAGGCTCAATGTTGTAGTCAGTGAGTGTATGTTTAGGTATCTTCTCACAATATTTCCTAGTTAGCATAACAGGGCCCACAAGAACAGAAATTGATAGCTAATGCAAGGTAAAATGTGCAAGACTGCACACAGCCGGTGTATCTTCATGATAGCTTCCTGTGCTTACCAGATGACTACGTTGACCAGATGCAAAATGGCTTTATTCAGGCAGTCAAAGAAATCCCTCAGAGGTTTTGCCTCATTCTCCATTTTGCCCAAGATGAGGCCAAAGGCAACGGAGAAAACCAGCAGACCCAAAATATTGACTCCGTCTAAGGTTCCCGGCCCTGGCACTGTGTCATCTATAGGGGCCCCAAGGAATGTCGTGAGGACTATGTTGTGGTGTGACAATGTAGCAACAGTCATGAAGAGCAGACATTTGACATACTAAACATAAGGGACACTGGTTTAGACAAACATTTGGCACCAAAAACATGAATAGAACAAAAAAAGGAATCTCACTCTTTTCACTGCTTGCCGTCACACTCCTGGAATAAACGGTTTTGTACTATATACAAAAGTATAAGCAAGTTAACCATTGGTAAGTATGAAACAGTGACTATATGAATCTAGAACAGATAGCCCTTGTAGATCTTACCTTTCTGAAACAAGCTTCCATCAAATTTGAGGGAATCATGTTTCTATATCAAACAAAAACACTGATTATGTGTTTTAACTTCCAATAGAAACATAATATGTTCCCGAGGATTGTTTTAATACACACCTGATTAGATCTAGAAAGGAATCCACAATCTGCACAGCCTCTGCATTACCACTAGAGGACACTGAGGCAGTCCTGGATGATTTCCCTGGTTGCATGAGAACAGCTAAGGCGATGCCAGTGAATGCAGCAATAAGTGTGGTGACCATGTAATAGATGAAGGCCCTTAGCCCAATTTTTCCATGAGCCGTCCTGTCCACAGATGACATTCCTGAAATAAAAAACATAATGGATTTGAACCTGGTCTATTACATGAACTCAAGTTCAGATGTTTCAGGGCTGGCTCCGTAAAAAGAATCAGCTGATGTACAGGATCCCCTTTTCTGGGGAAACTATCGACAGAATTGTAGGAGCACTCAGACGTTGTGAGTTTGTGAGCCTCTGCTCAACACATGCCCTGTGCTCCACTTACAATTGTCTTAAGGCTTAGTAACAATTGCACCAGCCACTAGTGTACATTTTGTTGATCTAATCTAATATTATCAGGAAAATATTAGCATATGTTACCAGTTGATTGAAAATCATGCCTGAAATCCAGTTCAACCAAGCTGAAGTGTGGCTCTAACCTGCAATCACACTGGAAATTATGAGAGGAAGCACCAACATCTGCAGGATTCTCATCAGGAGCTCGCCAGGAAAGGTTAAATATCTTACATCCTTAGCTGACATATTAACGTGTCGTAGAGCAAAGCCCAGGCCAATCCCTCAGAGAAAAATAAATACCATTCAGAAAGTCAGTGTGTCCGTTAAAATACCATGCAGCAGAGACAATACACAGAACACTGCTGGATAAATAACTCATACAAAGCAAACAAGTGGCTATAGTTGCTATTTGTCATTGTCAATGGTTCGGTAAATCAATGGCAGATTAAAAGACAATGTTCAGGTTTTACAGGAGAATAAATTACAGTATTTGAAAACCACTTACCTGATGCAACAGCGACCATTGTGAAAACAACAAATCCATTTCTCATGAGAAAAGCCAAAACCGTAGATCCATTCTGGGACGATACAGGACCTGAGGGCTTATTACATTTGAGGTGTGTTTGGGTTTCTTGGGGTTCTGTAACCTCTACTGAGTCCAACTCAGACAGGTCATTAAGGCTCGGCATCATCTCCGAGAGATCTGAAGATTATTCCCTACAAACAGTAAGACACAGATCTCTAGCATCCATAGAAAAAGGACCATGAAGACATTTATCTTGAAAGACTTTACAGAGCTTGTCAAAAGAAATAAAACCGAGAACACACAATATAAAAGCAGGTTTATAGTGTGAATAAAAAAAACATGACAATGTGTCCATGGAAGAAACAAGCAGGGATTATAAAAAGGAATTTAAAAAAATCTCGCAGCATGAATAGAAAGAATGTTCACCTTTAAATGGTATTCCTTGAACAGTCTGACGCATGAAGTGCAGTCACTGCAGTAGCAGCGACAAACAATGTCACAACGACTTTACTACATTAACCATCAACTTTGTGTCCACACCTTTCCCTCAAGTCGCATGCAAATGATTGTTTGAGCATCTAATTCTGAATAGACAACATCACACAATGAATAATACCTGCAGGAGGTCTTGTGCTGGTATTTGATTCATTCAATGTCACATAAAAACACTTAACAGTGTTAACACTTAACATAGCTTTTGTGGCAAAGTTTAAAATATTTCTTTCTGTTGCCCATGCTCTAATTAAACCATTAAGTTTACCTATTACTATTACTCTTACTTACTCTGAAGATTCAGGACTGCCAGTTTTAAGATGACATCATTCAACCACATTGAAACTCCATTTGTGTACACATAATAAGATGAATAGAATTTAAATATCAAGTTTTCATTTTCACCTTTGAAAATGCAAAACTAACAAGACTAACTGGTTTTACAAATTGATTTGACAAATGTCATGGTTTTAGCGAATATACGATGAAGATTTCCAAATAAATTTCAGTTTGCACTTTAATTTGAATAACAGCTGCATTCTCCTGTAGTATTTCAGAGTAACCTTACGTTACGTAAGTTTCAGGTGTGTACGTGTGTAACAATGAGTCTGAAGTTACTCAACCAGACAGATATTACATCTGGACTTAAAGTTGGACGATTTGGCCTCAGTCCACAGAACAGGAAAATGATTGAAATAGATCTTTTGCAGGTTATTTTATGAGCTCAGACCCCTCTGTGTTGAGTCCAAAGGTTTTAGGTCACCGAGGTGTTAAGGCCAAAGCGTTCCTAAGATAGAGTTTTAGGAGGAGAATACATGCCACCAGTAGTGGACAGTACAGCTTTTCAGAAAGTATCTTACAGCTTCTTGAGTCCTCTTAATACAGAAATCCACTTGGGACAGAGGGCCGGTAAGGACTGGCCAATAATCCATAAGATACCTAGTTTGAACTGTGCTGTGTGTGTGACTGTAAATGATTTTCTGAAAAGTAAGTCTGGGGTGCTTTTGAAATGAAATTTTCAAAATGAGAATTCATTTTCTGTATAAAGCTCTTGCAATGCTGCCTTGGGCCAACTTAAACAACTCAATTCAACCATTCTTCCAATTTTGCAGATGACACAAACTAGCTGGTGACCATGTAGTCGAGCATCTACGACGAATGGTCTAAATATATTTCTGAAGAGTCAGTGGAAACCAAAACAGATCTACCGTAAATGGAGTGTAAATATCGAATTGACATTCCTCATATCAGTGTTGATCTATGCATATTCGAATGAATCGTCAAAATCTGATCCACTCATTTCACTGTGTTTTCCACCTCAGCCTGCTAATGTTGCAGCGGTGCTCCCTTATATGACAGCCTAGAGCGCCAGCATTTCACTGCATATGTGGAGATATAAGTATCGAACCAGAGTTTGCATCAGCAGAGACCCAATAATAAATGAGTTGTATCGGGTCTAGGCCAAAAAAAATGTATCTGGACATCCCTAGATGCATTTAAATTGCTTTTTTCTCACTTACTTACTTTATTGTATTTCCTAGTTTGGTAACTTCTGATAATTCAGTAGTAACTATCAATTAAAGCTTTGTGCCTTTATTGCATTATGGGATTTGTACTTGATTTTATCTGTGTATATTACAACATTACCCCATGTCTACTTTAGTAATTAGCACTGGCAGCAGTGGCCTACATCCTCGTCGTTTATCCTGCTACATGTTGTTGACAAGGTAAAGACTTTCCATTGTCTGCTTCCAACTATGAGCTAAGCTCTTTAGCGGTTTTACTCCAGCCGCAAGTTATTGATACAGTCTACCGGTAATCATCTAGACAAGCAATACGCAAAATTCCATTTTTGGAAAGTTTGAACAGGAAGTAGCTCAGCTGTTGTTCATATTTTGCTGTTGTTAAGAGGATTGGCGTTACCCTTCTCCCCTCCACTAGCCCTTTGCTACCCTTTCCCCTTATCCTCGTATGACCGAATAACATCTATTTAAAGTGAGCTGTGGTGTTCCTGGTGATTCAAATGTTTCACCAGAGAAGGTAATGAAGAGGACAGGAAAGCAGGAGCAGAAGAGACGCAGCTGGTGGAAGAAAAGTGCTTCAAACTATTAATGACGAGTGTAGCACAACAGGTATACAGAACAGGATGTCCTGCCTAAAACCATCATTGTGCGTTTTGTGGAGTATGCCCACTTACCAAGGATATAAAATAACTAGTTCTAATGCCTACATGTTTTATTGTGTGTCACTGGAAGCACATTGCGCAATAGATAACACTGAGCTATATTATTTTACAGACAAAAGTGAGCATAATAAATGTAGGGTATTTCATACTGAATTGTTGAATGGAGTGGAAAGTGTCAAGAGAAAATATGACCTACATATCCATTAAGCAGGGATTAGCAAGTGCGATTAGTACGACTTAAAAGTAGGCTCCCATTTCATGTTTGTCTAAGAACCACAGATATTAACACAGATAAACGAAACAAAAAAACTCCCATCTTCAGATAACTCCCAATGTGGACCAACGACACAGTGAGATTGAGTTTACGTGGTCTTAGAAACAAACAGAAACAAGTGGGTTTGCATTTTCCTGCTGTGATTCATAGTTAAACAAAAGCTGTCATATGTGTTCATAAGTAAATTACGCTGGCCACTGACGCCATATAACATCGAAATTTAGAGAAAACTATTTATTTCCATTAATATCAGCAACAATATCTCATCACATTAGCTATTTGGACAGAAACATACTGCTTTCAGCGTTGACCCAAAATTGGCAATATTATACATGTATCAGATAGGAGGAGAGCGATTGATCTTTATGAATTGCCACCTGCTAAGATGGTGTAGCTTACTGAAATGGATGAAAGATAAGTCTAGATAGGTTAGGTCAGACACACCTTTCAATATAATGCAGTGGGCCTCACAGAGCCTCCAGAGTTGAATTAGCTGGTGAACAAAAGCCGAACGTAACCAGTCTCACAGAGGTACGTTTAATAACGGGGCACAGGTTATCCTGAGAAACTGAAGACTACATGACTGTTGGTTTCGTGACTTTTCCTGACAGAGTCAAATACAACAAACTGTCCTGACTGATTCCCGCGGTGACAATTAACTCTCAAATGACAAACTACAAATATTTGGTTTGGTCTTCTATCAGTCTCGAGCTGATTTGTGTGTGATTTTGTGTTTAATAGTCAATTTGGTGGACAGTACAACTCTGTGATTGATAAAATAACATATGAATTTCCATATATAGAAGTTATATTAAACACAAGTCTTACACAACCTATTATAATATTTTGTGTGTTTTGAAATAATAGTTAACCTGATACCAGGACAACTTGTAACAAACACAATCGGCCCTTTTCACAGGTTCGCAGGTTGAACACTGGCATAATTAACAACATTAATTATGTCCCTCTTCCATTTAAGTGGGTCAGGGCCATGCTGGCTCACATGAATGGCTGTGACACACTAAATAGAAGGGGACCAAAATGTATTTGATCAATTACACCTGTGTTGACACTGCCTTGACATGTCAAAAAGTCTGCTGTGGAAAGGGTCTGTAGATTAAGTTGTTTTCTGTATATTTGAATGTGTGTGGGTGTGACTTAGGCGGTTTGAACTTGCTTGCTTGTGCGGCCATGACGCATGTGTGACATCAACGGATGTGAGACAGGCTTACAAGGTAGCTTTAGGTCGGGGTTTATTTCCTTGGGCCTCAAATTAGCCAGAGAAGCAGATTAGGCTCCGTGTGTAATAACTCGTCAGGGCTCGATTTCAAAAAGCCACCATTAAACACGTCTCTTAGCCAGTGTGCTTTAAAACAACAATAATTTAATCACATTCTCAACTAATGCTGATGTGTTAGTTATCTTTAATTAATTAAAAAGGCAAATTGTAAAGAAGTTAAAGTCTCATTATCCAATTTAAAGTGTGGTTTCTTCGTGACATGTCAGTCATTTCTTTGAATTCAAGTGGCATGGGGTGTTCAATAATTCATTTATAATTGTAGTTGAAGAGTATTCAAGCTATATAAGTAAAGAATATATATATATATATATATATATACATTCGTCTGCATATTTAATATTTCACAAGTTTCACAGCCTTTTTTAAATTTTTATCAAGAACTAAACAGCTGTTAAAACAACAGATTACTTGAAATCATTTTAAGGATACGCTACAAATCCTAATTTTGTTTTATGTACGCAAGAGACATTATCTAGGCGAGTGGCATGGTCACAGTTTCAGTCAATCTCAAGATCATCCTCGTTTATAAATGACATGGCAGTGCCAGCGAATGGGGTTAAGGAGTGCAGCCCTGGCCAAGACATCAAGTAACTGTGGGTCTGTGCCAAGCTGCAGCTCTTGGTAAAGATAATCTTATTAAAAGAGTGTCAGGGCCTGAACAGACCACCCTGTAATAGAAACAGTTCAAACCTATTCTTAATATGGACACTGCCTTATAGTACAGACGACATCACTGCAGGTACACTTATAGACGTGGGCTTTTAAAACAAATGACGTTAGTTCAGTTTTTCCAGGTCAGGCGGTTAAGTCTGGATTGAAGAATTAACAGCGTCTTTTCTGCTTTAGTTAAGTTAGCTAAACCCTACTGTCTAAACCCATTGTTTTATGAACTGTTTGAACCCAGTATGTATTTGTCTTTTATTAAGTAACCAGAAGAAAAGCTTAACCATTACCCTGAACAAAATAATAAACCTAAACTTAATCCGAACTTAAACTCAACTAAAGTAATCTAACGTGACCTTAACATGTGAAACACTGACCTAAATTGTAACCAAAGAGTTGCCCAAAGTCACAGATGAATGTATGAATGTTCAAATTTGAGTTTTTTACAAAAATAAATGAAACCAGCGGAGCTTTCAAAAATCATAAAACCACAAACTGCATTGGTCTATGACTCGCCTTGTGCCTTCATTAACTCTCAATGCTTTTATAGCAAATACAATTTTTCAATCTGTTTTGCTTTTCCAAAGAAAAAAGACATTTGGTCTTAATTTACAACATTTGACCTTTCATTTTAGCACTTCCACTGGGCCAATGAGTATAATAGGAGTTTTTTTTTTGCAAATCCAGGTCAGTGGGCAACACCATGTTTTGTTTTAACAAGTCAATGTTTCATAGAATGATCTCTTCTAAGGGACTCTGATCAGGCATGCCCGGTGTGAATTATTTACTGTGATGTGGTAAAGCTGCTGCGATAAGAAAAACTAATTTCAAGGAAAGCTTTACTCAAAGCCACCTGCTTCGTTTTCTACCCTTTAACCTTTTAATACACTGTCCTTATGCTAGCACACACGGTTTGGGCTTAGATGTATTGGTCACAGGATCCGGAGTTACTGTGTGAGACACATTCAAATGTACAATAAAAAGATTGAAAAGATACAACTTTTGTGTAATACAACATTTTAATTTCTCGGGTTTTAAGAAAGAGATTTTTAGAAATATCACTGTTTACTAATGAACGGTATTTCATAGTACATATAAGTTGCACACTGCACAATTGGCTTCATAGTTTCTGCTGTTGACTGTCTTATATATGGTGTAGTGTGTGTGTTGTCTTTTGTGTGATTAAGCGTGACGAGGACTTTGCTACAAAGAAGCCTGAGAGGGCTAGTCTAATAGTGACATTGGCAGCTAAATATTTGTTGACACTTAATTTATTAACCACCATTTATTTGCACCAAAATGATTAATCGTATCCCAGGACGCTGAAATAATAACAATAATAACAGCAAGTTTTCTTTTTGTAAAAAAAGTCTGTTTCATGGTCAAAAAGTTGAGATATCATTGGAGGAAAATCCCATTACGCTCATGGCTCCTCGGAGATCCCTCCTCGATCCTCCGAGCTGAATAAGAGCTTCGGGACGGTCGTCAATATGGCGGAGCAGAAGAACTTCGGGTTCAAGCGAGGATCAAGGAGCGAGGAAATGACAAATAAGAGACTGATGTGGTTTTTATGTTTGTGGTGTTAAAAATGTGATTCTCCAGAGCAAAATACAGAACTGGTACCGTCTGCTTTCTTTGAGAAATGAGTGGTCAGATTTAACATGGAGTCTAATGGAGCAGTTGGTTGGAGTTCATGTCGCTCTGCGGCTCTTTGAGCCAAATGTGTAAGTACGTTGGATTCTACAGACATCTGTGTGCGACAGCACAACATTTCCAAGCTTTTTGGCCAAAAATGGTGTATAAAGAGTAAAAACTGTGGGACTCGGCGCAATTTGTTTGTAAAAATCACAGAATACTTTCCTGCTCTGCTCCACTCTGACCGTGATGTCCTCACTCTAGCGCTGAACATTCTGTGCAATACACACCCATTATAAAATTTTCCTGAAACTTAATCTGTGACTTCATGAAAACTGCGCTAGCTATCAAAATGCCCATTTGGCTCAATAAAGTGCAGCGTTTTATCTACATTTTAAACTTTGACTTATTTTTCTACGTTGAAGTATGGCTAGTCAATATGGGCCCAAAGTTAAGTGGTTTTTTTTGCTCTCTTTACGCGGAAATCCATTCAAGTGTTTTTCGCAATTTTCGGGAAAATGGCAGTGCGAATCTCTGAGAAAAGTCATAGCACACGATTCCCGATCGGGCCGCACATTTTGATGTATTTTTTGTATTTTTGTACTTTCGCCCGGAAGAATATAATTATTATTAAGACCGCAGGATTACAGTCAGTTTGCTTTGGCACAGGCAGTTTTACTTAATTAAGTATTAAAGATGTTACCTGCTTGTGCTCTCTGTCACTTGACAGTCACTTTAGATCACTTGTTCTGGTTGATAAAAATACCTATTTTTTTTTTTACTTGTATCGCCATGGGAGAACTGAACTGAATCATCTTAGAATTGCAAACAAAGTGAACTTTAACATATTTAATTCTGGCGGTGAATAAAGGTTTATAGTCCTTCAAAAAGTAAAAAAAATCTCCTTTTACTAACTGGCTCGCACAAAATGATCATTCACCAGCAGGTCTATGAATGCACACTATGTGACAGTGTCGGCTCTACCTTCACATTTCAGGTCAAGCTGATCACATGACCAGTCTCTCAGCTTTTTACCCTCCCTTTCCGTCATCTTCCTGTCATCCCCTGCTGCTCACCATCCCCCTTTCCCCCTGTAAGCTGACACAGCGCCTTGAAACATTAGCAGCTTTCTTCCTAATAGGATCTTGTGGGCTTAAATTGTCATCTGATAAAACTAAGGAGCTTGATAGCTATGCAGCGCCCTCTTAACCAATTTGTACTCAATTAGGATAATGGAGAAACAAGCAAAGAGGGACAGCTTTAATATATTAATGTGATAAAATGATTATCAATTTCCCTTGCCTACGACTTGGGCGGTATTAGGAGCGGTCTCATATAAGCCATTAATGAAGTGGGCCAGAAAGTAAAGGATATCAGAAATATTTAAATTAGATCTAAGAATATTTTAAACATTATCTGTGTGCAGTGGCATAGTATGTCCAAATACAAATGTAAGAGCAGACATTTTGACTGATTGCATGTCGGTGTGTAGATTCATGGCCCTTGCATGCATTGTACACGCTGGCGCACTAAAACACTAATTTATATTAATTATAGCCGTTCTTTTTGCGCTATGACATGCCAAAATGTTCACCAGATACATTCCCTGTAATTTAAAGAGGTACTCCAGTTTTAGTGTTTAGTACTTCCACAAAGTAAGACAAATTAAAAAAAGAATGGTCAAAAGCGAAGCAGCAGAGGCTGTTAGCCAACCTGTTTGTGCCTGCGTTAAGCTTCAAAAGCCTTGGATACTATATCTCCCACAATGCAACTTGAAAGCCTCTTTATATCAGGCTTCACCTGCCCACAACTTAACTTCCACGTCTCTCAAACTGCCCATGTCTAGTTTTTAACGCAGGATTTCTGTTAAGAATTTATGCATACTTTTCCTTGATGTCTCTTTATTTGGAGTTCAGCCTTTTGATTTTCATTGACTTCAAAGAAAACCCAACAATGAAATTATTACCTCCTGATAACACTGTTAGGATTCAATGTTGGTCGAGATCATTAATGTGATACCTCAAACCTTTCTGACAGGGAAACAATGTATTGAGTGGATACAAAATGTTCTTGACATCAACTGAATGTACAGAATCTCTAGCAATGAATCTTTTCAGTTGCATCACTAATCAATTGGACTAATTATCATCCTCTAAGTCCATAGACTGCCTTATGGTGTCAGCTTACTAAGGCAATTAATGCTGCTTTTAATGTCTTGACTTACTAGAATATTTCAAAATTCTGGTCCAAAATATATGAAATGAAGGCACACAATAGAAAACCCAAAATGTCCACTCATTAAAAAAACTGCATACAAATGGCAATACCTTAATAATCAACAAATACCATTTTTGAATGACATTTTTTGTTTTCATGCTGAAAGTCTGCAAGATATTATACACTGCTGACTTTCTTTAGTCACCATATTACAACAACATAATGCAAGGAAATCATTGCTAGAGGGGCATCTTTAGGTGTGTTATTATATTTATCTCGTGGCAAATCTTGTAATTTACAGGCAAAAGTAATGTGCTTTGTAGTCTGTGCTTTTTAGCAAAACAACCTCATAGAAATCATTGGCAATACAATTTACGTGTTAATAAAATCTAGTATAAGGAAAAACAACATGTATGCATATATGTATGTATGTGTCTATTTGCATGTATGAATATGTATATAATAATGTAATAAATCCCTGAAACTCTTCCTGAAACTCATAAAAACTTGTCTGAATTCTGGGCAAGGGCCTAACCCTAACGATAAAACAAATACAATTAGTCTGAATAAAGGCAAACTACCATTAAAAGGATGTGGGTGTTAATGGTATAATAACATCATATAATGAAATAAATCAGTATGCTCTTGTTGTGGCGTGGTTGATTATTGATAATAGTATCTGCAGAAAATTTCCAGGTCGGATTTCTTTTTTATCTAGCGTGCAAAGAACTCCTAAATATATCATCAGATAGGAAGAGTGAGGTCAGAGAAAATCTCGAAGTCTTTAGACTGATTAAGGATGGGATCGATCTCTGCAACACCTACTGTAGCTGCCCCAGCTTTGGCTGGGCCAGCTGGCAGAAGAGAAACTTGCAGGCTGAAGGATAAAACGTCCCCAATGTCCCCAACCCGATCCTACTGTGAACGATCAGAGGCTCAGCAACGAGATTATTCTTCAAAACATGCAATGTTATTTGTTATGTATTTATTTGACACATATGGTTGCATGTCACACAATTGAAAAAGGATGAAGGGGTGATAAGGACTGTGTTCAACATTAGTCTTGTCCACTATTTGCTTGTGTTTTCATCAATTAGGTCAAACAGAGGATTGTGTCTTTTTACATTGCATCTCTACAGCTGTACTATAAACTCATTGCTTTTTTGGTTAGGGTATGAAAAATGAAGCATCAGAAATCAGATGATAATTATTATTGTTAAACTATTCATAGTAACTCTTTCTAGTTCGACAAATTAGGAAACATTCGTTTTTATTTTTTTCAACAAAATAATACAATAAAAATCAAATTTGCTTTGAACACGAGATTCACGTCTGTTTTATTGAATTGTATTATTAAATGCTGATCATAAAGACTTAAGTGCCTACTTGAATACAACTATTTTTCAATACAAGTCTTTACAGTGTGTACCCATTCAAGGTAAAAGTCCATCTCTGTGTCTTTTCTCCCTTACATTGTCTATAATGAAGGGATTAGCGAAAACTCTCAGTACGAGCCATTATCTTTCAGACAATAGATTTTTTGAAAGAAAGTCTTGTTGAGGCTTCATTAGCAATGGCCTCCCTCTGTGGTCTGAATGCAGGACACATTTGGAGCAATTACTTGTCCAGAAAACAACTGTCAGTCATTCTTAAAGGGGAAGGATTCCAATTAATAAACCTCTTAAACCCTTTGGTTTTACTACCATTCCCCCGCAAGCTTTGGTGTCTTGTGTGGTTAAGGAGAGTTTTGTCAGGAGAGAAAGACATTACATGTGCTTGTTGCACAGGACTCCAACGGTAGGTCCTTTGCTCACTTGTGTGCAGGGGATTTCAAGGACTTAACTGGGAGTAACAAGTGCCTACAGTAGATATTGTTTGTGTCACTCGGCAACTTATGGACTACAGAGACACCATGTGTGTAGCGTAGCCTGTGGTAGGAACCTGAAAGAAGGTAAGATTACTTGATGTACTTATGTACTGTGCATTCTGTCAATTGTGTCTTTTGATGCATGTGTTTCCATTCCATTGGAATTCATTAAAGAAATACAAATATTGTGTAAGTGCAGCTTACATTTGGTGCCTCTCAAGATGTTCTCAAATGTCGCTGGGTGGATTTGAAACTAAATTAACTGCATACTTATGTAAAAACTTTTAAAATGTTGAGATATAAAATGTTAAAGTAAAAAATGATGTGAATCAGACTTTGATTGTTTTTTCTAGACACTATAAGCTCAACGTATTCTTCAGTTGTTCACTTTTGAATTCCTACATATTAGTTTTGTATGTGTGTTCTGAACAATGATTATTCATCATAATGGAAATTATACTAACATAGTATAACTTAGTGAAGTTTCTTTTTGAGGAAAAAGCAAGATCGTCACATTATTTAAAGTGATCTATCTTAATAATCAAAACAAGGGAACCTTCTTACTAAGGCAGACATTACATTGGCATGACTCATGTCTAATGTCATGTCTTGTTTCTTTTCTCTCATTCCCTTGCAGACAAAGATGTGAATTGGTTCGGCTTTTGTGTAAACAATATATTCAGTCTCCTTGAAGGATACGGCCCTCACGCTTCACATAAATCTGCTCCATTTCACGTGAAGCAGAACAATAGCTCTGTACATCAACTGCCCTGCTTTGTCACACTTGGTAGCATTTTGCTTCTTTTCTGACAAAGAAGAGAAAAGGTGTCTCAAAAGGCTCGAATGCATTTGTCAATGGACACCCTGGGAATAGTGGACGATAGTTGCCTGGACAACTATGACTTGGCAAAAGGTGCTGGGTCAAGCGGAGGAGGCAGGGTCCACAGCATTGATGTTATACTGGGATTCACTAAAGACCAGGACCCTTTACTCCATTCGGAAGAGGATGATAACAGCAAAAAAGCCAACGGACAAACCGCACAGCACCCTGAGAAGCAGCTCCCCCTAGATCCCTACGGGCACCTTCCAGAACTGGGTGACAGCTCCCAACATTCTTCCTACCATGGTGAGTCCTTTCAGAAAATAAACTATTTGGCACAAAAACTCTTTAACACAGGACCATAATGGAGGTAGAGCTGTAAGGTTGTCGTCATGTTATATGTCTGGTTTAAAACACTTTACTCCCACACAGTTTTCCCAAAAGTATTTGACCAGTGACCTTCCATAAAAAAGTTCATGTGTTACCTTTTATCAACCACGCTCATGATGAGTTATTTGGTCATGCAAAGTATGTAAATATAACTAGCACTTAAGCTTGTGAATTCAAATTAAGCGATAACGGCAGCAGTTTTGGTGAGTGGAAAAGGGGAAGTATAGTACTGCATTTCTTTGAATTTAGATTTGTTTGCTTCATCTACGCAGATAGAACAAGTCATTTTTCAGGAATGCAGTTTGATGCCGATCGGACTCTCACTTTGCAGTATGACAACAGAAATACAAAGGCAGCCACAAAAAGCTGAAATAATAGCAAACGTCTTTTAGTGCCCTAGTTTGTTTCCCAGTCTCATGAGTGCCCCATGCTACTCTGCTGAATCCTCATTTTCCAATGAACTCTTATGTTGCTTCAAAGTTAGAAAAACACATTTACAATATCTGACAATATCACTCTGTATCTGTTTGTTCTAAAATTTCATTTCATCTATATGAAGCTTGATCTGAGTTAAATAATTAAAACCAAGTCGTCATTTTTATTAAGGCTTCAATGTTACTGTATATTGAACATAACGGTTACAAGGCTTCATTGATTTTCATTGTACAAGACATATTTGTAATCGTTGGTAACTTTGGGATGTTGGGCACATTTCAAATAATGTTCTGTGGATGGTTTTAAAGCCGGGGATAGACATGACACTTCACCTGCTGTATGCTTACATGATCTTAAGCAACATTGCTATACTTTTTGACATAATCTATGGACATTTTTAAAAATGAATAAAATCACTGCTGTAATCTAATGCTGTAGAATAATGGACATGATCAATCACAACTCATATCGACTCTCAGCGGCCATGCATTAAGCTGGCCTGCTATTCATGTGTCTTGTGTAGGCTACACCTGATAACTGCAGATTTTGTAATAACCCAGAGACACAATCATTTTCTCTATACGTAGGTTTTAATAAAGAATGACTGTCTTAATATTGCCTGGTATATGGTATATTAACGTAGCTACAACCTATAAAAAGAACGTACTGCTACTATTTAAGTGCTTCATACACCAAAGCAAGATTTTGTAAGACTTTTATATGGGTCTTGGGGAGTTTGATTTCGATCAATTTAGATATTATTATCTTATTTTTATTATCTTTTCCACCACACTTGTGGTGATCAAAATGATAATTTACTCCATAAACATGAATAATATCGTAAACTACACACTTCTATTAGGGTGCTTTATACCTGTAACTTGTACAGATGTAATTATGACATATGCCAACGCCACAGTGACGCTTAAAGAGTTTCATGTTTAATCCAGAGTTCCCTATATTACGGTCAATAATGATACAATGGACGGTGATGATGTGGGAAAAAATAGTTTTCTTCCATTCAGCAGAAAGCTAAAGGGCAGTAACTTTCAATTGGTATTAAAAGCCATCATACTGATCTGTGTGTATTCATGGTTTACCCTTTAAAACATTCATGCTTTAAAGATTTCACAAACTAGCTGGAAAACAAAGATTTTGCTACATGGCATCATAATTTCAAACCATTGATCTGTTGACCATATTGCCTTAAAAGATTTGGAATGATTAACGAGCTTTGGTGCATCTCACTATTGGCTCACTTGCTCTACATCCATGTTTTGGAAGACACAATCTGAACTACGACTGTTTACTCAACTTGTGCAGAAGCCAACTTAAGTCCCTTGTTAGATTAGAGGAGGCAGGGAATCATAGGTTTAACTGGTAGCATCTGTTACTATGATTACTGCAGGGGAAGAATTCAGTGAAAGACATGATGTCATTTGGACTTGCCAAACCCCTGGTGTTTGCAAGCCCTTAACTGTATATAGGTCATCAGTCAATAAGCTGTTTTATCATGAGGAGAAGAGTTAAGATTTCACTTTTTGATCAGGCTGCAGGTTAAAAAGTTTCATCTGTGTTGAAATGATCAACAATCACACAAAAGTAGAGGTGTTTTCTTCTGGTGACATATTTTTTGTCTTAAAACTAGAGAAAAGACAACACATAGTAGATCAAGTATGATGCATTTATTAATTATTTGATATTAAATAAACAGATATAGGGGCAGTCTCCGGGACACATGAAATAAGACACCTAATATTTGGGAAAGATGTGGAATGTTCATGCAACAAAGATAGTCAGTTATTTTTAATGCTGGTAACTACATTGCTGGTTGAAACAAGACATGACATGGTGATCAGTAATGTTGGGAGTGACTGTTGAAAAGGAAAACACATGTATTTCTTTGCCTGGATTTGTCCATAAAAAAACCACTTTGTTCAACTTTATGAATGCCTATTATTTTGAGGTGTCAGTATGAATAATTGCTGACCGAAACCAAAAGATCCAAAACGGCTACAGTTAACTTTCAGGACCTGAAAACACCATGTGAAAGGGTTAAAGTTGAAAGACAAAACCGCAGACAACACCCAACTCTCAATCACAAGTTAGCCACGCCCTAAAGCATACCCTGCTTAATTGTCTATTTTACTCTAAATGGGATCATCCGTTACTAAATGCATGTCATGCTGTATTGAAAACGACTTAAAACTACTGATTGAGATCATCAACTTATGTTAACAATGTTTACTGAGAAAATAAATCAAGTGAGAAGTAGGGTCGTTTATATAGACTTCTATACAATCAGACTTCTTTTTGCAACCAGAGGAGTCGCCCCCTGATGGCCATTAGAAAGAATGCAAGTTTAAGACACTTCCGCATTGGCTTAATTTGCCAGAGCTGGAGGTTGTGTCCTACTCTATCCTTGTGGCCTTGCCAACTTTTAGGACCTGCTTACTGGCTTGATACCAGTTATCACAAATACACCGAGTGAAGTGGATCTCCCTACCTGGGAACAATCGATAAAGACAGAATAGGAAATCTAGACAATAGAAAAACTGTCGCATTGTTTGAGATTGCAAGAAGCACAGATGGAAGAAAAGTGGGGGGACATGGACATTATCCAGGACCCAAAACAGTGATGAACACTACGGAAAGGACAGCTGATCTAGTGGATCTAACTCAGAGGATGCATGAACTAAAACCTCCCAAACATAAACAGTTTCCCTTTTTTATTTTAGTCGTATAGTCGATTGTTTAAAATGTGAATTAACTGATGTGTTAAAGGACATACTTTTTTTTGCGTCTTATACATCATACGATATATCCTTTCATGTTCATTTTAGAATCTGACCTATTCTCCGGTGACAAGTGTGATGAAGAACTGAGTAACCTGCAGAAGGAAGTGGACGATGCTGAGGAGTCTCCAGAGGCCGTTACAGAGGAAGAGCACACAAAAAAAAAACACAGAAGAAACCGGACCACCTTCACCACCTATCAACTACACGAGCTGGAGCGAGCCTTCGAGAAGTCCCACTATCCGGACGTCTATAGCCGCGAGGAGCTGGCAATGAAGGTTAACTTGCCTGAAGTCCGTGTTCAGGTAAGGGCTATGTGATATTCTAATGCTATGAGGTGATGGTACAAAGCCATGGTAGTGGTATTGGTTACATGGAAACTGCAGCTTAAAGTTACGGCCAATTAGGCCTAAAATGCGGAATCATTTTTAATTCAACAGAACACAATTTATTCAACATTTTATCACAATTGTTTTCCATACGTTATGCTGCACCCAGCCAAATTAGTTTTACTAAGTTTATCTAAATGTTACTTTACTCTATTGTGTCCCTGTGCCTTACTGCACCAATTCTTAATGAATGTATCTTTATCCAGGTGTGGTTCCAGAACCGAAGGGCCAAGTGGAGACGTCAAGAGAAGATGGACACTAGCACCATGAAGCTCCATGATTCCCCCATGTTATCCTTCAACCGTCCTCCGATGCCTCCTAGCGTGGGGCCAGGGGTCACCCCTATGCCCCTTGATCCCTGGCTGACCTCGCCCATGTCCAGTGCTACACCTATGCATACCATTCCAGGGTTCATGGGTTCACCGCAGGGCCTGCAGCCTGCCTATACGAGCCACGGCTATCTCAACACCCTGCCTGGCATGGTCCAAGGTATGCAGCCAATGGGCCCTCCTTCCTACCAGTGCCCACCCAGCTTCAACGATAAATACCCGATGGAGGATGACAGGAGTTCGAGCATCGCAGCACTCAGGATGAAGGCCAAAGAGCACATTCAGTCAATGGATAAAACCTGGCAGCACATGTGATCTGATGAGCCACCGGGGAGGGATTTTTGAGCTGCTCCCATGAATGTTTACAAACTGCTTTTCCACTGTTTGTTTCATGTACCCATGACGAGGACACATGACATTTTTTGGCTGACGCTTGAAAATAAACTTCATATGATTAAAAAAAAAAAGATCACTTTAAATGTTTTAGCCCTCAGGAAAAAATGATCTCTGAGGGCCATTTATTTTGGTTCAGTTTTGGAATATACTCTTATTGAGAGAAAATCCTCAAGATGAATGTTTTAAACACTTTTGTGTCAACGTTAAAACCCATAAGATTTGACAGAACTAGCTAATTTCAAAAAGCTTGTTTTTGTTGCTAAAAGGTAAGTTTCAACACGTTACAATTCTAATGTGTTGATAACATGTCCTACATTAGCTCTGAACTGTTCTAACCATGTTTATCAAACTGATTTATCGATAAAAAGTTATGAAAATATTGTCATGACAGATATGTCACATCAGGCTTTTAAACTCATAACAGTCTCAGAAAAAGAATAAGAAAAATAGTAATGAGCTGCTCAATTGATTTTGCTGATTCAATTATTTTTTGTTAAAATATGTTCTGTTGAATTTAAAAGACATTCAAACAAATGTAAACATAAAATAATGTCAAATTGATTCAATTACTAGTAACATATATTTTTGCACATCAGTAAATAAAACACAAACAAACTAGATTTAATGATCCTAATTTGGTCCTTTTTCAAAGTCATTTCATCATTGTTTTTGCAGTATGGTTTAGGATGAACGATGCAGTGTTCAGGATGCACTGAAGATCATCCAAGGAGAAGACATTTTTGTCTCGTTTTTGCTTAAACCTAACCAGAAAAGTTAATTTTGATATGTGTTGTGGAAATGCAAATAAAAAGGCATAACTTTGTTACTAAGAAGAAACAAAGGTGAGTAATACATTTATACGTAAACAGCCATTGTGACATATATGTAACATTTCAGATCTTTGGCTCTAGGGGGTAGTATTTAGAAAATATTTTCAGAAATGTGTTCCATGCGGTCCATTTAGTCTGTTTTATATCCCCTATAATGTTCCTTTCAGGAAAAATTGGTTTGGGTTCTTATGGGTTAACTGAGTAAATTTCAGATACATTTGAGACAGTCCTGGCAAACTGAAATATGAGAGGCTAAGAAGAGCCATGTGGTCAGAAGTAGCATAATTTGCGGTCTTAAATTATTTTTATTGGAAAGAAAGATATTTTTGAAAAAATGTATACTGACCCCAACTCTGTCTACATGAACCAGGGTGTAATCCCCTGAAGTGACAATATCTTCATGAGGTTTAATGAACATGGTGCTGTGCTTTGGGCATTTGCTGGTGTCTAGATTGTCAGAACGAGACAATGTTAGTTACATTTGTTTTGTGAAAAGAGGTTTTTCTCCCTTTGTCTCTTTTGTTGTTTTTTTTTGTCTTTGTATTTTCAATCTATTTTTTCCCCCTGAACAGTGTAGTTATTGTTCAGAATTTTCTAGTATATATATTTGTGGGTCCTTTGTGAGCAAAATTAAAAAAAAAAAAAATAACGTCTCCCACTTAAATTTAAGTTTGATTCGGTTCAAAGGTGATACGTGTCTTATTTAAATCATTAAACTGGCCTTTTGGAGAGCATTGAGTCCTGATGGTGGAGGTTATCGGAAGTCACAGAGAGTAATCTGGCTCGGAGGCTAATTTAAACAGACAAGCATACCTCTTAACACCTAATTACTGCTTTCAAAGCGATTAACCCCGGATTCTCAGCCATAGACAGAATGGCCTCAGCTGCCCCTGAAAAATCCTTTTCAAGACCTGCTTAACTTTGCCCCTCCCCTCAAGCTTGAACATTTATACTATTTCTAATTTACATGTACGGCACACCATATCAATGTTGCTTTCTATTATGCGCTGTCTTGCTCTTCATCCTATTGGTAAAAGATGCTCCTTATTGCATTGTTGACTAACTGTGCATTAAAGACAGGCGGATTAGGAGTGAGAAAGTTAATGGGTGCTGGCAGCCTCTCTAACCCTTGGAAGTAACACAGTTTGATGTAGCTGTTGGAACCAGAAGCAAATGACATTTGTCAGAGACATACGTTCATGAAAATATTGCTTGTGTGTTTCTACTGTATGTGTTTATTTGGTGTGTGTGCATTACAATTATGCAGAAGGGTGCTAGGCTAGCAAAGTATATTTTCCTAATCACATCTTGTCTCTGGCTCCTGAAACACAGCAGAAACATCTCATTTAATGGAATCAAGGGAAGAGTAACTTGCGATGTATTTTACTCATGCTTTCCACTATCTTACAAAATAACATGTCATGAAGTGCTGTCATTCCTGACCTAAATGTTTTCCTGAATACTATGGCAATGCTTTGAGGGATAATGTGTCCGTCAATGGAAGTCCCCTGTGGCATAAGGAAGTGTAAGGAATATTTACATCACTTCAGAAAATGATCTGTATATCATGGCCTTTAGAAATGACAGCACCCACACTGTCAGCTGTATAGTCGTTTTGTTTATATTGTTACAATCCCTGTTGACAACAGTGGACGAAAAAGCCAAAGAAATAAAACAGATTTTTTTCTAGAAAACACATACATGTATAAATGTGTGAGGAAGTTTATTATTTTGAAACTATTTTTTTTCATAAAGTTTTCAGAATGTGATTTTTTTTTTTGTCCATGTGGAAAACAGAATAAAGTTACAGTAGCACCACTGTAGAAGCACTTTGATTGTGGATCTTGTTTTTTTATTCCTACACATGCATTAGTGAGCTACCAACATGACTTTGTGTCGTTAATGAGCGCTCATGTAAAATAGGCCACGTAAGCTGTGACAGAGAGAGTCGGCCTGATGGAGGCCTGTTGTGTTCGTCCAGGCCTGTGGAGCTTTGCCAAGCCGTTAGGCAGATGAAGCTCCACTCCATCAGGCCCATCCAGGGGTGTCAGGAGGCCCCGCCTGCTAGGCTGCAGAGGCCACAAGGGCTCAAGTTCTAATTGCCCTCCATTAGCCTGTGTGGTTTAGCTGCTCCAATTTTGTTTTTGGATGCAGGTTTGTATCGATGTTTATTTTGCATCTGAGTACTTTGCAACAATGTGTTAGTAGGCAGACAACGTAAACTCAATACCCACCATTTCTTTTTTAATGTCATTAATAAGATGCTTCTGTCAGATGCTTCACAGCTTCTATCTATTGTAAAATTGGTTTGGTTTGGGGTATGAAATTATTGGATACTGAAACTGAAACTGGCTTTATGAGAGGTGTTCAAAGGATTAATACCCACATTAGGAATAATTTCCCCTTTTTTTCAACTTATTTCTCTCATTGCCCAGCTTCTAATTACTGACCTTTATTTTTGCAGGTATAGCAGTATTCATTCAATTTATATGCCTCAGCAGTTTGGCATAATACATCAGTGAAAAAGGATAGATAAAAAGTGTTAAAATATGCTATATTTAGTAATAACCCTTTCTCATCACACCTTTGTAAGAAAAACTGAATTTGCCCCTGAGGCCCTCAGAACGAGTGATTAATTGTGTTATTTTGCTTGGCCAAGCGTGACCTTCGCCGGGGCTGCAGGCTCTAGTTAACAGGCTGACTAGCAGGATGTGGTCCACGGTGGAAATAATAAGGGAAAGGAGCGGAATTAATTGGGTTTGATTCAGAACACTTTTCAAAAAGACACCCATTTCCCCCGTTGACATAATTGTGGATCACTTAAGGGGGGGGGGGGGGGGGGGATTTTGATGGCTGGCGCCAGTTGCTCGTCTTTGCCCCAGCGTTCACTTTGGGAAGAAGTTTGGGAAAAAGTGAACACTGTCACTCAAAAACATGTCACTCAAAAAAGCTCTCCCTCCCTCACACACATGTGCATAGCATTCCCACACATGTTGATGGTTAAGTTTTGCGTTCATTGCATTGACTAACATTTACTCCCTGTTGCTCAGCGTAACCTCAACTGACTAATGAATGGCTAATTAAACTAACACTGACCTTTAGAAACCACATTAGTGAGTGCTGAATGTAACTTAAGGGAAACTAGAACACAAGGGTCGTCTTCAATGTAGACAATCAACTGGCTGGAGTGTCTTCCTCTTTGCAAAGATTACAGACCTCATTGCTGTCACATCTTATTTTTCGTAACTTTACAAATGGTGAGATTGTGAGCTGTTTTAATGCATTATTTTGTCAACTTGACTACAAATTATTGAGGTCATACTGAAAATCTTTTCCTTATCACACCTCCGGATCAGTTTGTGTACATTAGAACACCTGGCTCATGTTCCTCCATTGGTTAGAAGCACAATCTTTATGGGGAGTGACTAAAAAGAGCCTGATTATATATGTACTGTTATACATGCTGGATCAGACTTTGGTGCAGCAAAGTTCAGATTACTACTCACTAGTACTTTCTCCCCAAAATAAGTTACCTGCATTCCGGTGCTGGTGTGAGTGTGCAGTGGTCGGCTTCGTCTTCTGACGTGTTTTTCGGACTTCATCTCTACTATCGTCCCGTAAACAAAAATAATCGTCAGCCTCAACATCTCACAAAAAGCAGAACGATCAAATAGGAGACTACCACTTACTTCCATAACACCCAGTGGGACAGACAGGATGGGATGGCGACAGAAACATGTTGGTCAACTTAAGAACACTGTCCTCGGTAGATGTGATCTGTCCATATGGTTTGAAGCCAACCAGCTGCATCAGGTCCAGTGCATACACAACACCCACATAGCACCAATTGGTGCTATGTGGGTGATAGTGATATGTATGTCAATGCATCAAGATTGAGCCAACTATGGTGACTATTTTATTTTCTACATTTTGTATTTGGCACCCTCTACAGGAATGTTGAAATGATGACAAGGTGGAAATGAGTGAAATACTCACTGATCCTGGATCGGGCTCCGGAGAGGACATAAATTTCGTGGTCTACTGTGATTGGTCCAGACACACCACCTCGTTGTCCAATGGCATGCATACATCTGTTCGCTGGAGCGACTCTGAAATATTCTCTCCTCTTCCTTCTTCGCAAGGAATTCAGTACTTTGCAAGGACGTTGTCAGTAGTGTAAAGTTGAGCTGAGATGGGGAAAATGCAAGCCTTGGGTGTAGTTGCGGTAATGTTAGCAGTGTACTCCGTTCACGCAAAAGTTTACTTTCGGGAGGAGTTTCTCGACGGCGGTAAGTTACAAATGAATATAAATGTATAACACGAGCTGTGCGCGAGGTTAACGTTGATGCATTGCATGTTAGCTTGACTGTTAGCCGTCATTTTGTCACAATTACCATCTTGAGTTTCTCTTGAAAGCCTGTTTGTTTTTAGTTTTTCACGGTTTTCTTGTTCAATTGGTGATTAAGTGTTAAACGCGTCACATCAACGTTTTCTAACTTTAACTGGGTTGGCAGCTGGCTTGCGTTAACTTTACCAAGGCCCCGGAGCTAGCAAACGTAACACCCACACTACTGACACCGACATTGCTGTGGCCTAAGCTATTCATGTATTTATAAAGTAATTGTTTAAACCTCTGCGAACTTGCTGGTCTCTCTGTGCAGATGAATGGAGAAGTCGCTGGTTGAATTCCAAACACAAATCTGACTATGGAGAGTGGAAACTAACAGCTGGCAACTTCTATGGAGATGCTGAGAAAGACAAAGGTAAACGTTGTGTGTTGTCTACATGATTCTACTCACTTGCGTTGATCTGTGTTCATTATGGCTAAAAAGATACCAAGGCACCATTAAAAATGTGTTTGGGATGTAAATTGTCCTAAACAGCTCGTTAATGCAAAAAATGTATGAGATCCAGTGTATGTTTAATTACCTTCTTGTCTCTGTTTTGTAGAACAGTTGTCACACTATAAGCCAAAGAGAACCTATTTTGTTTTTGTCTTGTGTTTGCAAAAACGTCCTTCTGCACTTTCTCTTCAGGTCTGCAAACCAGCCAAGATGCTCGCTTCTATGCGACCTCTGCCCGTTTTGAGCCTTTTAGCAACGAGGGCAAGCCTTTGGTCATTCAGTTCACAGTAAAGCACGAGCAAAAGATTGACTGTGGTGGCGGCTATGTGAAGGTCTTCCCTGCAGACTTGGATCAGACCGGCATGCATGGAGAATCCTCCTACTACGTCATGTTTGGTAAGTGATAATGTGCATGGTAATTAACAATTATAATGAAATGGTTACGATAACAGGATTTGGAACATACATTTAATTGTTTTTATTTATTCACCCAGGCCCTGATATCTGTGGCTACAGCACGAAGAAAGTCCACGTCATCTTCAATTACAAGGGCAAGAATCACCTCATCAAGAAAGAGATTAAGTGCAAGGTAATTCTGGCGTTTTAAATTTAGGGGGAAAAAAATATATAGTTTTTTCTTCTAGTATAAAAAACAAGCACAGCCTCTCTACTAGTGGCTTGATCCAAACGATTGTGTTTTTTTTCTTCTAGGATGATGAGCTGACCCACATGTACACGCTGATCCTGAATCCAGATCAGACCTATGAGGTGAAGATTGACAACGAGAAGGTAGAATCTGGCAGTCTGGAGGATGACTGGGATTTCCTGCCTCCAAAGACCATTAAGGACCCCGACGCCAGTAAGCCAGAGGACTGGGATGATCGTGCCAAGATTGACGATGCTGATGACGCCAAGCCTGAGGTACATAAGCTTACTGATATAAGTAATAAAATGAGTCAAATGCACCATTGTTCTGGTTTGCACTGACTGAGGGTGCTGGTATGGAGGTTAGGGTTTGTTTTTAGGAAATGCCGACTGGAGGAGGAATGCTTTTCCATTTATTACACTCCAGGATTTTCACAGCAGTCTTGCGCTTTAAATTGACGTTCATAATTCGATTAGTTACATTTTTTTTTTGTTGTTGTTAGAACTGGGATACTCCTGAAAACATTCCAGATCCTGATGCTAAAAAGCCTGAAGACTGGGATGAGGATATGGATGGAGAGTGGGAGCCACCCATGATCCCTAACCCAGAGTACAAGGTAGGCTAACGTTAGATAGTCATGGCTTATGCTTTGTGTGATCTCCTCTACCTGAGAAATGGCTAATATTTCCTCAGCTTTTCCTTTGCTCCCTGATGATGAATACCTTTTTGTATTGCAGGGAGAATGGAAACCCAAACAGATCGATAACGCCAACTACAAAGGAGCCTGGGTGCATCCTGAGATTGATAATCCTGAATACAGTCCTGATTCAAACATCTACAAGTTTGACAACGTTGCTGTTTTAGGTCTTGATCTTTGGCAGGTGAGAGAGGAGAAAAAAAATCATCTTTGATAGTAATGTTGTTGCCGTAGTGGTGCTTAAACTACAGTTTAACATGTTTTACTGATTTATCTCAGGTGAAATCTGGTACCATCTTTGACAACTTCCTTATCTCAGACGATGTGAAGGAAGCGGAAGACATTACAATGGCGACATGGGGTGTGACAAAGGTGTGCTGGTGCTCTTTTTAAGCCATATTTTGTCATTTTCACAACACACAGAGCAATTGCCAGTGAGATACTGAATAGATTAGGCGACATGGTTTGATTATCTAAACTTTCCCCACAGGAACCCGAGAGGAAAATGAAACAGGAGCAAGATGACTTGAAACGAAAGGAGGACGAGGAAAAGAACAAAGAACAAGACACCGAAGTTGATAATGATGAAGATGATGGCGATGGCGACGATGATGATGAAGACGTTGATGAGGAAGAAACAAAGGATGAAATGGAGGAGGCACTTTCAGAAATGGAAGACGAGGAAGCAAAGCTTAAAGATGAGCTTTGAGGAGGTGTGGCCAGAAATGTTGTCTGTCCCTCCTTTTAGAAACTCTGTCCTGTATTTCCCAGGGGTATTGTGGCTGCTGTGCATCCTTTCCCTGAGAAATTTCCGATTTGGACACAAACCAATTTGGGGGGGGGGGGGATTTGAATACAATTAGTTTGTCTTTATTTTTGGTCATGAAATTACCTTATTGCCCCTGAACTGCTAGATTGATTCTAAGGTATTCCACCTCTAAAGTCCATTCATCATTTTGTGATATCAGAGAAGAGGGAGAAGTTGACATCCAGTGTTTTCTCGATCTACACGTCTACTTTAGATGCAGATTCCCCTGCACAGGTTAGAGTTAACCAGAAGCTGTGATTGGAAAATTTGACATTTGCAGAGAATAAGAATTAGCCATTAAGATTCATTGTTCCCAGATGACAATACATCTTGGAACTTGGTGAAACAACAAATGCACATAACTGAACATCTAAATTCATAATCTGTAAGATTTATGCAAAATATCACCAAATACAGACAGAAATCAAGATTGTCGTGTAACTTATTTTGGTTGTCTGTAGCGCTGACTATTTCTTTTCCACACTCTTAAGGCATAATTGAATGAAGTGTTCAGATATAAATTAATCTTTATCTAAGTGCACAGTGAAATTGTTTTTCTACATTTAAATGACATGAATGTCTTCATGGTAACGTGATGGATCCTGCATTATTTCTGGAAAGTCTGGAGAAACAGATGGTGAGCCCCTGGTGTGACTCGTGACATCATGAAGGGTCGCACACTTATTTTTATTGGCCAGAATGTTATTGATACCAAAGTTTTTATTAAAAGATTATAACCTTATTGCCTGGTCATATTTCTTACTACATATGCACGTTTTTGGTATTTCGTTAATATTACTGTTGTCTGACTTTACACCTACTTAATGTTTTGCAGTGTTGGACAGAATTGAAAAAAACTAATTTGAGACTTTTAGTTTTAAAATTAAAATTTAGGAAAATAAATGAATGGATAATGTTAAACCTTCAACTTCAGGAAGGTGGGTTCACAAGTTAAGTTCCATTTCCTCCAAAGCATTTTCCAATTCAAAATTAGGATGGGGAATTCCATAACTGGGACAAAAGTGGCGAGATCGCCATAGAGATTTGTTACACTCCAAACTCCATTTAAAAAGGTTTTCACATGTCATGTTGACCCAAACAACATAAATTGCCATCTGACAAATGTGGAATGGTAACTTGATTTAGTTGATTTTGCATACGGAATACCGAAACCCCTGATAAACTGCTGTCTGTCCAATAGTATAGTTAAGCTTATATGTGTGAACAATTAGGAAATAGTACCACTTCTGAAATCGAATGGGTTCTTTTTTGTTTCTCTGGGCCGGACTTCTCCTCTAAGGGGCCCTGGAGCAAAATGTAGATGTGACCCACATATTCCTCGACCTGTATATGTGTTGTGTTGCCTCAAAGCAAGCAGCAGATGGCAAGTATATCATATTTTGCCAAGAGCCACAAAAAACCAACCAGTCCTCCTGCTGCTGAAACACTCCCAACTCCAGGTTTACTACATGAGTGAATGGGATGGGCGATAGTAGCGTACTACCTTTACATCTACTTTATCAACTTTGTTGACTGTGAGTTTATGAAAGGGACAATCTATGTTTCCCATCTGTAATCCGTCTCAGCGTCAGTAGGTGGTGCGTTCATAGCGGTTCATAGTTCAGCCATTGTCACTGGTGTAGTGACCGAGAACGGTTCACCGGAACCAGGGCCCCACCGGTCTGTCGCCGCTCGTGCCCGCTCGGTTAAGGGGCGGTTGCGCACTCCCGAGACACCAGGAAATATGGCGGCGCTCATGACTCTCAGTCAGGTAACAACTCTCAATATCTCAAGAAAAGTGTCAAATGTACTTATTGATCATTGCCAAGTGACAGTGACAGTCGGTGTGTGGCCTAACCACATTACTACTTCAAATCTGCGGTGAATAGTGGAACCGTGGAACCGTATTAGCAACCTTTCGTTGTCAACTAAGTTAACACGGTTAGCTAGGTTAAGTAAGGATAGCAGTCCTTTACGTTTTAATCGAGTAGGGAAGCTAACGTTAATGTTACTAGCGAAGTAATTAGCTTTTGGTCGAGGGTGGTGCTGATCAAGATAAAACGTGGCTAACTAGTAGCTAGAACAAACCTTTAGTTAGTCAGCTAACGTTAGCGATCAAAGCTGTGTTTAACTGAATGATCTAACGTTAACTAGCTACAGTCTGCTAACGTTATAACTATGCTTTGTAGCTTCTGAACAACTTAATTTGATGTATGTGTTAGCTGACAGTCTCATTTACAACTCAGCGTGTGTTTATATTTCTCTCCTGTCTGCTTCTCCAGTTATCAAGTGGGAACCCAGCCTATGAGAGCTACTACAGACAGGTAAGGTCCGGGGTCACTGCTTTGATTTCTACTTCAGAGCTTCGAGTTTTCATTCAGCTGAATGTGATCCGTCATATGAAATCAATTGATGAATACAGTGATGTCTGTTGTGCCCGCTTAGTATTGCTTTATTTGTTCTTTGTAGCTGGATCCAGGAAACACAGGCAGAATATCAGCTGGAGATGCGGCTCAGTTCCTTAAGAAGTCAGGGCTGTCAGACAGTACATTGGGGAAGGTGGGTCACAAAACCGCCCACATGTACACGAAATAGAAATGTAAACAATAGCATCTAAACTGTTTGTTTTTTTGTGTCTTATTTTTAGATTTGGGATTTGGCAGATTCAGAAAGAAAAGGCTATTTGGATAGACGGGTACACCTGCATTCCTCTTGGATTTAGCTGTGATCGGTGATGCTGATGTGTGCATAAAACACCGGATTTGACTTGTATTTCTTCCTCTTTCGTAGGGTTTCTTCATTGCTGTGAGACTTGTGGCCTCAGCACAGAGTGGAAATGATATCAGCCTTAACAATCTCAACCAACACTTAGCTGCACCAAAATTTGTAAGTCTCTCGTAAGACTCCACTGACAATCACAATATCCAATGATCTGGTAGGGAACGCACTGAGCAGGGAAAAGCTTTTATTGGTCGTGTGAGAAATGAATGGACGTTGAATGTCTCAGAAAGTGATATTGTAAGGGTAAATTGCATCACTACCTGTATTTATATGTTACTGTTTGCCTGCTCTGCTTGTTTGTTAATCTCACTTTCTTACAGAAAGATACTGACAGCCCATTATTAAGTGTTTCAACGACGGGACCTGATTCACAGTGGGCAATTAGGGTGAGTTGATACATTTGTCAAGAACATTCATGAGAGAATTAAGCTTGTCACCAAAAACTTGTGTTTCTTTTCTTTCCCAGCCTGATGAAAAAGGGAAGTTTGAGGCCATTTTTGAGAGTCTGTGCCCTGTAAATGGTCTCCTCCCGGGTGATAAAGTCAGGCCAGTTTTAATAAACTCCAAGCTACCTCTGGATGCGTTAGGAAAGGTGAATTTACTTTTTTTTTTGTCGGCGTGATGTAACGCAGAACCCTATTGCAGATTTTCAAAGTTAACAATTCAAAGAAAGCACGCTCATTTTGGCATTTACATAATGTGTCTGTAGATTTGGGAGCTAAGTGATGTGGACAAAGATGGACAGTTGGACAAAGAAGAATTCACAGTGGTGAGCTGGTGCCTTTTGTTCACTTAAAGTTTTACTGTTTCTCCAGAGTTATTCTGGGAATATTTTTTATTTTTTTTGTATATTAATAAATGATCTGATTTCCCATTTTGTAGGCAATGCATCTTGTGTATCGTGCCATGGAAAAGGAGCCTGTCCCAACTGCCTTGCCCACTTCCCTCATCCCCCCTTCTAAGAAGAAGAAGTCTGCAGGGGCGCTGCCCGGTGCTGTGGCTGTGCTGCCTGCTCTGTCAGGGTTTGCGGCTGGCCCGTCTGCTCTCAAAGAGTCCCTGCGAAGCACTCCTCCTCTGGGCAACACTTCTCCCTTCAGCACCAGTACCGTCAACCTCTCTCCAAAACTCTCCTTTAAATCCAGCTCACCGGTACGTCGCCTCACTTGCGCTTCTCTTGAGGTGTAGCGACCATATCACTGCATCGATTAGTCTGTAGGGGGGTGAAAGTGCTCCTTCCAAAAGCTGTGCGATATGGTTAAAATGACTATCACGATATTATTAGGAACACATATCCTATATTGCTATACATCCCAAAATTTAAACTCTTTGAAAGTTGATGAATGTTAATATAGCGTTAGCGCCCAGCCCTACTTTCTCCATTAAGAAATATATTCCCTCTCATTAAATAGTTGTGTCACCTCCCTCATGAAGGAAACGGGGCTCTCAGGATGCTGTCTTGGTAGTTTCACACAGCTGCCTCCCTGAATTAGTTGCATGCTTCATCCATTGCTCGAGTGCAGCGTCATGCAGTCGAGTCCAGGGTAATCTTGGGATGCATTAGGATGTCACTTTCTAAATGTGGCTATTTACTTTCAAGTAGTATAAGATGGAAAACACATTCAATCCTCTTCAATACATTTAGTGTTCCTTCACCCTCTCTTAAGTAAGCGGTCAAAAGGGCAGAGCCTTAAAACCAGCATTTAAATTATTGATTCTTCTCAGTTGCTGATTGGTGGACTGGTTTTGCCACATTGTTTTGAGCATTGTCCAGAGGCCAATGTGTTCCTCACTGCCTTGTCATGGCTGCAGAGATTGTTTTGGAGTAACAGGTTTCCTTGAAAGGGAAAAGAAGCGAGACCGCGATCGCCTGACTGCCGTGACGCTTGTTGTCGCCCTGTTCCTGTTATGCCACTTCTCATTCGTGTTCTTTGCTGCTCGTCAGTTGAATTGCCTTTTCCTCTGATTTCTTACCCAAGGCAAAGAATTAGTGTGCATACCAGATTGCTTAGAATGCAATTTTCTTCCATATATGTACTATGTACAATATGTATCACTTGCATTGGCTACAGTAGCTTGAATTTAAACTTGTGTTTTACATGATGTTTGATTGCATATGGTAGTTCAGTGACAAATCATCATAATGTTTGTGGTCGACGGTTGGTGAAGAAAACAGTACATTTTCATCCACTATGTTTGGCAAGACTTACAGTGTAGTTCATTTTTACTTTTCACCAGTATGATGCACAAATACCACCTGCTATAAACAAAGAATTGTTGTCTTTTGTTCATTCCAGCCAGTGGTGAGCTGGGTGGTACCGGTAGCTGACAGGGAGCGATATGACGACATCTTCAAGAAAACAGACGACGACAATGACGGCCTCGTTAACGGAACTGAGGTCATAGAGATTTTCATGCAGTCCAGTCTCTCCCAGACTATGCTGGCACAGATATGGTGAGACGACACACTAAATCAGCCATAACTACGTGAAGCTAGTCTCACAGAGTATCTCTATAGCTCCACCTGGTGGACAGGTTGAATCACTACAACTCTCCCAGAAGATGGGTGCAATATAAGAAAGAAAACAATATTAAAGTGTGCTATAACAAGGCGTTGGGAACAGGTGAGCTCACAGGGCATTGTTGTCAGCAGATGTTTGGTATCTTTTCTCAGGAAGAATACAGGATCTTGTCTTTTGAGTGAAGTCTCTCCTTTCTGCAGGGGACTCGCTGACACCAAACAGACGGGCAAGCTGAACCGTGAGCAGTTCTCTCTGGCCATGTACCTGATCCAGCAGAAGGTCACTAAAGGCGTAGACCCTCCTTCCTCTCTAACCCCAGACATGATTCCTCCATCAGAAAGGACTGCAGCTTCAGCAGCGGGCCCTGTGAGTCCTGACTTTATCCCTCAGCAACCACTGCTTCATCTTTTACTTGCCCAGTTTGTTGAAATTATTCCAAAGCTTTTTTTGTTTTTGCTTCTGCTTTTTTTTGAGCTCTCTTCTGTCCTGTCTAACAGATTTATGTGGGGCTTATGTCAGCTGCGAGGCCTGAACTTGCTGCACTTGCTAATATGCGCAGAGTGAGTAGTTGAGCTTTGTTTCACAAGGTGGCGCTTTTGTTCTGTCATATTCTCAGTCTGAAGCACGATGTGCAGACGGGACCATGTTCCTCATATTATTCCCAATAAACAGGAACACAGAGTTTATTAGATCTAGTTTACTCTTCTATATCTGTCATGTTTTGGATTTTCCCCAAATTTGAGCACTGCCACCTGCTGCAGTTTCATCATCATTGGTGTTCAAAGCAACCAACGTCCAGCTAGAGTACAGTTACTTAATAATGTATGTAAAGCAGGTAGTGTCACCTGCTTTACTGGTTATTTACACAAATAGAATATCCAGGGCATTGTAGAGGCATTGCATCTTTAAACAAACATCATAAAAAAATGAAATCTAAAGATGTGTTTGTAGAGTCAAGTTCTAACATTTTTGTGTCAGACCATCAAAAGCGTATGTCTGAACCAAGAAGAGAGGATTCTGGGACACTGAAGGTGAAAGGCTTGAACACTGATATATAAGCCAGATTTCACCAGAGTCCTTTGTATTCTCTTGTCTGTGTGCATTTCTCCTCATTCATGTATTGTCTGGAAGCACTAACCCCCCCCCCCCCCCCCCCCCCCCAAGCTGTGTGAGGTTTCTGTATTTCCTTCCTGTGTCTTTTGTTTTGTTGGAAGTATCGGCAAGGAGCTCCCCCCACTCTGCGTGCTGTTCATGTCCCCTCAGCGCTCCTTCTCCCTCCTTTTTGTCCCATTTCCCTATATTTTTTAACATACTCCCCCGTGTCCCCTCTTTTTCGTGTCCATGTTCTTTGTCCTACCTTCCGTCGTCACTCTTGTCGTCTTTGTTCTCACCTTCTGTCACTCTCACTTTCATCCGTCGTACTTTCTTACCCAACTTTCCTCCCCTCTCTCTCTCTCACTGGTCTTCCTCTGCGTCTCGCCTCAGGACAGCACCAGCTCCACGGGATCGGTCGAGCTGACGGGCATCAAAGAGCTGGACGACCTCAGCCAGGAAATAGCTCAGCTGCAGAGGTGAGTAGCAGGAGGACAGCTTTGTTCCTCTTCCTCTCAGAAAAAGGAGGGTAGGTTGTAGTGAAGTGATGTTCTGGTTCAAAGCTCTTCAACTCTTAGATACATTTTTTTTCATCAACCAATTTATTTATCGGCTTAGTGAGGAAGTACTAACACCATTTGTTACTTAACTTCCTCCTCTCCCATGTTGTCCACCTACAGAGAGAAATTCATTCTGGAGCAAGAGATCAGAGAGAAGGAGGAAACCATCAGACAACAAAGTAGTGCCGTTCAGGTGAGGCTGAGCCAAAATCATTGTCAAGTTGTCTGTTGAAGGGTCAAATATCAGCGAAATAGTCAACAATACAAAGTTCAGGGGCTCAGAAAATACATAGTGTAGTGTAAGTACAAATCTGTAAACAAAGCAAAGTTATGAATCCTTTTGATTTATTTTTGAAGTGTTGTACGTTTAGAGACCCACTCAAAAAGATGGTAAACGTAATCACTATTGTGTGTGTGTGTGTGTGTGTGCGTGTGTGTGATGGACCCTCAGGACATGCAGAGTGGATTGGACAGGGAGAGCAGCAGCCTGCAGGACCTGGATTCGCAGAAGCAGGATGCCCAGGAGCGTCTGGAGGAGATGGACCAGCAGCGCTCCAAGCTGGAGGGAATGCTCAACGACGTCAAGCAGAAGTGCCAGGAAGAGTCGCATATGGTTAGAGACTCGACTTATTACAGCAGGAAATGCTGTTATATTTGTGTTATTGGTAATATACATGCGGAATGCTTTGGTGTTGTTGGGAGTATGATACCAGATGTCAATCAAACTACGAGGTCAGTTGAGGTCGAGGTTTGTTTCAAGGGAAACGCTGCACCGTATTACTTTTAACAAAGTCACAGATAGTGATTTTAAATACAGTCTTTTGCTTTCGCCCTCCAGATTTCATCGCTGCAGAGCCAGATCCGCTCTCAGGAGAACGACTTCCAGAGCCAGGAGGAAGAAATGAGCCGCACCAAGACGGACCTGAGCCGGCTGCAGGATGAGGAGGCCCTTCTCGAGCAGAGTCTGCTCTCAGGTCGGGTCCAGCTGGACAGCATCACGAAGTCTCTCAAAACCACTCAGGAAGAGATCAACCAGGTCAGTGCAGGCAGAGTAGCTACATCTGTGGAATTTAGACTTGTTTTGTGTTGATGGTTTTTTATAACGCGGCAATCTCACTCGGGAAACATTACTTTTACTTTAATGACCTTCGTGCTTCAGTATTTCAGTTGTGATCAACTTAACCACTAACCACCTTTTACAGAAATTGCTAAATCCGGTTCAGGTTATTAGTTTTTTAGTGAGTGAAGGTAAAGCCATGACGGATTGGACTTCTGCAGAATAAATCCCATTCAAGTAATAATGTGAAAAATATTCTTTTTCTTTTGAAAACGCCTTTTTATTTGAAAATGTGGCGTTAAATCATAGTGGCTTATCCATTTCTGCCAGGTGGGACATGGCCAGTGTTGACACCTTTTTTTAAATTAAACTGAGACAGTAAAGGAAATCCAATTATTGTGTGATTAAACTTGTATGTGTTTTTTAGGCTCGCAGTAAGCTGTCGCTGATCCAGGATAGCCAAAAGGAGGTGACCAAGACCATTGAGCAGTACAACAGCGCTTTGAGCGACATCAACGGAGGAAACTTAAGCAACATGCCGGACGCAGGCGAAGGGTTTGCAGAGAGGGAGAACAGAGGTTTCAGGAGTACGGTGAGGAGATCACGAATACATCCTACTGCTCACCTCAAGAATTCATCCTACTTTTCCTTTTGTCCTCATGAGGAGCACTTTTCACATCACCAACTCCTAATGTGCCTGTTTCACGACCACTCGGGTGCCAGAGGAATGCAGATGTGCTCATGAAACCTTTGTTGTAGTCCCAGAAGTATTGAGTTGCTATATTTCCTTGCCCTATGTCATACATGCTGCAACATAGCGACGACTAAAAACATCAGTGTTTTGCTGAATTGTGTGTCAACAGTCAAGCCTTGACTTTTTTTCTTTTTTTTTTCTGAATTCATTCATCAGGACGGCTCTTTCAAGTCGAGGATCGCCATGTTCAACAACAGCAGTGCCAGGGAGCCTGCAGCAGACCCCTTCCAGACAGAGGACCCCTTCAAGTCCGACCCTTTCCAAGGTCTGAATACCTTCTGTATCTCTTTATTATTTTCTCCTGTATGTATGAAAGGCTCATGGCTGTTCCCTGCTCTGCCAGCTTCAATTTGATTTCATGTGTTCCTGTGATTAAGCATTTCCACTAAATACCTGAAATGTACTTGTTGTGGAGTTTTAATTAAATGGAAATGTATGTTCCAGCCTGTTTCCTGCTTGTGGAAAACGTCGATGATTATTTCTTCTTTAGAGGCTGAAGATGATTGCGGTCCACAGCCAGCTGCTCTCTTCTCACTGACTTTTCCTTTTTCTAGATCCGTTCGGAGGAGATCCTTTCAGAGAAAGCGACCCCTTCAAAGGCACCTCACCTGAAGACTTCTTTAAGAGAACCGACAAGTCAAACCTGTTTGGATCCTCGGAGCCCTTCAGCAGAAAGCCCACTCCCCCGCTCAAGGTCTCAAACGCCGCCTTCTTTTTACCGCTCAAATGATGTTTGTTGATCGTGGTTCTCTTGTGTGCAACGTGAGAAAATCCAATGCTCTTTTGTCAAAAAGTTCAAAATGAAATACGCTTTTCAATGTTAAATGTTATGCTTCAGCTGTTAGTGCTGATAGAAACAAGCTCTGACACGTCTTCACTGTTGTATTGGAAAAGCAAACACAAAGAGAGATTTCTGGCGGCTGTGCTGACATTGTCGGTGTTTAATGGAGATCCTTTCAATAGCTTACTCACTCTACTTGTGCTTTGCTTATTTGTTTTTCTCAGCCAAGTGCCCTCAGCAGTGGGGACCCTTTCCCGTCACACAGCCCAAAACCAGGTACGTTGCTGGTCTCAAGCATCGATCGACTTCTTGCCGTCATAAAGTTTCTCAGTTTAGCTTTTATTGTTTTTCCAGTTCTCTATATTGTAGTCCATGCTTTGCTTACGAACTTAAGACGGGGTGATAAAGATTCTATGCTTTTATTTGTTCTTGTCAGTCGTATTGCAGTAAGGCAGGTGATGGCCCTGCAGTTAACCCTACTGTACTTTGGCTTATTGGCTTATTGTCGTCTCTGCACTATATAAGTGCAGATTTCCCAGAATGAGACACTGAACTCTATTAACTGACATCTGAACGTTTTTGTTGTTAAAAACAAGTCTCAAAGACTCATTCTTCGCCATTCTGGGTGACGTGTTGGATTTAGATTTTATTTTTGGGGCGCATTGGGGGCAAACAATTTTTACTCGCTGTGGCTTCAATTTTTCCTGTGGTTCAGGGCTATTTTTAGTCGAGTACCTACGCATTTAACTACTGGCCAACTAAAAATACTCTCCCCTACCCTGGAAAAACAGGAGGCTTGCAGGAGCCAAGCATAACAGAAACTGTGACTGCTGGCCCTTCTCTACTAGAATACACTGCCACTCCTTGAACCAGTTCTCTGCTGCCTCTGTCCCGTCTTTATATCTGCTGCTATTGAACCGCTTTGCCTCGTTCGGTACGGAAGTTGTTTTAAGTTAGTGGCTAACTCTGGTCGATGCGCTGCCATGCAACACACCTTCAGAAGAACACAGAGGCAACTGTAGAGCTGAGTTACTGTGCGTAAAAGAAAAAACACACACTGCCGACTTCACATGAATGGGGGTCTGTTGTGGTTGCACACTCGCAACAAACATATTCTGTTACCACGGTTATTTTTTTCACTGTAACCAGCTGCAGTTTGCTGTTTTTATCATTAAGCGGCAGACCACTGAGCTTCAAAACAACCCGGGCACAGTTCTGGTTAACAGTGCGCCAACTGACACCTTTAATTATCTGATCAGATGCACACGTCAGGTTAAACAAAACCGCTGCTTTCCAGGGTTTGTTTTGCGAATTGTCGTGGAAAATGAAACGGTCATGCCACATGCCCCTCTCTGAAAATAGCATGCAGGCCCCTTTCAGAATAAACAAGGTGCCGGGGATGATTTCTGAGTCTGAACTTTAGTTTCTGCCCTTTTTTTTTTTTTCTCCGTAAATGCTATCAAATGTTCCAAATGCATTTCAATGTACTCTTGTCACAGAGGCGTTTGGGACAGTGGACCCCTTCGGAAGCAACTCTTTTGGTAGCAAGGGGGGTGGATTTGCTGACTTCAGTCAGATGTCAAAGGTAAGCTCTGGAGACTCTCGGAGTTATGAATCAGTTGCACCATGAAGCATCGTTTTCCGTTCGGCTGTAGAAAGCTGCGTTGTTAATTTTACTTTATGATTGATGACTATTTTTTTTTTATCTGCTAATTTATCACATTTATAAAGTATTTCTGGTATAAAGCCAGAGGTATTAGATCTGGGCTGACATTTCTGTTGGAGTCATCATTTCGATTTTTTTTTTATTTTTGTCTATTCCCTTGTGTGTGAACAGAAGTCGGACAACCCTGTCCTCCCATCAAAGAAAAATGTGCCTAACCGGCCTGCGCCTCCCTATGGTAAGCCCTGACTTAATGTGTGTGTGTGTGCTTGAACATTACTGTGCTTACGGCTTATTTGAATGATTCAGTGGCGCTCATATTTACCATCTAATGTGGCTTTGAATCAATAAAGTTCATCATGCCAATGTGAATCAAAAAGTTGGCGGTTCGATCCCCGGCTCCTCCTTTTCCGCACGTGTAAGTGTCTTTGAGCTGCACACTGAACCCCGGAGTTAAACGCAGATGTCAAATTCAACTGTAATGTAAAAAAAAAAATACAGTTGAAGTTTCATTAGCTCTTTACTGCTTTTTGACGGTTGTAAATAGTCACATAAATATCGTGGGAGCAATGTTTTTGCAGTGCTCATTGTGATCGACTGTTTTCTTCTAAAAGAACTACTTCCCCGTTGAGCTGTGAGGGTGCAGAGAAAGCCGTTTCTTCTTTTGAAGTTGTAAACAGGAAAGCTGTTGGTAGAGGTATGGCTCTATGCTTTCACACAGGGATGAGCCGTTGTTGGTGTTATAAAGGGGAAATAGCTGGTGTGAAGTTAAACTCGTGAATCGTGGGATGAGATTGAGAGCTACTGTTCAATGGCGTTTGAATGAATTCAGCCTGGTGTTTTATCTTCTTTTATTCAATTATTTTTTTGTTGGCGTGTATGTTAAGTCACACACTACCCACAGGCCGTGCCCAGCACATGCCCTTCCGCTGTGACCTTGCACTTAGCAGAAGCCACAGCGTGAGAAAGTCGGTGTTCCCCTTTGCTTTACCGCACGCAGAAGGGTAGAGATGAGTAACCGCAGTTAGCCAGCAAAGATGGCCCCAGAGATGTGCCTCCTAAGAGACGGACAAGTGAAGAGCCCACAATGCAGTTGGGTATGTAAAGATGGAGCTTTTATTTCCTTGAAGCGTTTCTGCAGATGCAGCCTTTGTGGCGTTGGCGCACAAAGTTCGAGCGATGGCATAATCAGGGCCGCGCTATATTAACGCTATTCTAGCAAATGTGATCAAAGCTTACAGTAGACCAGGGTGTGTCAGTCTTTTTGCAATTATGTGTTCCATAAAAGCAACGCTGTGCTTGTCAGGCTTCAATGCATCAGTGAGCCTTACTCAAAAATGCGGTTAACACCTTTTTTTGGAACCAATATATCTCTCCCCAGGGTGACTGCTCTGCATGGCACGAGCTTAAAGCTGTTGGCTTCCTGTGAAAAGTGAAGCAACACAATATTTGCACATTAGTCTTGAAGGTGTGAGCTTATTTTCCCAAGGACGCTAGATGTTAGCTTCTGAAGTGAAGGCACTAGTTTAGTGGGTTGTCTAACATGGAGTTTGTGTTTATTTTGTTGAACGTCTTGATTGACAGTAAAGACTCTGTTGTTACGACACACTCAAGTACAGCATCAAAAGACTGTCCTTTGGGTTTTGCAGATGTTTGCTCTGTAAGTGTAGTTCGCAATTTTCTGATGGGTCAAGAATCGTGGTCAGCATAAGCTGCTGATCTCATGATCTCACCCATCAGCTCTCCACCTCACACCGGGACCTTAGCAAGCAATCCTCCGTGCTTACTGGCTGTTGACTAACAACTGATGGAACATCTGAGAGCGTTTTTAAGGGCTTGGCGTGTAAGGAAATGAAATGTCTGCATGGCTGACTTGGACAGTCCTCGTTACTTGTGTCCGTCGAGTCGATTGTTGCCTCCGTCGGCCGGGTAAAGGGGCTTTTACATGCTTTCTGTCGTCCCTGGCTTCAGCAGGAAGTCAAGATTAAAGAGTTTCAGTCAGCGAGTCGGTGAACTTGCCCGGTCAGGTAGCACTTGAGGAGCATTTTTCAACTCTTGAAGTACAAGCTAAAGGCTTTATTGCTGTCAGAGCTTGAAGTGCCTCAAAGGAGAGCACAACAGAGTAAATCTGCCTCTTTGTCCGCCTCCTTCCGCTTCTTTGCCATCGTGCACAGCCTAACGGCTGTGCATGCTCTCGAGTGCAGAGAAGATGCATGGCAGGTTTCTGTGTCGAGTTTGTATCATTTGTCTTGACAATAACTCATTTTATCCCTCATGACAGCTGTGAAAGTGGTTTGAGTTGTTGTTTTTTATCGAGCTCTTTATTGTAATTTTTGCAGGATCTGAATGTGTCAAGGTAAGACTGTGGTCAACCTTTTGCATGTGAAAAACCCGTCCGCACTGCATAATCCGAGTACTTGTCACTGTGTTGTGTAAGAAGCTTTTCGTGTTGCTTTCTTGGCCGTCCAAGTGACATGTAAACGTCTGTAGTGTCGCAGTTGTTTCCCTCTGAATCCTTTCAGCTATGTTTGTCGTAGCTTTTGACGCTCTGCCTATTAAGAAGCATTTGATTTCAAATTTGCATCCGCCGTTTTTGCTCTTTGCCCTCGTGACTTCTCTCTATTTATGTTGACATTCCAGCCTGCGTCTCTGCATTGTTTCGGTCCGCATCTAACGTTTGCTTCTCTGCTCCAGTTTGGAAGTGAAAACCAGCAGCTGGAGTGGGTCAAACGGGAGAGCGAGCGCGAGGAGCAGGAGAGGCTGCGGAGGCTGCGGCTCCAGGAGCAGCAGGACCTGGAGCTGGCCATCGCTCTCAGCAGGGCCGACATGCCCAGCGCCTGACCGGCCGGGGCCCGACCGCATCTTTTTTTTGACCTCTTCCGGCCGCCTTACGGCCCTCCGTCGGCAGGCTCGTGACAACTGCACCAACACTGGCCCGTCATGACTCGCAGCCCCTGTTACCAATTTGTGCAAGAGACCAGTGTTTCTCCAGCCGTGGCTGGACTCGTGTCATACGACTCCACATTTAGCAACCAGTTACGGTTCATTGCTCCCAAACGACACGGCAAACTGTAATCGAGGACAATACGGAGCCGCTTGATTTCAGCCCGGCTTCATCCTGCAAGAACATAGCGGTTTAACGCGACCCACACCAGCAGGCTTCTCCACTACAACCCAACATCTAGCTCCATATCCTGTTATGGCTAATCACCCTGCCTTATCCAAAAGCCGTTCTGTTGCAAGAAACTGACCTTTTTAAAGGATATTTTACCGTTTTATTTATATACAAAAGCAATGAATCTGTTGTGTATGAAGTACTTGTAAAATGCACTGTATGAACAGTTTTTTAAATAGCCTATAGAACCTAGAAAACGACATTTGTATTGAAAGTCAAACCAGATGGGTTAACTTCTCTGGTGGCCTACAATCGCTTTGTCCAATTTCAGATTTTTTTTTTTTGAAGAAACGTCATCATCTACTGTAAATATTGTTGGATGGTGGTTTTATGTACTATCCCTAGAAAAGATCATATTTAAAAACAAGCCACTGGAGCTTTGTGATGTGATCGTCTATCACATGCTTTCGGTTTTTTTCTGTGTTTCTTGCATTTAAGTCCAAATAGCTTTGGTTAAATATAGTTTAGCCCCGTATCATCAGTTGAGGTCTTCCTTTCTTATGAACAAATACACCTGATGTCTACAGCCTCTGCGTGTCAGATGGTTTGTCATTGGTTGCCTCGTTGTTACGCCCAAACAACTTGCCCTCCCGTACAACTAAGAGCCTCTATAAAATGGAAGTCGTGTAAATCTACATTGTTTATACTGGTGCTGTTACATTTAGTTGGATCCTTTCTACTGCTTCACACTACCACTGATGCTCGAGGACATCTGCTTCCAATTTTGTGCTTTTCTCTCAACACTCAAATCAACCTTTGGATCTTTTTTTATTTTTTTTCTGTGGATTTTTTTTTTCCCCCTCATTTTATTAATGTCTTCTACTCCAGTTGACGGACATTTGTATAAATGACTTAAAATATTGCATCCTTGTAATTATATTAAACTAATCAGGTTTATTCGGCACATAATGTATGCATATTCCAGACCTTACTGGACATGGACAGAGTGATGGCGCCTTATTTATCAACATATCAACCTTGTAATGTTAAACAGTATGTGATTATTTAACGAAAAATCACTGTAATGTCTTTTAATTGAATAAAAGTGATTTTTAACATTCCTGGGACAAGGTAAGTGTCATCTTTCTAAATCAGATATTGTAGTGACACCAGAAATATATGAGCTAGTTCCACGTGATGGGAGGTCCTCTATATATATCTATGTATATATATATATATATATATATATAAAAAATGATATATAATTGGAGAGGTGGTCTCGAGGAACAGTAGCTCAGCATTGCACAGACATGATGTGTTATGAAGGAAGGCAATGGTCAACTCTTCTTTGGTCTTAATCTGATGCTTTGATAAAATGTACACTACATAGTTGTACCGACATGAATACAAGTTAGTGTTTATATCGTGTGTTGATATTGGGGGGGAAAGTGAAATGAGAGTGATGCATTTGCATCTCCCACTGCAGATATTTTTAACCTCCTGTGGACTTCCTCTTTTCAAACATGATACATTCTAGTAAAGTGCACCAACACATCTAAGTCACTGTCTGTGTGTACATTGTGTTCTACATCAACCGAAGCGATGAGATAACTGTGACACCACTTTTGAGGAAGGGTGTGGTTTTATCAAATTTTTTTTTTAAGTTTTAAAATTGTCACATGGAGTATTGCGTCAATCACCGACCACACATTGGAAGAATGTTAAATATTGATCTAGTTTTCAAAAATGCCATCTGGCTTTGATGAATCTACTCAATGCAGCCTTTGATGCGGGAGAGACAAATGCTGACTGACACCATGCAGACATGATGTGCACGGACTCGGATACTTTGAAACTGTGCACAGTGACTCTTTGTAATTGTAGTATTAAGGCCCTTTGATGTCCTGCTATAATTTACATCCATCAGAAAGGGAGTCTAAGGGCTCCCTGATGAGGGTTAGCTGTGCCCCTCTGTCCAGACGGCTCCCGGCTCACTCTGTAATTATGGAAATGGCGTGTTTGTATTTATAGGCTAAGCCCACAAGCGGCTGTCCTTCTGTGTCTTGCAGCTGCAAAACATCACAGTGGAAATCAAGTGCTCTTGTGTTCAAATTAAAGTGGGTATACGATATAACCTATTTCGTGTAACTGATCTGATGGTCTGCAGGCCTGCTGCAGTTCGACTGGTTGTAAACGCAGTAAGCCTGTTGACTGGGTGGATGTGGTTCATTGAACTAAATGTGTGAACAAGATGTATCTGAAATGACAGCATGAAAAGTAAAGAGCTCCCCAGTCAGATGTTCAATTTCATTGTTTTTAATATTTACAATAAATATACATTTTACAGTATAAAAAACATGTACATATTTATATAAATTTAAGTGAAAAATAATGCACAGGACATCAAGCCCTGGTAGCGAACAGAGGGGCTGGATCCAGGAGTTTCACGCGAGAAGACAACAGCAGCTCCAAATAGGAATGATCAATAAAATAAAGCAGTTCAGGCCGTTCAGACATTGAGGCAGTTTAAATTAAACATTGTCTCTGCACATGTCAGGCAACGATGCGCATTTCACCCCTGTCAATAAGAACATGTACTGTTTCATGGCCATGTCGTTCCATCACTAAGAGTTTTACAGTAGCACAGTCATAGAAAGGCACTTTTGTGTCAAACACAGCGTTCCAGTTCTGTCAAAGAAGAGTAGCCTCGTATATGTACAGGGCCAGCCCCTTCTTGGTCTGCCTGTTCTAAAGCAAACAAAGCTTTTCTAAAGCTTTTATTGAACCAAAGTAGTACCAGCTACATTATTAGAATATAAAACCACTAAAACTTTTTCATTCAATATTACATATAAAAAAGACTTTGGTCATTTGGACAACAATTTAAATAAAAAAGACATCAGTTGAATCACAATAGAAAAGAAAAGAAACACAGCACCCTCCCAAGTCCTTATGTGGGCTCCTTCACATGTGTCTCTTCATGTGAAGTGCCAGGTGGTCAGACCTGGAGAAGGCGCGTTCACACAGGTGACACTGGAAGGGCCTGTGTCCGGTGTGTTTGCGGAAGTGACGGGTCAGCTCATCGGAGCGGGCGAATTTCCATCCACAGCCTTCCCAGCTGCAGTGGTATGGCTTCTCACCTGCGTACACAATACAAATGGGAGATTATTAGTAAAAAGAAGACATGGTTTTGAGCTATGTGCGTAATTGCGCACACATATAGTCGTATTTATCATGATGGATATGGGCTCAGACTTACCAGTGTGAGTTCGGAGATGTGCCTTCAGGTGTGAGCTCTTGGTGTAGGTTTTCCCGCAGCCAACGTAGCTGCATGTGTGCGACGCCGTGCGCTTCCGTGGCCATGTGCGCCGTCCTCTCTTGGGTTTGGACTCCAGCAGCTCTAGGGGAGAGGAGGGTGGTGTGAGCATCACCCTCTGCGCGCCTGGCTGCAGGCTGAGACCTTCGTCGTACATGCCAAAGGCAGCATGCGGAGCGTGGTAGGGCATTTGCATATGGGGAGCCTGAGGGTGGTGTGGGAAAGCCGCTGGTGTGTGATACTTCTGTGAGTAGTTCATGGGCTGGCACAGCTGTGACTGGCAGTCCGAAGCTCCCTGGTTGTCGGGGCTGAGAGGCGGGGTCATGTTGCTGACTGCCCGCGGGGAGATGGCCACTCGGGGCTGCTCGAAAGACATCATGCACGAAACGTTACCTTCTTGCTTGATTTTGCTGCAGCTCTGGGGCACCATGCCCAAAACGGGGCCGTAGCCGTCCATGGGGGGCTCCACTTTGATCTCCTGCCGGGGAAAATGAGCCGTGTTGACATAAAATCTCCCCTGAACGCAGGGGTTGCGCGTAATGCCATAGTTGTGGGTTCCTTCGGAGCGGAGCAGCTCCGTCATGAGGCTGGCGCCGTACGGCGGCGGCGGAGAGCGGTGGTCGTCTGCTGCGTAGGATGGCACCGGGGTCCCCGTCATGTACATGCTGAGGTCGGCTGTGCTCACAAACTCCGCCGCGCAGTCTGAGCCAGTGGTGTTGGCGAGAATAAAATCCAGATCCAAGTAATTACTCAGATCCTCGTCGTCCCTTTTGCTGTGATTGTCCAGGTTGTGTACCATTTCAAGCATGGAGCAGCTGGCGGAGACTAATTTGTCCGTGTCTCCTTTCCACCTCTGAAAGAATAAATAGATGTTTTTAGATATGATGTTTCTGTGAAATAAAATACTGTATATCGCATCTGAAATCCAACTGGAGACGCAATTCAGACACAAACTTAGTTTTCTTTTCTTAAAAACATGTTGTTTTCTTGTTTTTCCCAAAGCATATATGTTATTTCGAACGCTTTGCTAAGATAACAGTACAAAACGAGTGAAAGAAAGTGACATATAATCCAAATCAAACATATCCACAGATTTTGAAACACAATACAATATAACTTTTAACTTACGTTTTCCCATGTTTTTTCTCTTTGGTTTGAGAATGTCGAAAATGACGGCAGCATCACTCCGGATAAGGCCATCGTTTGGTGAAATAATAACTATATCTCTTGTCAAAGTCGCGTTTAGATTGAGCGAAAGCCGCACCAGATCTACTGTGCGCCTATTTCACTGTCGCTCTCCACAGCTGCGCTCCAAAAGACATGAACGAGTGTAAAAGTGGAAGGAGGTCCTCCAAACTTTATAAGTCTCTAGCCCGAGTGCGCCTGGCCAATTGTGAGAGCTCAGGAAACAACGTAAAGTTTGGTAAAATTAGCTCTTTATAAAGCGGCTCCTGCAGGCAGTGGGGCTCAGTGCTTCATATGACAGTGGACGCAGTGCAGAGGAGCCTATAAGCTGTAGGACCTCCCCCACACGCTGACGCAGGCACTCAACAGACCAGCCCCCTGAGCTGGAGATTGGAAAAAAAAAAAGTTGGAGTCAAATTACAAACACGAGAAATATAGCAACCACATTCTTACGTAATATGCTGAAGAGAAGAAGCCTAATGACAGAAATGGCTGGAGGCCAAGACGCACCAACAACTTAAAATGACAGACTGTCAGTTAATCATCACAACAAACGAGATATGGCTTTTTTTTTTGATGAACAGTAATACAAAATAGAATTAGACTCAGAGCAGTGGGTTAAAACTTTGAAAGGAAAAACACAGACGAAGATATATTGTGTAATAAAACACAATCGTTTAACAGCACTTGAAACATAACACACAGACATATCCCAAAACATCAAAATGTATGCAGCATATTGGATCCGACAATATATTTGTACTTTTCCATGAGACTGCATCATCTATTATCAAGTCTGAAAATAAACGTGTCTGTTTTTGTTTTGTTTTATATCCATGATGACAAACACTCTGAAACATACAGCGTGCTATACCTTCATGTTTTCAAACGGGTGTCTCTGAAAGTTAAAAACATGAATAACGCAATAATACTTTCTATAAAGATCCAGATTTTCTGCCTCCACCTGTTTGGCGCGTCTCGCTCCCGGCTCATTATCATTAAGGGAAGCCCGTTTTGTTCTCTCGCAGCAGGCTTGTCCAAACAGGCGCCAGGGTCGTCTGAAACGATTTTCACGTCGTTTTAACGCTCTAACCACTCATGGTGTAAACATGATTTAAAGGTTAACGTCCTGTTGTTTCATCCATTCAGGTGTAAATGACGGACGAGGGGGCTGCGGTGTCGATTGGAGTCAAATTTGCATCACAACTCAGGGCCTGCTTGTTGCTGTTTCTGCTGAGAGATCTGGTTTCTGACTCGAAGACAGTGGGATTGTTTTCAGGATTCCTCTGGCTCCAGAGGTCATCGGGCCAACTGTAACTCTGCTCTACATATCATTTCCAATTCTGAAATAGCCTAAATGTTCAAATGTATTGTTTTTTAATGTAAAATCACTTGGGTTTTGATTGTCAGATCACTTCCTCAAGCAATTTAAAATCCCAAATAAATAAATGTGTGATAAGAATTTCTTTATCAGAAATAAAGGGACTGCAGACACATGTGATTGCGACACACATTCATTTCTGTTGTATTAAATCTCACAATCATCAGCAGTGGTGGAAGTATTCACCTGAATTACTTCAATACAAGTGTAAAATACAAGTATAAGTATTGGATTAAATGTTTCACTTGACTTAAAGTATTATCAACTAAATTTGGTAAGTATCAAAAATAAAAAAGTAATATTGCAGGCAGAATGGCTCTGTCAGCACTATACTTTCATATTCTATAATTGGATCACTGTTAGTGGTGCAGTCACATGTAAGCAGCTATTTATCTGGTCGAGATTTTTTGAGGTTGAATGCTGTTGGGTTAGTTTATTTTCCTTCATAAACTGTATCTTAATGAGCTTTTATGTAAATGAGACTTGTTTTTCTCGTCTTCCGAGGTCCTCGCGCCTTAACAATACATGTCATCGTTCATCCATTCACACACTGATGGCAGAGGCTACCATGCAAGGTTCCACTTGCCCAGCAGGACTAACTAATCATTCACACACATCGGGAGTAAAGTGTCTTGCCCAAGAACACATCGACATGAACCAGTGGAACCGGGGATCGAACCGCCGATCCTCTGTATGAAGGACTGAGCCACAGTCGTCCTGTGCAGTGTAGTTCAGTCGAAGTATGAAGTGGTAAAAAATGGAAACACTCAAGTAAAGTGTAAGTACCTTAGAATTGTACTTAGTGTACTTAGTGACGTTCTACCACTATGTGCTGTAACTACACATGACACAATTTAATCCAAAACCCCGGAGAGGGAAACACTCTCTTTCTGTAACAGGTGCAGTGACAAAAAGAAAAAGACTTAAAGAAAGACATGAAAGTGCTCAGTGTGATGATGATCTGCGCAAACACAGAACAACTGAGTCCATCCACATGACAGACACATCAGCTTTCATCAAGCTGTCATATCCACCTTCACCAGTAAACTCTGTCAGTGCAGCTGTGAGGTTTCCACATCCTGATCCCTGATCTGTGCTTGTGTGTTCAGTGGAAAGTGCGTCACACGGCAGGCGTCCAGTAAAGGCCGGAGAGGAAGCGGCCGGCCTGATGTCTGAACCCCGAACCACTGACTCTGACCTCGGCTCTGTGCAGCAGTCCATGGGTCTGCTACCAGTGAGAGTGCTCTCACTCTCACTTCCCCTCTTACTCAGCTACCATAAATGCTTTGTAATGCTCCAAAGTTTCAATTTTAGGACATTCACCCGCTGCTTACCTCTTGGTAGTTATGTTCAGACTGGCTCTGTCCAAAGCAACCAAAGGTAATCCGCCTAACAGCTCACTAATTGGCATGTTGTGTTTTGTTTGTTTAATCTGTATAAATGAACGAACGAACAAAAAGTGTAACAATGACAATTTGTGGTTTTATGGGCGGGGACGGGCGCAGTAACAACACAAACTGTTGCTGGAATGAAAGCAAATAAGTGCCTTTACCAAAATGCCCGACAACTCTTCAAAGAGACTTTAACATGTGGACAGGAGGAGTCAGGGACGAAGCAACAACCTTTTCTACCCACTGAGCCTCAGCCGCTGAATTCATGTTCGAGGCAATCTCTTTATTGTATCGTGGCTGAACTTCAGAAAGACAAGAAATTTAGCCACATAAATCAACCTTATTTTACTTTTATTTTCATATTAAATAAGTTTTACTTAAATTATTACAGACCAAACATTACTAGTCCTGACCAAAGCAAGTCAAGCCGGTTTATCCATCATTTGCAGACACGCAGTTAAATGTCACGATGCTGGCAGACCAGGTTAACAGGAGATTTGCAACAACCGTATAAAGTCTTCACTCGACAACTCTGCACCTGGTGGATTCAAATGTTAGCCAGACAACTGCACTTGGGATTTGAGTAGCCTGAGTCAATGTGAAACTGCACCCAGCGTGCTCTGCTCGGTGACGTGCAGCAAAGGGATGAGCAAGGCAAACTAGAAAATGCATTTCCTGCTGAAAATGCGTTGGAATGCTGAAAGCTGAAAATAGATATCCAATTTTTAAAAAATTGCAAAAAGCTGAATAATTCAAAAAGTTGAAAGATTACAAATATGAAGTTATATCACCACTCTCCTGAAAGAGCTGAACATTTTGATATTCGAACGGTTTCTGTAGCTTAAAAGAATTCCAGCAGTAGTGATATTTGTTGTAGTAGTAGTAGAAGTATTATTCGCAGTATAAGTATGAGTAGCATTTGAATAAGTACTAGTTGTCGCAGTAGTGATATTTGTAGTAGCAGTAGTAGTAGAAGTTGTCGTCGAAGTATTTGTAATTAGAAGAAGTAGTAGAAGTAGTAGTATCAGCAGTCGTACTAATAGCTGTAGTATTAGTACTGGTTATTAGTACTGGTAGTAGCAGGAATAGCAGTATTAGCTGTTGTGGTATCAGTAATAATAGTAGTGGTAGTGGTAGTAATAGCAGTAGTGGTAGTAATAATATTTATGGTAGCAGTAATAGCAGTAGCAGTAGTAGTAATAGTAGCAACAGCAAAAGTTGTAATAGTAGTGGTAATACTAGAAATATTAGCAGTAGTAGTAGTTGTCGCAGTATTACTAAGAGCATTCATTATTTCAACAAAAAAGCCTAATTTTGAGCGAAATGTTTAAATACAGTTAATCCATGAGGCTTTTATTTTGAAAGGGTGGGACTGGGTGGGGGAGGGAGGGGGAGAGGAGACATAATCATCATGTTTGACACATAAACAGGTTATTAAATGGCAGGCTTCATCACAAGCAGTTCAGTTAGAATTCACTCTCTGGGGCATTTATTTTGAAATGGGGTGTGGGGTGTGGGGGAGAAGGGGAGAGGAGACAGAATCATAATGTTCGATAAACACAAACCGGTTATTAAATGACAGGCTCATCACAAGCATTTCAGTTAGGATTCATTCTGTGGGGCTTTTATTTAAAAATGGCGTGTGTGTGTGTGTGTGTGTGGGGGGGGGGGGGGTGGAGGAGGGGGAAAAGACCTCTGAAGATCCCTAAGACCTGAATGACTGTATGAGAGACACACAGAGAGAGAGAGGGAGAGGAGTGTATATGCGTGTGTGTCTGTGAGTCTGTGTGTTCATCAACATCACTAATTGGCTCAACCGCGAACACCTGTGTGCCTGAAGCCATTTGAAAATATTCTCCATAGAGATCCTATTGAAAATAAAAAGCTTAATAATTCAAAAAGTTTAAAGGTTAGAAATATAAAAAGGGTGGTGCTGGGTGCTAAAGGGTGGTGCTGGGTGGGGGAGAGGAGACATAATCATAATGTCTGACACACATAAACAGAGGTTATTAAATGCCTGGCTTCATCACAAGCATTTCAATTAGAATTCACTCTTTGGGGCTTTTATTTTGAAATGGGGTGTGTGTGTGTGTGGGGGGGGGGGTCCTCTAAAAGTCTCTAAGACCTGAATGACTGTATGAGAGAGAGACATAGACAGGGAGAGAGAGAGAAGAAAGAATTAGTGAGAGAGAGAGAGAGAGAGAGAGAGAGAGAGAGAAGAAATAATTTGTGAGAGAGAGAAGAAAGAATTTGTGAGAGAGAGAGAGAGAGAAGAAAGAATTTGTGTGAGAGAGAGAAGAAAGAATTTGTGTGCGAGAGAGAGAAGAAAGAATTTGTGAGAGAGAAGAAAGAATTTGTGAGAGAGAGAGAGAAGAAAGAATTTGTGAGAGAGAGAGAGAGAGAGAAGAAAGAATTTGTGAGAGAGAGAGAGAGAAGAAAGAATTTGTGAGAGAGAGAGAGAGAGAAGAAAGAATTTGTGAGCGAGAGAGAGGCTCTGATATCTCTGGCAAACTTTCTCTTTTAGAGATTGTCTGATGTTTTATCTTTTACAGCTTACATGACTGTTGTCCTGCTCTGCCATGTCTTTCCTCGTCTCTCCCTCTTTTGTCGCGGTGTGTGTAAATGTCACTAGAATCAGGAAACTTATCAGAATACTCATGTCTGATTGGCCGAGATGCAACACGTAACAGCTGCAACAAATCATGTGTGTGCGGCTTTTATTTTAAAACGGTGTGTGTGTGTGTGGGGGGGGGGGTGGAGGAGGGGGGAAAGACCTCTGAAGATCCCTAAGACCTGAATGACTGTATGAGAGACACAGAGAGAGAGAGGGAGAGGAGTGTATGTGCGTGTGTGTCTGTGAGTCTGTGTGTTTATCAACATCACTAATTGGCTCAATCGCGAACACCTGTGTGTTGGAATGCTTAACAGCATTCCAACAAATAGAAAGCTGCAGTTGGCGAGTCTGGTGTTTCCCTGAAAGGGGCGCGCGCTAATTTGCATGACGTTTAAGAGACAGGTTTGTATTTCATGCTGATCCGTCATTTCCTGTGGAGAAGTGTACGTACCCGACGAGAGAATTTAATTTGGGGCGACTTGGGCGAGAATACAAGGTCTCACATGCGATGGGTGGGACTGCAGCAGCAGCCCACATGAAAAACATTCCTCAGTCGAGGTTTCAGTTAAAGATATTTGTAAGAAGTTCATAAAGAAGTGGGGCTTAATCGCTTCCTGTACAGAAATTCTCCTTGTGCTGTTCAGATTCTTGACCCTTGTGTCCTTTCGTCAAAACACCATCTCCCAACCTGCAGCCCCATGTGAGCTGCACGTCTGACTTTCCCTGCAGAAGAGGAACCACTGAAATCACTGAGCGCTGAATGTGGATTAACCACATTTCCACAGAAGCCTCCGAAAAATCTTTTCCCCTGAATTGACATTTACACAATGGTTTTACCATTGGGCAACCCGCATTGTCATTTCACAATTGGAAAGTTTGTACTGCTGGTGCTTCGTTAATTTACCAAGTTATCAACAAGTTGTCAAGTTGTTAAGAAGCCATGTAGACACGTTCTTGCAGAGTTGACAGCGAGGCTATTTCTTTAGAATATTCTTAATGCGCTTCCAAAAACCTTCTCATGTATCGCTTTGGCAGTTACTATGGTGAGAATTTTTGATATTTTCATCTTCTGTTTTCTTTCTGGATCATTTTGAGATTTTCTTTTTTTGTCATTTTTATTTTAAAATACAGCATCAGTTCCATAAATTTTGAAAAAAACGATAAACTCTTTACAAACAGAACTCGATCCCGCCCCACCCAAACACAGAAAAAGCTGGGCTCGACAAAAATACAAAGTGGCTTCCTCGAAAGAAAAAAATACAAAGAAAAAGTACAAAAGCTTACAGTCTCCTAAAATATTAAGTCACAGACAGAAAACAAACTGTGACGTATATTTGCTTCCAGAAGACGGCTCGTCATGCAGAAGTATGTCTCATATTCTCCACGTTAAAACCTCATGTTGTCATATACAAGTTGTTATTGGGTTGTTCAATTAGTGACATGAATACTGACATTCATCACGTCTGTTTTAAGGCCTGTAAGTGTTCCTGCGGTGAGGATTTGGACACATCAGCTCTGCCTCATACTCCATTAACTTCCATGGAAAAACAGTGTGTAAGTGTGAGAGTTAGTGCTGGACCTGCATGGGACGTCCTGACAGAGCGAGAGTCAGTGAGAGTTTAAGAGTGAGTGGGATCCTGCTCCGGGCTTATATAGCCCAGTTATTTTTAACCGCCCACCCCTTGCTTATTACAGAGTTTCCCCCCCGGACCACTCAGGAAGCACGTTTGGATCCTTTTCCTGCTCACACGCGGCCAGATTCAAACAGAATCAAAGAATGATAGCATTGAGGCTCTCCATCCCCCCTGTTGGAAAAAAAAACGGGGGGGGGGGGGGGGAGGACGAAGGGGGGGGGAGAGCAATGTTCAGCAGAAAAGGTTGGCACGCGCCAACGGCATGACATTCAAAGAGCGGGCTCTGGTCCTGCTCCAATTTCAGAAACCCTCAAAGATTTGTTAAAAAAACAGCGCAGGGGCAGGCAGTGAACACATACTTGTACCTGCTGGGTAGAATTCAACAAGGTTTCTTTAGTACAGCTAAAGAACAGTTGAGTTAAACTGTGAACGATAACTGTCACCAAACAGAGCTGCCAGTATACAGAAGTTAATTGCTCTGCGTTTATTCGAATATAAATGTGTTGCATGACACTGCCTGGTTGTTTACATTGTTGCGATGCAAAAGTAAACCAGTTGATACTTGAGAACACAGGGAGACTCATTCATCTCCTTCTAATTTTTTACCGCTCAAACAATCATAACCACAATATTTCTGGTATTTTGGAACTTGAAATAGTTAGTGGAGACTTTTTCTACATGGAGAAGAATATCTTTACCAGAATAATTACTGTTATTATGATTGAAATGACCTATATTCACTTCTATCATCATGATAATGGGTGTATGGTTCTTAAATATGGCTGAATTTACTATAGAGAGGATTTTAAAAAATGTTTCCAGCCCATATCAGTGTAGACCGAATATAAGAAACACTTCTCATTAAAACACAATACAACTCAATAGCACCACAAATTACAAAATTACCATCAACCTCTAAAACTGTTTTAACAAAAGTTGCAACCGTCATAAAGGAAGGGATGCTGTATTCGACTGCATTAGTTTGTCTCTTTGGTGCACTATTAAACTAGCGACGGAGTGCATGTCACTCTCGTGTTTCTATGGAGAAAAGTTTTAACAAAAAAGAAATGATCAGAATTTTGTTTGCTGGTCAAAGCGGCGAATGAACCTGTTTATTGTCTCCTCACACATGCACTTTGAAAACAAAGCGTACATACTGGCCCCCGCTGCGCTCCACAACACCTCTGCATTAAAACAGCCAGCGTCTGGTTTCTACAGAACCCTAACATGTGTCTCGACAACTAATGTAGCTTTCAGCAAGTGTTATGGAAACCCACCTTTTAAAAATATGCAGCTCACTCCGGCTAACATGGCAGGAATAATGGCTACATGTGGATACAATTGAGCCAGTAGAGCACCGGGGGGATGGGCCCCAATTTATTAGCTGTTAACACCAGGAATCATACCGGCCTCACTCGTCATACCACACACACACATGGCTTCACTGGCTGTGGAAATGTTGTTTTTTTCTCTCCAAAGTGCTAAGAAAGGTGCTTTTTATTTGATAAATGAGAGCGGGCAGGCTCTCAGGGGCTTGAAGTGGGCCACTCTGAAAAGACTGGAACATTTCATAGCTGACAATTCAAAGTGCTGGCCAGACTCAATGTATGTTATGAAATAGAAGTTGTTTTACTATTGTCATGCTTCCTCTTTATCTTAAAGGGTACTTCACCTACAAAATAACCATTTGTATATCAATTACTCACCCTGTTTTACCTTGTATTCGTGAAGAAAACATTTTTTAAAACTCTCACGCAACTCGTGCAGGATAATCAAAGTCTAATTTACCCAGTTGCATGCTCACTACTTTGCCAAACACATGCAATTTCAATAAAACTACGATTTAAAACTCGCACGGACAGCAATGAAAATGTGCGACTGTTTATGCAGTGTTTATGAAGTGTTTTCAATTTCTTGTTTTATCCGTACAAAAAACTATGTGTACATGAAAACAATAATTTTAGCAGAGCCAAGCTAGCTGTTTCCCTACCTTTCCAGTCTTTAGGCTAAGCTACGCTAACCTGCTGCCGACTGTAGCTACATATTTAGCGTACAAACAAGAGAGTGGTGTCAATCTACCCATCCAACTCTCGACTCTCGACATTTTTTTTATTTTCCAAAATGTCAAACTTCTCCGATTCAAACCTCATGTTTTGACCGTGCACAACATGGACAGGCTTTGTGTGTCCATTTAAACTGCATTTTGCCTTTTCTGTTTTGTTTGCACTGATTTCTGACACATCTAATGTCAGCAGGTTAACTCAACTGTTCGATCAACACGTTCAGTATGATGACACTGTATAAAGTAGAGTCTATCCCGATGAAAGCTCGGGGAGGCCGGTGTTTTTTTGCTCAATGTGGTACGACAGCCTCAGACCTGTGCACATTTGAACATGCCGAACTAAACTGTGCCAGCTGTTCAAATAGCATCACCCCGGCCTCGACACAGGTTCCCCATTGAAGCCACGCTCCGCTTGATGGAGTGATCCAGCCTGCAGTGCACTTTATAGTGTACACACCTCGAAATGGCGACATTTGTAAAAAGGCTAATAAAAACATTCCAGCAGCAAGGAATGCTGCAGGTATTTCCTCCCCTACACCTGGTTACGATTCCTTGAGTGCACTGGTCTGTTTTCACAGAACCACGCTCTTTCAGAGAGTGGATATTGATCCCGCGCTCCTGAATGGCGTTGTGTTTTTCTAAATGGATGACATTGAAAACAAGCTCGACGCCATTTCAGCCTGAACTGTCAGCAGCTTATTGGTGAGTTGTTTGGGAAATGAGTGAGTGTGACTTGTAATGCGATGGCGACATGGATTGAACTGCGTAGTGAGTAGTCATCGTGTGTGAAATCAAGTGGGAGGCAGTGACAGGTCAACAGCTGAAGTACAAGGGTCAAAAGGTTGGGATTTGTCTATCATTGTGAAAAACCTACCGCAGGACTATATGACTAAATGTGTATGAGGGCGGTTTCTCAGTCTCAGAGTCCGGGCTTCTCATGGGTCATAAGATATCATACAACTTGTGTGTTGATCTTTCCACAAATTTTACACATGAAGTTTTTACAGCAAGGCTACAGCAATGGCTTTCGGAAGTATAAAAAGACGATTCGGAAGCTAACTTAACAGTAAGGGCCATCCCCAAACTGCTTGAACAACACAGAGAAGCTGAATTTCGGAAGACTGGAACCAAAATTAGATCAAATCCAGTCTACCGTAGGAGACCATGTTTAGCGCATCTCTTCCCTGGAAGCCGCTTAAAAGGCTAGAAAGTGATTGATCTTTGGAGTCTAGTGTGACGTCGAGGGCCAAACTTGAAGTGTGGGGTTTGAAAGAAGAGGGCATTCTTGACTCATAGTTGAGATTTAAAGTCAGGATTTTTTCCTCCCCAAATCTGCCTCTTGTGAATCTTGGAATATCATATGTAGTAGGGAGTGCCTTTTTAATTGAAACTGATGTTAAATATATAATCTGTTGACAAACGTTGAAATTCTTTTAAAGTTGTCAAAACTCTAATCACGTGAATCAGGAGAGTTCACAAAGTAAATGCCAAGAAACCCTTGATATAGAATGACATATGAAGATTAAAGTTAAAATATTTGTATAAACTCTATTTGTGGGGGTTAAGACAGGTTCCTCTTTACATTACAGATGCTATCTCAAAGGAGGACGGGGACGCAGGTCTCTGCCATAAAACAACCGTTTTTCAAGTGAGTGAGGGGTGAGAAAGACACCAACGGATGAAGTCTAGTGACGCATACATAGATACATAGTGTAATATAGATTCTTATTGAATAATGGCCACAATGTGATTTTCATATTGAGACAAAATACAGATGAAGAGTTCATTTCTGGGTGGAACAAGTGCTAAATCTGTGCCTTTTCTACTTTGGACAGTTAGAACAGTTAAAGGAACAGTTCAGGTGCCGAGGGTGTATCTACAGCTGAGTAATTTAGATTTTGGGGCTTGGTTGCAAAACGGCAGAGAAGATAACAACCTGTGGTTGACAAACAAACGAGATCCGGTGTGTACTGACAATTTGGCATGCGCAGCATTCATATTTTGATGTGTCCCTCTTTCATTCTGACAGGAATTGGTGTTTGCAGTGTGGTTTTGTCAGATAACCAGGTGGGTCCACGAGTGAATCCACACCAATGCAAAAATATTCAGTTCATCTTGTGTGAAGTGTGCTACCTCAACAGAGAGAGTGGTTTGCAGAGCCGCATGTCGGTTTCCTCTCCAACTTTCAGCAGTTTCTTTTGTGGCTATGAGCAATACACTAATGAAACCTGATTTTAAAATCGGCACAAAGTCGTTTACAGTTGGAGAATTTTCATCTGTTTTAAATACGGTAGTGTTTTACTGTTGTAGCAGAACTGAAAATGACCCCACAGCACCCAACAGAAAGTCAAAGACAGCTTTGAAAACTCCCCCAAGAAGCAAAGGGAGTCATTACCTGTGAAGGCGCATACCTAATTGATTTATTTACTACACTTCAACTGAGGTATAATTAACCTACTGTAATGGCTCAGGGGCCTCACCCGACTGGTTAACTTCAAACTCCCCCTCGTCCCCACTGCTCTTTAATAACCCGTATCTCTTGTATCGTCTATGCCTCTTCCCTCACTTCCTGAAAGGGGCCCTCCATTGATCAGGCTGTAATTTATGGGCTGTGTGTGACGTGAAAATAAACGGGTGGCTGGTTCTTATCGTAGCTGAGAAGCTAAGGATTAATACTGTAGTTGAAATCTCAAAAGATGACGGCATCTGACATCTGAATGACATTTCTCTCATAGGTCAAAGCAGGGTCGGGTCTGTTTGTGAATGGACGAGGTTATTACTACAAGGATGGACTGTCCACGTAACAGCGCCGCAGTGTTTCGTGACTCTCTTATTCATCAACCAACTGTTCCCAAAATATGTGATCAACTTGTGCTGTTGCAGTGAATAGTGAGTATGCACGCACACACACACACACACACCCTGTGCTTAGCAACTGCTTGTGCTCTGACAGAGCGGGGAAAGCTGACACAGAAGCAACTCTCACTCCTCCAAAGCTGAACCTGTGACCACGTCTCAAAGGGTCAAAGGTCAAAGTGGCTGCTTCTCTTGAGTCCATGGCCTCTGGAGGGTTTGAGGTTCCCAACCTCTCAACCTTGACTGGCCACTTATAGCTCACCTGAGCTCTGTCTTAAGCACTTATTATGCCCATCTTGTTTGCAGCTCAGCTCAACTGTCAGAACCGGTTCTCACAGCGGCTCTGTGCCTGTGTCGTCCCCTGAGCCGTTGACACTAACCGCTCAGATAATGACGATTGGCTCAATTAGTTCCCTTCTTGTTTTTGTTCCCATCAAAGCCCATGCTGTCGCCAGCGTGCCTGGGCACTTCTACTGCAGCAGGACAGGTCACGTACTTCAACCTGCTACAGGCCGAGGGGATAACCACACTTGATCCATGAATGCATGTGTGCTCATTTGGAAGGGGAGCCCCGCAGCGCTGGGTGACATTCTCAAATGCAGCTGCTCTGTTTAACCTGCGGCACAGACAAGGTGCAGTATCATAAGCTTTTGCTAATCTACCTGCTTGGCATATTACGCAATTCAGACATTCTTTCGTTAAAGGGACAGCGATGTCCTTTGACAAATGCCGGCATGCATGTGAGTTAGTACAACTTTCTAATGACCAAGAGCTGCTTCCTTGAGGAACTGCATTCCAGCACAAATGAGAACTTTTAAAATGTGCCCATTAAAACCTACGTCTCTCATGTCAATAGAACAAATACAAATTCAATTACAGCAGGCTGTGGAAGAGTGTTCTCAGTTCTGCTTCAGCGTTTTAAAGCAGTCTGATGTGGAAGGTTGTCAGTGTATTTTGAGTGGTAGTATTTCAGAGGTGTACTCTGGTGCAGCTGGTAACCACTTCCTGTTTTTTTGAATAGTGAATCTTCTCACAGTTTGGCCATAATTTCCTGAAGTGTGTGTTTCGTGTGTGTGAGCGCAAGCGTTTGTGTGTTGTGGGTTCACACAAACTGAGGTGGCTTGCATGTTTGCAAAGAACAATCACAGTTCCTCTCTACGAACCGTGGTGCACCTTTGTGCTGCAAATTAAGTTTCTTGCAAAGAAGGCGACAATAACATTTGTATCTGTGTGCTTTTTCGTGCATGTGCAGCGAGTGTAGCTTCATGTATGAGTGGATGTGTCTATGGGGGGGGGGGGGGGGGATGGTGCAGTGGAATGAAATGTGCGTCCCTTTTTGTCTGATTGACATGTGTTGGAGCTTCTTTGTCTTGAACTCTATCAGGAAAGCGATGCATCATTTACTATTCTAGCTTCATGCTGTTACCTTCCTGCTCAGATAAACAGTAACATGTGAGAGCTGCGCTCACATTGTGTCTTGATCTCTGCAGCTCTCCTTTGTGCTTTGTCTACAACCAGCTCAGCGGCGTGGACCTCACACAGGCGCACGACGGAGATACCACATTCTTGCATACGCTGAGGCCCATGTCGAATGTTGTCTTTTCAATCAGGGATTAACAGGAACATATGTACACCAGTTGTGTTGATGATGTGTGTCTCTGAGTGAGCCAAGGGGGCTGCTGGGCCCTAATTTGTTTTTGCAGACTCTGATGTTAATCGTGCTGGGATTTATACTCATCCGGCCTTTTTTCGCCCTCGCCCCGTTGCGTTGCACAAGTCTGACTGAAACACTGTTAGCCTGGAAATACAGAGAAAGGACTTCCATCTTGTCCTCTTCTCAGCATTTGCTGCTCCGATGAGGGATTTGCAAGGTATCATGTTTTTAAACTTAATACTCAGGAGATTCGGTCAAACCCAGTATCAACTACTTATTCCTCATAAATTTGGGAGTGGTTTATGTCACACACACAAAAAAACAAACAAAAGAGAAAGAGAAAACATATAATCTAGCAACCGCATCACATAGGTAGCCACATGCGCCACAAATTAGAGAAGTGGGCCTGACTTGTGGGGGAAGAGGTTCCCCACTGGTTTTACACTCAGAGATAAACAGCACATTTTGCTCAAAATAGATCCCCTTCATCTCCACTTGACCTAGAATTTGTGTGCCCACACTGAGGGTTTTTCTACCCAACCCTGTTGTTACCTGCTACTGAACAATTGAGGAGAAATCTGAGACATTTAGCGGCTAGAAGATCAGTCTTGGCCGTAACCCAAAGTAGTTTCCAAAACCCGGAGGGTCCTTGGATAAGATGTCCTCCTTCATCCTGAAATATCCTCATTAGAGGACAAAAATGGGTTATAATGGAAATGTATGGCAGGGTGTGGCGTGTTATGAGAATCCCACAAATGATGGACTGGTGGAGAATTGTTCTCATCCAACAAACCGATGCTGAAGAAACAGAGCTGCCATTTTGGAGAAAGGGAAGGAGCCAGTTATTTCCAGGCCGAGATCTAATGGATCAATGGAAAGCTGAGTGGTGCTATTTGGGAGGCAGGGGACCCCACAGTGTTGAGGGTTTGGGGGGGTTTTGCATATGCGAGTGTATGAAAATACCTGTCAGTGAGATTGTAAGACAATGTGGAAGTCATAATTAGGGTCAGTTCTTTTCCAAATATGGCTCGCAGTCATGTCGTCTTTTGATTTCCCCTCTCCCAGCAGGGAAATGTGTGGAACAGCGATCAAAGATAGCAACAAATGTATGCGTTTCAGTGATTTAAGATTTCCTTGGCATCAATCTTTTCAAACAATTCACTGCACTTGCTCAGCGAGAGCTTTCATCAGATGTTCAGACGCAGCCACGTCCTGGATCATGTTGTATTTCTATGGTGCGCTGCTTTTCTTGGAATGTGCGCCGGCTCTTTGATTGTTCTGCTTCCTGTGATTTCAGAGGCCCTTTGTCTCTGCATGGTAACTCACTAATCAGGGAACTCCGTCATAGCTCCCCGTCGCCGGCCGCGCTCCCCTAATGTCACCCTCTGTGTAATGATATTTTTGGCTCTGCTGTCATGCCTCTCACAGTCTATTGAAACAAAAAAAAATGTAAAAGTTACCAAGAACAATAACCTTTAGGAATGTGCAGACAAAAAATGAGATGCATCAGCGGCAGCTGAGGAGGTAACTGCTCCGTCATGAGGCAGAGCTCAAAAAGTAAAAGAATAACAGTAAATCCCTCTCAACGGGACCTTCCTCTCACCTTCACATGCCCGTTAAGCTCCTGTGTGATTTACGATTTGATACATTACAGGCTGCTGGACACATGGATCATTTCTCTCTGTTCAATAAATGTGCGAGGAGGAACTCGGTCAGTTTCTTTGCGCTCTGGGTTTCCCCCATCTTATTTTGCTTAGACTGTGGTTTCATGTTGTGTTATGGGATCCATGAAACAACAATGAAACCAGATGTGCTTAGTAATGCCTCTATGTACAGTCTTAACAACTTTGCAGAAGTTGAGCCGAGAGCACACCATGTATTCAGTGTGAGAACTTTCTGCCGTCTAAGCTTTCTGGAAGGTCCTCAGTTCCCTTTTATACCTCCTCTTAAAATAAGCCCCCTCCCATTGGCCGAGAGCAGTCTGGTCATTGAATCACATCAGGCCAATTAGAGAGTAACACTTCCTTTACGGTGAAAGATGTTTCCTGTCGATAGTAAACGTGCGGCCTGCTGAGGAGCAGAGAAAGGGTGGGAAGGGGGGAGCTTGCTGAAACGCTGTCAGTGTTTCCCTGACCTCTGTGGCCTCCATGGCGGAAAAAATGATGGTGTTGCTGGGCTGAGGTGTGTTTATGTGTTTGCGGGTGCACAGCAGTGGTGGAAAGTAAGTAAATGCATTTACTCAAAAACAAAGTTGAAGTACTTGTACTTTGAGTATTTCCACTGTATGCAACTTTAGAGGGACATATTGCACTTTTTACTCCATGACATTTATCTGACAGATAAAGTTACTAGTTATTTTTCAGTTTACTCGTTATTTTTCTCAGTTAAATTTTTGGTCCACCATCGTTTTAATGCACAGCCAGCCCCGGGGCTGAATAAAGTAAACGGGTCCACGAGGCTTGGGCGAAAAAAATAAAAACACAAGCGCTACAAGATGTTCCGTAAAGATTCAATGGCAGTGAGGTTTTTCACTCTAATACAACCTGCCGTGAAAGAAAAAAACCTTTTTCTTGCAGCTGTATATCTGACTGTGATATGTTTCTATTACTGACTGACTGCCTGAGTGAGACGGTAGAAAAGAGAAAAAGCCTAGAAAAAGTCCCCATGGTCCTTTAATGCATGCCTTGCCCTTGTTACTTTTCAGATGAGTTGTTCGAGTTTGAGAACTCGTTCGTTCGGTGTGTCGTCCAAACCTTGAGTCGGATAGAAACCGTTTTTTAAAGCTGTTGCAAATGGCCACACTTAAAGACAGGCCAAAAAAAATGGGGGGGGAGGGGGTTTCTGGAGTAATCGGCCCAACGAGAAGTTATAAAGGAATCTTAAACTTCTCAGAGTGGGACCTCTTGAAGGGACCCAACCCTTGCACTAGCTTTTTGTATCATAAGTAAATAGACCAAGCACCTTTCCTGCACCAACACTTTTTTACCAGAATTTTTTACAATTTCTCTGTTGGTACTTTTACGTTTAATTGAATATGTCTCTCAACACAGGTATACAGCGACACACAGGCCTTGTGAGGGGAGCTACTGAAGTCGGCAGATCCTGAGATGTGAAGTGATGTACTCCCAGTGGGAATGGCAGCTTCTCTCTGATCAACTCGGTCAGATCACATTCAAAGGCTGTATTTAGAGCAGCGAACAGATCTGATGTTTAACTCCTTGTGGCACAGATGTTGTGTTTTCACAGCCATCTAAACAAACAGAAACCGCACGGGATCTTTTTTTTTCTCCCTTTTGATGTCCGTGAGAAAATCAGACGTACTAAAGGTTGCCAATCCTCGATGTGTGAATCCTCATGGTGTCTCTGTAGAGATGTCCTGTCTGTTGACCTCTAACAGGGTTTCGGTGACCAGTCTCACCCCTCACGCCCACCTGTTTCTGCGGCCTGCATAGACTCAGGCTTGTTTAACTCTAATGGGACTCTGCTGCAGAGTTAGAACCGAGGGGCCCGATGGTTGCTGCCACAGGTCGGAGGAATGTCGACCGTCTGGACGGGAAAATGTAATCAGCTGAGATCAGCGAATTAGAGGCTGGTTTCTCTTTCTCCCTTCGCGCTCTCACTTTCCCTCCATGTGCTTCTCACGCATGCAGGCCGCTCTCACTTTTTCTCACTTCTTCCCTCTCTGAGTTGCACACACACACACACACACACACACAGAAATGAAGAAAAATGACACCTTTTCTCTCAGCTATTTCCTCTGTTTTTACATACTTGGGCCTGGGGTACAAGAGGCAACCTTGTGTTTTCATGTGACAAAACACACAGAGGTCTGTGTGGATTTGGGAGAGGTGAATGGCCTAATTCATCATTCGGGGTTCAGCCTGTCTCAGCTGCATCAGGGAATATCTCTATCTACACTTAAAAAGTGGGACTGTTGGCGATGTCTCTTGAGCTTAAAGAAACTACAACTCAGTCCTGTCCTCTGTTTGACTGATGACTTCTCTGGAGAATCCAAATTCCACAGTTAAAATGTGGTTTTACCTCAAAGCTGCACGCCTGCGTTTCTCCTCAAAAGTCCTCTCGTTTGACACAGGAAACAGGATTTTTGCCTAATCCTATTTTTTAGGCTGCATTGCTTCACAAAAAAACAAGACATAGTGGAAGACATATCCAGAGCCTTCATTTAAATTAATTTTACCACCAGTAACCACAGGTGTCATCAAATCCACCAAAAACAGAAATGTTAATAATTATAACTGTAAATAAAAGAAAAGTCCTAATAATGCAGATTACCCCGTTCAACAGTGTTATACCGACGGTGAGGAATTACCGAGAGCGATTACATTGCAGCCCGTTTAGCTGCTGCTGGCTGCAGTGCTATCGTTTAATGCTGGACCAATTTGTAAAAAAAATTTCCCCATTAGTCACTCAAACACAAAAACATAAAATAGTGTGTCCAGGTTGAAAAAAATACTTATATACTGTACTCTATACAAAATCTCAACCCACAAAGTGACTAGTGACTGCCGTCACATAAACCTGAGTAGAAGGTACAATAGTACCCTCGGAAATGTACTGGGAAAAAACAGCATGGCATGAAAATATTCATGTCAACAACCTCAAAATTGCCCTCAAGCAGACCTCGAGTAAACGTATTTTGTTATTTTACAACGTTGACAAAAGTGCACGCCTGTCATCAATACACTCATGTAGCACATTGTCTCACCAGAGGCATTATTTCTGATAATTGAGCCTCCACAGTGGACGTCAATGGTAACAGGTCAACCACAGGCACGCTCAGTCTGCGCTGTAAGTCATGCACTGCCCGTCACGTACACTCACTCTCGCACATTCTCACTTGCTCTCGCACACATGTTGATAACCACACTTGCAATGTGAACCTCACTGCTGAGGAGAGCAGGCCTATAATTACAGAGCAATGGTGGGAAAGCCATAATCACAAAAGACTCAAATAGAAATCTAAATCAACAGATGATTCCAAATTGTTTCGTTCCCTCTGTTTACACAAGGCCGTTTTGATTTACGTTCAGAACTGTAAAAACCTATTGTCCTTTGACAAATGTTAACAATTCTCCAACTGAGCCTTGAAGAAACCTGAAAGCGGTGATGTGTAATTGTGCTTTTTGTGTTTTTGCTTTTACTCCCAAGCCACATGAAAGGTGTTTTTCTCTATCTTGCCAGTCAATAGAAAAGAATGTTTGATTCTGCTCACAACCTCTAAAAGAAAAAGAAAAAAACATTGATTTGAATCCGTGGCCAACTGCGAATCACACTCCCGTGTTCACCCGCTTACAACAGCTGCCTCAGTGTGTGTCTGTTGCACACACAAACACTGCATTTCCACAATTTCAGCCCAGCTGGCGGAAACCGTTAAATGAGCAGAAACTGTGACACCTCCATGGAATGAAACTTGTAATGCACATTTTCTTTCATTGTACGTGTATGTTATTTTATGGTCACCTGTTTAAAGACTTGTTGATGATGCATGAGCTGTGTAGTGAATTGCTGGCAGGGTATTTGCACCCTTTTACTTTTTAATGACACATTCTTGAACACAACTTTTAATTTCCTTTTTGTGATACAGCTGCTTGAGTGACAGTTTGAAAAATAAGATCTTTATGATGTGTTCGCATATCGGCAGTAATGTCAAAGCATGTGACATTTCGGGTTCAATCAAAGTTCAGAATGGTCAGGCATCTACTGATATCGCTTGTAATGCAACTTATTATGGACAAAGCCTCTCATCCCGTGCACACCACACTGAAATCACTTCGGAGCACCTTCAGCCGTAGACGGAGAGCACCGAGGTGCACCGCAGAATGCCACAGGAAGTATGTTCGACCTGTGCAGTATTACATTTCAATTTCATGTGCAATATTATTTTCATTAATCTATATGCAATAAAACTTTCCACAACTTTTTCAATTTCATCAACAATATCTTTCTCAATATCATGCTCAATATTACTTTTCTATTTTAGTTTCCATTAGACGCTGGTGTTCGTATCACTTCTTATACACCTTGTATTTTTACTCTTGTATTTAATATTGTATTTACTTTTTCTTTTTTTAGATGAATATTTTGTGTTATTTATTTACCTCACTCTTATTGTTAGTGCATTCTATTTTGCAATGGTGTCAGTATTATTTATTTTACACTTAATTGTTCTATTCTATTCGATTGTTCATATATATTTGTATTCTCTTATTTTTTGCTATTCTTATGTTGTAATCTTTAATGACACTCTGCCACAAGAATTTCCTTTGGGATCAATAAAGTTCGATCTGATCTGATCACATCTTATCTAACTTTTCCTCTTTTTTCTGCATCAAAACTCCGGCGTTTGTTACTGTAGCTTTAAAAAAAACTACTGTTTAAAACACTGTCGTTGCTCAATGAATTGCCTAAGACACCCCATTGCTGGGAAATGAATGCATTCCCTTGTTCCAAATTTAGTTTTTGCCCGCCACCATGGGCTGCTATTTGTCTGCCATTTCTCAGGGTTGTGGGCTTCTTTAATGAGCACTTTGATCCCACTCAGGTCTGGAGCTGGAGTTTACGCGACCCTGGTGAGAAAAAAAAAGGAAGGAAAAAAAAAAAATGATATCCTATTCTCTGCTCGAGACCTCTGAGCTGTGGTGTCCAGTCTAGTGAACGGCCACATCAGAACCCCGGGGACCTCGTCTTCATCCTCAGACCCTGAGTGACCACAGAGAGAGCTCATGACTCGTGGCCACACTTTCAAGTCACAGTGGAGGGAATTTTCTGTGGAAATACGACAGCCGATAACAAATGTACACTATAGAAGATGATAAAGAAAAAAAAATCAAACTAACTATGAACCACTTCCAGTCAACCTGTCAGATTCCTTTGATTTACAAGTTCATATCGCAGATGTCACTGGCAGCTGGTTTATTTAGGTTCATTTGTAGTAGGACATGTGTTTTTGATTAGCATTTCCTTTTATCAGTCTCATACATTTCAAAACTTAACTGCAACAGCTTCTTGGCTCTAGATACCTTTTTTTTCCCAGCATGGCTTTGACACGGAGCAGCTGTGCTGAGAGCATCAAGACTCAAGTGCTTTTTGCAACTTGCTGCATCTGTGTGCCTTCACTGCAACCTGGATAAACTTTACACTTCAAAACATCCCGAATACAGAATCTCAAACATGTTCAACCTTTAGTTGTCGTTGCTCCGAGTCTGCATAGAAAGAGATTGTTCTTTACTTGAAAACAGTTGACTGTGATGAGTATTTCTCTCAATTACTAAATGCAGATGAGAGGTACAAGGTAACAGTGACTGTGACACATTACTCTTTTTGCTTTAAGTCATTTGATTTAGGAACATTCTAGAAACAAGAGGAGAATTTACACTGCAGACAAGTGAAATCATGTCACTGACAGATGTTTCTTCTTGTTGAAAACTCAAAAGCCGTAGTCCTAAAAGACTAAAGATAGTCGGTTAGGTGTTTTCTTTTTATTGCCTTGAAGGCATCAGCAGGAATTGCCACATTCCACCAAACCAATTACCAGCTGGGCACACATACAGCGATACAGCAAAGAGCTTCAACCAGGAGTACTGAATGTTCCAGAGTCATTCATCCTTTGGCACGGAGTCCCGTGTCATGTCAGGTTACATCCCTGTTTTACTCTGTGGAAGCCACCGCAACCAAACCGACCAATCCAGCCTTACAAGTACCTCAAATGGCAGGAGTCACACGTCACAGCGTACATACACGAGTGACAGTGAATGAATGTACAGCCTTGTGTATTGAATCAGATTGGTTGGTATCAGCTTGGAGACGATGTTGGCTTCTTTGTTCACTGTGATTATAATCTTTAAATCCTGTTCGAAAAAGGTAAGACCGGATATGCAAAGAATCCATCTGCAACTGCCAGGGTGACAGGTGTGCGTGTGTGTGTGTGTGTGTGTTTGCTCTTTGAAACAAAACTATCAAAAACAAATCATATCCTTGTCAACATGTTTGAAACATATTTCACATATTTGTCACATGATACGCATCAATAACTGTTAATTCTAAGCTGGTGAAGGGAGACTTATGTGACAAGAAGACAACTTGCATATTGACTCAATGACCCACAGCACGGTTGTTGCTGTTTGCACTGCGCTGTTAATCACCAGAGTATATGGCCACGTGAGCGGGTGGAGGAGCAGGATCTTGCTGCAGGTACAATGGACCAATCCGGACACACAGTAGAGCAAGAAATCAACAACAAATAAAAGGTGCAATGAAAGCAAAATGTATGCATGAACACTCTCACAGCAGTCGGGTGTAGAGGTTGGTTTGGTGTGCGATGGATCAAAGGATTTATCCCGGTGTACACGGCTGTCAGGCTGGATGCAGCCCTTTGCCCGGACTTGCCCAGTATGTGCCCTTCCACGTGTTCTGGATACCCATGTGTCGGTGGTTATGAGTCACGCCAGACAACATTGTTTGCCCAAGCTGCCATGACTCATGGACGGGACCCGGACGGACAATCTTTTCTCATGCCTTAAGTTGAGTATCTGTTTGACTTGGGCTTCTGAGAGGTATTCCTATCTGCGTTTTTTAGATGCTAACTCAAAGACGACAGATGTTCTCTCTTCTTCTTTTTCTCTAAATCTGCATCCTGCATGTTTGCTTTGTTTCTTTACGATGGGATCGTCTGTGATTTGTTTTTTTTACTTCTAAAGAATGCCAGTGAGATATTTTCAACATAACACACTGTGCACACTTGGCATTCGAAACATGCGTCACAGTCATGTATCAGTGCCTGGCCAAGGGTTACAGCCATGGCAGACATTATAGGTGTCTTATCTCGTCTCATGGCTCCTCAAGTCAGCTATATACCACTTCAGCAACAGGATTTTATAGCAACAGAAAAAAATGGCCATAAACATAAAATGACTGACTGATAGCTGCACTCTGCCGAGAGATGCCCTCTAATTAGTGTGTTTTATGAGCCCAGGATCCACAGGAAAAACATGTTCGTGCTGCGCTGGAGAGCAAACACCGCCTGGGAGGTCACGCTACATGCAGGAAGCTCTGGAGTGTCCTCAGACCAAGTTCAGGGCAGTTACAAAGTCTCATGCTGGACCATTGGTGACCACATCATATTTGCTAATTGCGTGGTTAATTACGAATTGATTCAGCTGCTTGACCTGATATGGAAGTTGGCCGCATCTTCTGCCAGTAATGTTAGCCTCTACATTTCTTTTTTTGGACACCCTGCTTTATCGTCTATTTTACTGTAGTTCACTTATCCATCATTTACAAAGGTTGCGGCCTGATGCTGACAAGCTAACGTTCACTTTGCATTCAGTACATTATCTTTTGTATTGGGAGGAATTACTACAAGATTAATGTAGCCTGTCAACCATATTACTTGTTAATATTATCAAATGCTTGACTCAAGCTTAACCCATATTAGTAGGTCTGTCATTTACGGAGATTTGATGGTTTGATGTGTCGAAGTGTCACTGAACTACGAATTGATCCTGTGGTATGTAAAATGCTTTTGACAGAAGTATCTTCCAAATGAATATAATGTGAATGCATTATGGAGCAAATGGGTAAGTTTACGGTTATGGTCGTCGATGCAGACAGAGAAACTTAAATAGCTAATTTTGCAGCTGTCAAAAATGACAAAAGTAGCATTTGAGAAAGTGATATTGACTTGTGGACTTGATTACTTGAAATAACACCAAATTATTGGAGATATCTCACCTAAACTCTTCACTAATGAAATGACGAGAGATATAATTTTGTTTATATTTTGGTGATTTGGTAATGAATCCCTGAAGAATTCCTCCAGTGTTTGCGCTCACACCCCCCCAACATCTCCTGTTTCACCTGCTGCTGCACGAGCGAACCATTGAGCTCTCGTCCGCGACAACACAGGCCAACCTCTCAGCAAAGAAAAGCTCTTTAGATGATTGAAATATTTCAGATGCTCCTCCAGACAAAAGAAGTAAAAACAAGGGAGGTGAGTGAGAGGCAGGCGAGTTCCCTCTGACCCTCTGGTCAACCAGAGAGTGGGAAGGGTTAATCCTGGTTTACACTGACCTCACTCAGCAGCTCCTCAGCACTGGAGTGATAAACATGAGTACGAGGAGGATTCTCCTCTCACCTGGAGAAAACGCAGTGCCCCGGGCCTGACCCCAGAGGTAACGAAAGACTTGACATGACAACTATACTGTGGGAGAGAGACAGAGAGAGAGAGAGCGAGAGAGACAGAGAGAGAGAGAGAGAGAGAGAGACAGAGAGAGACAGGGAGAGAGAGAGACAGAGAGAGAGAGAGGTGGAGGGAAGGGGGACATGGAAGCAGAAAAAGCCATAAAGATAAGCCCCTTTCAGACATGGAATCACTGAAATTGCTGGGTTTCTTTATCTGTTATGTTAAGTACGGGCTTTTTTGGCTGTTAAACGTGGAAAAAGCTCCATCCTCTTGTGGCATTTGGCATTTAGCATCCAAGACATGCAGGAAATTACATTTAATGCACAATGCGAAATATTGTCAACTGCAGCAGGTGTTGTCTTTCTTATGTAGTTCTCTAATTTCAGCCTCAGACTAATTTCCAACCATTTATAAAAAGCTTACAAAACTCTATCTTTAGCGTCAAATGTTAAGCTTAATTTCATTGTGTCTTGTGATTGGTTTACATCCTGTACACAAAAGTATTCGACTATGGGCGCTTTCATTCACACTTCAGTCACGTTGAAAATGTTATAAACGTGTTACTATGTGTTTTTCAGCAAGTAAATGGATACGTAGCGTTAGAGTCAAAAAGACCAAAAAGATACAACTAATTATTACGCCGTATGTCAGCCAGTATGAATGAGACATCAATGATTTTAGTTTCACTCAATAGTTTCGAACACCGCTCTTCTACAGTTCATCCCTTCAATGTTTGATAGAACTGTGGCGTCAGTCCAAATATTAGTCCACTTGACTGTTTTGCATTCTTTCCTTTTGTCGAGTCTCATGCTGCTTCATGCCATCGCTAGCTCAGCCAAGGAACATTATGCCAAACTCTCCGATGAAAAACGGAGACTTATTTTTGCCTTCGACATGCTCACAAACTTTGGATCTGATTTGGTGACACAAATCGAATGGTCCAAGGTGAAATGGTGAAAAGGAGGACAAAGAAAAGAAGATAGATGGATACAAAGAGAGAGGCAGCAATGATTAGAGAAAGAAAGACAGTAAGAACAAGAGATGGAGAGAAAATCAGACATACAAATCCACCTTCTATTGATCAACCCTGTGTTTTCTTCTCCTCTTGTGCTTTTCTAGGAAATCAGCAAGCTTTTCTTCGCTCGACTCTTGAAACTGATAAAAACCCTGCTATCGTTCAAGGTAAATGCAAAGTTGAAAGGATGTCAAAAACTGTTTGCAAAGCATTGGGCGTTGGCATTCACTTTGCAGCGATTCTTTTTTTCTTCATTTTGGACTTATCTTTATTTCTATTGATAAAGTGGAGCTGATTCAACACTGTCAAGGGGTTGAACTTGATCGCTCCAGTTGTCATTTTTCAAAGTGACTAATGTTAAAACAATATGTTATGTACATAGTTTTCTAACAATAGTGAGGTTTCTATGTGAGACATGTTGTTTGGGTAATATATATAAATCAACCGCGGACATGTTTTTGTAGCCATGTTACTGTGTAGGTGTGTTTTGTCTTGAACTGGCTTATAACATCATTACTGCATTCCATGTGTGTGTTGACCTGTCTGCTCAGGTCTCATCTTCGACCACACCGTCTCTATGTATAACCACATACTACAAAAACAGTTGTATTGTTTTTACAAACCAAATCCTGTTCAAAACAATGGTCTAACCTGAAACTTCAACTGCTTAATGTCATGTAAAACCAGCATCAGAATTACAACTTTGCCTCCTGGAGATTCACGCGACACAGAAAAAAAGGTCCAACAAAGTGAGAAAACTTCTGCAAACCATTTGAGAGAGTGTTTTTTTCCCTGCTTTGTTTACATCTTACAGCCATAAAACGGTAATAAAGCGATCTACAGAGGGGCTCCTTGAACGCGACCTCCTTGTAAAATGTTACCTGAAACTCTACAAGTATTTTAATGAGCACATCATAAACTCGATATGCATTTCTGTTGACAGAGAGAGCGAGAGGAATAAAAGAAATCCCCTTTATCTCCTACTTTTTTTCGAATAAAGGACTCTCAAAGTGAGAATGCTTTGACGCAGCAGCAGCTAAGACATTTTAATTTTAGATGCAAGAGGAGTGCTATGTTTGATGGATGGAGGTTACGTCAAGTCAGACCCTGCCTATCAGCAGCTTCAGTTGGGCGTGCTTCACACACACTCACTTAAATACACACACGCACACACACACCATGCACCTGTGCAGGATTGCACTGAAAAGAGCTGATAGCAGAGTGAAAGAACTTGACATTTGTTTTCCTAATCACCTGCGACACCTCCTTTCTGTTTGTGCAGAGCGAGAAGTATCACAGAGCTCAACAAAAGCCCCATTTACTCACCATCCTTATTTGTCCAAGCGTGTTTCCCCCCAGCTTCCTGAAACCACAAGCTCATTATTTCCTCCACTGTAATGTTAGCTTTTAAATCCACATCAGCACACACATTTGGTTTGAGATGGTAAATATTTATGCGCTACGTCTCAAACACACACATGTTTACCCTCACATTTGTTCACATTTCCTTTTTGTTTTTCAATTTGAGCTGCAACAGTTTTTGACTGGTTTCATGAGAGGTTTGGGTCATCTAAGTGTTGTTCTGCCTGATTGTTTCTTTTTATTACTTAGTTCTTTGTTTTCGCATGCAAAGTGGTTACAAATGAATGTGTATAGACATAAATTGTGCTCCTCTGGCTTGAATAATTGCGCTTTGGCTCTAGAGCTGATCACTGATTTTCAAAATAAAAGTGCCAAACACTCAATATTATTATTACTATCATACCTGGGATTATTATCATTATCATTGTATACTGCATGTTGTTTGTACTTGTGGTCTTGGGTCAATCATGGTCAGAATCGGAATCTAAACATTCTTTAGCCACTAGTTAGGTGTGAGTGTGTAACGTTTACTTTTACTGCAGATGACATACAATTCCAAGTATATGCTGTGCAACTGTACTATATGTACTCTATCTAAAATATATTCTGGCTTATAATCAATATTAAAGGACTCAATCCTATCGTTTTGATTGGAGGCTTTGACTTCTCAAGGACAAATGTTAATAACAGTCAAATAGAGGCTTTGGCTTAGGTGGGGCCCCCTGACTCCTTGGGGCCCTTGCCCATTAATCCATCCATGCCCTCAGTTGTGCTACAGGCTCTTAGCAAGAATGCTCGTGGGATAGAGCATTGTCTTGAGTGTGGGAATGAACACTGACGCTTTGACTTTCAAAAAAGTTGCTCCATGGTCCATTTAAAATTCATGTAACTGCAAGAACTGACAATAAACACGCCGAAAAACAATCCACTGCCCATCATAGCTGAAAACATCTGGATGTGACGAGATCACCACCGAAAACATCAACAATTGTGCTCCTAAATGCTATGAATCACAAATACTTTAAACAGTTTTCAGGTAGATATTTTTCAATTCATTCCCCCCCCCCTCTCCTCCCTCCACGCTCTGTCTCAGGTTGCCTGCAGACAGGTAGGATGGCCCAAGGCCTCCGGTTAAATCTGGAGCCCAGACGTCTGCTTAGCTCTAGTCTGCCTCATTGGGAGTCCTGCATTGATTGCTGCTTTAGTCTTTTGTCTCCCCTCATTGTTAATGGGGACCCTGCATTGTGAGGGGCCACTTGTATTGTGAGGGGCCTCTGGTAATATTGTCTTGCAGAGTGCTGGAGAATTGGCTGCATGGGCACTGGGCTGCCAGCGACTCCTGTGAGGTCTTGTTGACTTGTTGAATGGAGCCGCCTGAGATTCTGTCAGGGCACCAGGACTGAAGAATGCGGACAAACGGCTGCCGTCTGGATTAATAACAGGCTAAAATAGAGACTAAAAACAACGGGAATATTTCAGTGGAACTTCAACAACACACATAATCATAATAATGTTTAAAAAAACACATGAATGAAAACTGCCTTATGTCTATTGCATGTAAAACAAAATGAAAACATAATGGTGCTAAAAGTGAAACTGGTTGTATTGCTGTAGTTATTAAAAACAATGTTTTTTAAACTGTAGGGAAAACAGAAAACAGTGATTGCGTGGTAGTCGTTAACTCACAGTATATTATTGAGGGGCATGATCCGAGCAAGGGGGAGCAATAGGAAGGGGGTAGGAGCCATTGCCCCCCCCCCCCCCTCTGGTGCACAAGCAATACACAATCGATACTATTGACAATAGATACCACTATTTAGCATGTGCCTCATAATACATTTAATAAATCGTTTCTAACTATTAAAACATATACTACATATATTGTAGTATTGTTATTACATAATACATACTGTTGTGACGCGTTACCAACATTCAAATAAACACACATTTGCACTAGATGCACGCATGCAAACACACTATACTGAAGCTGTAATTCCATATTCAAATGCACTGAGCTGGACATTCAGGAGAGAGGAATGTACTGTATTTATGTTTGGACTCCACGTTGTTCCTGCAGGATGCCGCAGTCAAACCATAAAAACCGTATTTGCTCTCTTTCTCTCTGGGGCTCTGTGTTATGATTTCTCTCTCGCGCTTGTTGCAGAGCCATTGTGTCGCTTAATCACAGACTCTGCTGCTATCAGATCAGGGAACGTTTTTTAACATCTGTCAGCAGAGTGAATCAGTGGAGCTCCCCCTAACAGCCTCTCTCCGAGCACGCAAGATGATGCTAAAAGAACAACTTTGAGGAGGGAGAGAAGAAACTGTGAAGCTGATTTTGGATTTTGTTTCATTTCATGGAAAGGTCTGAGGATGATATATGCCGTGATCGAATATTCAAGGCTATTGGAGCTACTCAGTGCCAGGGATGTGTTGATATGTAAGCATCATTCAGTTCACTTTCGTTCAAAAGGGGTCAACTATCTCTAGGGACAGACCGGAAATAAAAGCGTGGTTAAAAAATGACAAACCCTGAATATGAAAATATGAATGACAATGAATTAACTTGATATAAAATCCTCAAATTGATCTGGGATTTTTTTAAATATTGGCTATTTATTGTGTGCAAATGTACAAGAAAACATCCAGTAGCATTGGGAAACACAATCTTTCATATGCAACCTTATACTGACTGTCACGCAGATAAACGTGGGGTTACCTCTTCAGTGGAGTCACTGGCGGGATGTGTGCTGGGTTCATGTAACAAGCTTACAGTGAATCCCCTCGGATAATGACGGTGACTGAGCCCGCTTCTATTGTTCACCTGCATTGTGTTACATGGGAATGAGGACGGCTGGAAACCTAGCTTTTGTTGAACTCTTATATTTTGTATTACCACACCAGTCCTGACACGAACACGCACATACACACACACACACACACACACACACACACACACACACACACACACACACACACAAACACACACACACACATTTATATTATATGCAAGAGAGCTTCGCCACTTCAAAGGCTTCAATCTGTGCACAAAGCAAATGGCAGGAGGAAGTAAATTAGAAGGGGAGCACGGGTGCTTCTTCAGAGGGAGAGGAAGCACATCGGAAGAACCTTTAATCTCCCACAACTCTGCCAAATTGAACACCCGGAGGACCGGACATCACATGACTTGCTGTAATGATATCACATTGCAAAATACAAAATTCATCACTGTCCCCCAGATATTATTGTCCCCAGCATGACGTGTCTTTTGATATTGTGAGCTTCTCAACAAGCAGCTTCTTGAAGGTATAATGTTGCGAATCCAAGCTGACAATGGAAAAAACGCTGTCCAATGATAATGTCGAACTAATGTTTCAATTTGATATTGTCCAACATTCACAACGAGGTTCCGTGACAGTCGTTTGGACTCACGTTTTTGTATCTGGTGGTGGTGTTACATCTGTAAACATTGTGAATTTCCTGATAAAGACATCTGGTATTTGAATGATGATGCAAAGGCAAGGGTATTGGTTTTTGTTTTTAACATGAATTGTTGACTATGTTTTATTCTGTGTGTACTGTGTGAGCCATGTCACAGACAAAATACATTTTTCTGACGATAACCAAAAACAACAAGGTGACACGGACACTTATTTGTTTGCTGTCATGATCATTGTTGTCTGTTTACAGCATGGCTAAATCTTAAAGTCCTGTTGCTCTGCAGTGCAAACATGCATTACATTGTTTATCAAACCCAACAGAGAACAAATCAAAACACGATTCTTAAGTTATGGATTGAAAAGGATGAAGTGCTAAAACAATGTTGGATTGTAATTGTAACCTTAAAAATAAGCCTGTGCCGTTCCAGCAGCCCAGCTTAACTCATCATCTCTTTCTTTGTGACAACCTATAATTGCAGACTTTTTAAGCAGCCCCGGAGATGTGCTGTAGATAAGCTGTCCAGCTTAACACAGTCAAGGCTTCTCAGTGGTTTCCTTTAGGCATGGCGTTCCCGCAGGCTTCAGATTTTGTGCAGCGGTGTCATGTTTCAAAGATGTTGTTCAAAAAGCATCAGAGTAAGACGAGCGATTCATTTTGTAATTAGCGGGAGAGAATTGAACTGAAATTTACATTTCATATTCAAATGACAAATGTGTTCAGACGTGTCACTGTGTATGTCTTGTATGTTAAGATACTAGAGATGTGGATCCATGATGTGGATCCACTGGAGGACATCAGTTGTTGAAGTGATTAGTGGTCACAGCGTTTAGTAAAGGCAAACTCTTTAATTACAGAAAACACAGATGGAGGTAAATACTCCGTCACCTGATAGCATCTCGGGTAAAGTGCCCCCCTCCCTTCTGCCATCAACACCAAACACTAAGTGCAGGTAACGAAGCTGTAGCCCTGAGGTCCCTCTGTCTCCAAACGAATAGAGAATGACAATAGAAGTAAATCTCATTTCAATTGTTAGAAAAACATTCAGGCAATATGAAACAGAGATGTTTTTCAGGTAGAAATTTTAATTTACCAAATGCCGGCGATCAGAATCTGTCAGGTAAACCCTGCGAATTCTGAATGAAATCCTGCGTATAAACTACTTTGCTGGAGCTCGTCAGGCAGGTCTTTCCAAAGCCCAAAGGCAGGTCACCTTTGGTCTCTAACCTTGAAGAAGGAAAAGTCAGGACATTTCTGCCTGAAGGTCTCAGGTTGCACGAAGGAACCAACAGTCCAGAAAGAAAACAGGCATCAAATGAAGCAGCAAAGACGCAATAATGATGCAATTAGATCAATAAAGCCTGCTAATCAAATTCAAAACAGGTACTTACCAGTGAAGAGATGTTTTACAGATATGTTCCAACAGTACCCCTTTTGGTAATAGTTTTGGTTTCACGTGCCAACCTCGATTTTACGTTTACATTTTGCTGAATTTTGCCAATCACGTTTTGGTTGGAAAGTACTGGGACATACTAGAGAGTTCACTTCCAGTTTATCAGCGAATACTGTCTTGATATGTTTGTGATAAAACTAAACTGACTCTATAAAGTAGACGCAGCACAAGTTGAAAAATGCTGCAAATGCATTGGAGGTTTTCTGACACATGAACAGAACACTGGAATTGTGAGGCAATAACTCATTTAGAATGAGTTACAAGAAGTAATTGTGTGAGAAGATTTAGTGAATATGCCGTGCTGTAGTACCGACAGCTTGATTTGAGGTAATGTTTTTAGTATGAGTCACCACAACCGCAACCTCGGGTGTGCCGTTTGATTTCCCCCATCAAACAAAAAAAGATAACAGAATCTGGCCAAAACGGGATTTTAAATCATTTGAAAGAGACATTTGTTGGGGAAGTTTATTTCTTTCACCTTTCCATTTTGTATTTTTTAATAGGTCACTTGTGTCCCTGGCAACACTTCTCTTTATGAAATATTACGCAACAACCCCCTGGATTTTTTTCTTTGTCAAAAATGAATATAATCAATTATATTCATTTGATTTGGTGGTATAATACTTTGAAAACATAACTTGAATCTGTTCCAGCTAATTTAAGATAGGATAAGATAAACCGCACGAGGAGACCTGCAGATAGCTTCTCCTCTGCGTTGTAAAACTCATTGGCATGGAATTTATCTCCTCTTGCTGTAGATTAGATTAAAAACTGGCACATCATTCAATAACTTCTATAGCAAATGTTTTATTTATTCTAAACCCGAGATAAGGCCTCGACTTTTGCAAACAGTTCACTTTGGGTGACCGTGCGGCTTGGAAAACAAAAGCGAGGTGTAGACTGACTGCAGCCCTGCAGGTCACGTGCACTTCACAGATGAAACAAGCAGTAATTACCCAACACTGGCACTGTGGTCATCATGCCTGAACCTACTTGAACAGTGAGTTCTTAAGTGAGCAGAGCCACAAATACACGTCTGCCCTCAGAAGATGTGATGGACAGCAAGACGTTTAACAGACAAGTCACAGCATAGCAGCACCAATTATCTCTTCTTATTCTTTGTCCCATTTTTCATGATGAACTTCTGATGAGTAATAAATAACAGCACAAGCCATGTGCAGTCTTGTTCTTTCTGCTACCAGCGATAGTGACGAGCATAACGACTCTCTCTCTCTCTCCATGTTGAAGTTCTACTCGCAGTGTATTTAATGTCTGACACATTCTCTGAACCTTATTCACCAAGCAGAAGTGGAAATATTTGACCTGTTAACAAGCACACACATTCTTCTGCAGAAGCCCAGAAATGAAATATCTCCAAAATGAAATGGTTACTATTCGTTAGCTCTTCTGATAAAAGTCATGTTCAGGTCTTTTCTGTAAGGTAACTCTGAAGAGTTTCCTGGTGCTTTTTAAAGTATATAGAAAGTCTGACATTATTCTGTACTATTTCTAAAGTCAACAAATCCCATCAAACAGAATGCTGATTTCATAATGACGATTAATTGGGTGAACTTTTTCTTGAGGGCATGAAGGGAACCCAGTTCACACAGGTGCTTTGTTACTTTTTTCACAATTTGGTGCATTCTGGCGAAGACTTTTATCACTGGAAAATGCACCAATTTATGCATGAAAATAAAAAAATAAAACATTTTACCCCCCAAAAATATGCTGCGAGTGATGAACGAGCCTCATTTCTCTCGTAACTGAACAAATTTGTACACATTAGAACTATCCTTTCAGTATCTTGCTTGTTTAACGTAATGTCTGAAGTTAAGACAAATAGAATCCATTCATGGAGCACGTACTACACAACCACTTTTAAACAGGAAACTAAAGTGTGTTAAACTACCTAGACAGCTAGCTATACTTATGTTAGCGTATCCGCTGAGCACAAAATGGCCAAATGCTTTATAAGACTTAGATAGAGTTGTTAACCAATCCCAATGACTCATTAATTCCTTTGCCAGAGTCAGAGAGTCTGGCTTTCAAACCTCCCTTTCTGAAAGAGGAATCATTCTCGACGATTACGCATTTCAAGAAGTTGCAATATCAAAAAATAGAATGGAACAATAAAAATAACGATGGTGGTGTTCAGAGTCTTTATTTATTATTTCTTGACACAATCAAACACTTCACCATTTGCATTTCCTTCTGTCCAACAGTAGAAGACTGGTAGCGAGCATAGACTGTTTATAAGAAGTAAGCAACCAATGTTACAACACATTTATTTCTGACTCACAAAAGTAGAAGTTGAAGAAACATGACTTGGCACTTTCTACTTTCATGTAGGTTAGAGGTCCCTATAATCTGGCATGTATACTGTATTTTATAAATTACTCTACTTTAACGTAATTATGTTCATTAAATCCATAATTAATGCGTGTAATTTCAGCAGTGTTACCTTGACGACTCACCCACAGCAAGCAAAAAGCTTTAATGAGTTACACCTGCTATCCTGTGAACACTATGTGCTTCAAGTCTTTTCTCGGATGATGCTGGAACTGGAAACGCTTTCAACTCAAGTAAACGCCTACAAGATCATAAAATCCACAAACTGGACAATGAAGCTTGAGTTGTTAAATATTTTACAGTGAAATACCCCTGCCTTTTCTCTCAGCCTCGTACGCACAAGATGAAGTCAAACATTTACTGCCCCTAAAAATAAAGGTTTTCTGCCGATTGTATAATTGCATGGTGCGGGGATGTTAGCGTGTAACGTGATGCCGTGTTGTGTGTGTTTGTGAAGGGAAGGGGTTGCGGAAAGGGGAGGGAGATGGGGCGGGGGAGCTTTGGTACAATATAATTATAATAGGATGGCCTTCGCAGGGCTCAACTTGTTATTGTCTTTTCAAACTCACAAAGACGGCATGGAAAACTAGACTTGTGGTCGAGGTTTGTCTACTTCATCCTCTATATATTTTACAACAATTCGGTGAATGAATTTTGCTTTGAGGTGGTGACTCAAAGCGACTTCTGGATATCTAGAGAAATGACAGCCTCAGTATTCCCTCAATCAAGTTTTTGTACCTGCACATACCAGCTGCATGTATGTCCACTATAAACCTGTCAACACAATAACTCCCCTCTCTTTAAATAGTCCTTAAGAACTTCAGGTAAACCTTCAACCGTTGGTCTGGCCAGCGCTTGCTTTTCTGACTTATGCAATTCCATCCAAGAGGTATTTTATTGAAGTGGTTGCCTATTTGCCCTCACATTAAACGCCGGAGGAATTCATCCCTGGGTTTGCTGAGGTTGTTTTGATGTGAATTCAAAAAGCCTGTGTGTGCAGAAGGAGCTCATTCACAGCTCACAGGGACTCAATGGCTTCATTTGTCCTTGAAAGTAAACACTCACAGAGGAGGCCCTCAAATATGGCCTTTTCAAATGCCAAGGCCCCCTCAGCTCTCCATCATATGTGACAATGAACAAATTCCTATTCAAAAGCACTTACTGTGCAACAGCGTATCATTGTGGTGTCTTCAACACACCCGAGTAAATGAATGAACCACATCTATATGTGGGACAAAGCATGTTTATGGTTTGTGAACTGTAAACGTGACAAACATGTATGATGCTGTTGGACAAATGCTGTGTTTAATTTCTCAAAAACCTGTTGGACACATTGACATCAGGCCAAAATAAAGATGTTTCACTGGGGATTACATAAAATAAATCTGTCAGGAAGTGTCTGGCTCACCCATATTTCACACCCAACACCCATCATTCCAGATGTGTAAATAGATCTTCCTGTGCTGTAGGTAAATGCTATTATTTGTAAATAAATAAAAATTACCCAATCATAATTAGAATAATAATAACAGTAATACTATTGAACTGTCAGTGATTAAGTTGCTCTGGTCAACTTTTCATTCATCCCACTAACAGTTACCACTTGGACTGGCGGATGGCTGGAAGTTAACCATGTATCCATCACTTTCAGCAAACTATCTGTTACTACGATTTCAACTGTTTATCTGTTACTTTTACCAAATAAATTCAACTGTTTATCTGTAAACGTTACTTTTAGCTAAATGTTTCAATTGTTTGTTCTTTTAGCTAGCTATTTTAAATGTCTGTTATTTTTAGCGAACTATTTCAACTGTTTATAGTTTCGGTGAGCTTTTTCAACCTTTTCAAAACAATTAAAACTATATATCTGTTAGTACTATTTCAACACTTTATTTGTTACTTTTACCAAACAAATTCAACTGTTTATCTGTAAACGTTACTTTTAGCTAAATGTTTCAACTGTTTATTCTTTTAGCTAGCTATTTAACGGTTTGTAATTACTATTTCAATTGTTTATTCTTTTAGCTAGTTATTTTAAATACTCATCTGTTACTTTTAGCTAGCTATTTCAAATGTTTAGCAGTTTTTTTCAATTTCAACAATCTAACTAAATAGATTCAACTATTTACTTTTAGATTACAATTTCAGTTCCCAACTGCAGAAGTACCCCCTGGGATACAAGCATGTTGGGAACCACTGGTCAGGGTTATTACATCTTTGTCTCCTTGGTGACCAGAAGTTAAATACGCCCCTGTAGGTGCGTGGAAACAAACAAGGAGGCGAGTATTCCCTTTGGCTGCACCATGTGGCCGTTTATTTCCATCCATACAAACAAACATCCATTCACTTCCTGCCACCCTTTAACCCCCCCCCCCCCTGTCACCAGGGTTACGCCCCTTTCCTTAAAGGGGCCCCGTGAATTCGGTCATTCCCTACACCCCTGCATTGGACACCCACCTGCCAACCGCTTGTGTACAACCCATGTCATCTTTATTGGTGTCAAAAGCAAAAACATTGTGTTCTGTACAGTAATCTGCTTCAGGAAACACTAAAGAACAACAAATGAAAAGCACGACAGACAAGCGTTCTAAAACTAAAGTCAAATGCCATTGATCATGTCTGATCTGATACTGTAGTCAAAATACCAAAGCACCACAACACACTTCCCCCTTCAGGTTCCAAGAATGCCACAGTGACTCATCATTGCCCCCGTCTATCCCAGGATGCAACACGCTGGGCAGCGGTGTGTGGTTTTTGAGGCATTCCCAGGTGAGGTGTGTGTGCGTGTGTGTCTGATTGTTTGTCATGTCTTTCATTGCACCTATTACACAAAAACAGCCCTTGTGAGATCCTAATGGTGTTCTCCATCAACGTCTCAAAGGGAGATAGGGAATAACCTCATGTCCAACAACAACTATGTGGGTTTAAGACTGTGTAGGTATGAAGATGTTGGTTTTTCTTTTGTAGAGTGGAGCCTCACATTCCCACAACACCTGTAAAATTCCACTCCGGATTGTAGAGTTGATGCAGCCAAGCGACATCCCACACAAGCCAACACTGCTCATACTTCAGATAAGAGAGGTGTAGTCTGAGAGTTTGTTCCACCAGCAGATATTCAGACATGTTGCCAGGGTGTGTTGTGTTTTCACTTTACTCATGCTGCTGTATACAAGAGCTTCCAACACATTGATTGAGTTTGACAAACAGTTGCGTAAATAGTCAAAACATATCTTCTAGGAACAATAAGTCGGTCACAATTGCTTTGATTTTGCAAATCTCTTGCCATATGAGGATTGTTTAAATGTATTCAGGTCGATAGTTATTTGCTGTACACGTTTTTGGAGGCTGTAAGAATGTCTAACCGTGTTGAAAGTTTCATACTATCTTTATCATTCATTATTATGTCATATGTTTTTGCATCTTTCATAGAGTATTTTTGTATGTTTCACATCCATCGACATATATTTTAGCATGAATCTTCACAGACTGACTCATAAAAATAGTTTGGCAGCCGATCTCATGTGTGCAAATGAATTCAGTGAGTGACTTTTACTGTTCAGTGATCCATTCCTTTTGTGACAGTGCTGCCATTTCATCACTGCATGAATCAAATGGTTTGTCTTCTCGTTTTCCTGTGAACTCGAAAAGCTTGTCTCTGAGCTTTCCGTCGCTCCACTGACCTGAACAAAACAAAGAAAAAGAAACTTCCTGAGCACGCACTGCATCAGCATTGTCTAGGCTCACCCCATCCGCATGCAAATCATGTAAATTGCAGGGAAGGGTGGTTATGCATACTGTAATTTCAATGGAATATGTGTGCTTAAATTAGAGCGCGGCGTGGTTAGGGGGCAAATGTACCGAGGCGCTGGGGCCTCTGGCTGGTGATTGGCTGTGTGTTGTACTAACAGACAGGGCCTTTCCACTGGTCGTGACGGGCGGTTCTGATGTGGCCGACCATGCGGCCCTGATGACCGGATTGCATGTGTTCCTTGACCCTGACCATAATGGACATGCAACTTTTACCAGCCGGAAGAAAATTACAGCCCCTCAGGAATGTTGCTGTTATTATTTTTCCTTCTTTGTAGAAGAGGACATTTCAACGTGAAAGCCATTATAAAACCATTGCATCTAACCATCCGCAGAGGGAAATGGACTTTCTTGGTGTTGTTGTCCATGTAGGAGGGTAATAGATAATTATGAGGGAGTGCAGATGAGTTTAAGAGGATGTTCCGCTAAATTAAAAAAGGGCAATCAACACATTTGACTAATTTCTTCCTCTGTAACCCGCCTACTACTCCACTAATTCTCTACCATGGCTGAAATGTATATGTCACTCAATTTCAGTCAGATGCAGAGGGAGTGGATGCTGCACATTGTAGTTTGAGTCAACGAAGGACACACACAGTTTTCTTTCTAAGGGAACACATGTTTGAGGACTTTCCCCCACAAGCTTCTAACAATATAACTCAAAGACTTTAACACATCTCGTGTGGGAGTAAAGCAAGTTAAACTCCCCTGAGTTTTAAATCATCCTCAAAATATATCTCCTGGAGGATTCCTTCAAACCAACCTGTGCACGCTGGTAAAACTAAAAGTAACTCACTAAAGTCGACTCCATATAAACTGAAATTGCATTTGGCTCGAGTCATTTGGGTAAATTTAACGGGGTCTGTAAGAAGCTAAATAGAATCACCACATGGGTCAACACTAAAAGTGATGCTGGTTTGGCTACAGCGGGTCCAGCATCTGTTTAAAAGCTATATGAGCTTGACATAAACAGGGGAACTCTGGCTCACCCTCGGCCTCCTTTGGAGAATGGAGCCCAGATAGCACACAAACAGGTGGCAAAGCTGAACTGTTTCATCCCTTGGTCGTAAAACTCCTCATTAGGATTTAGGCCAAGAGATTCTATTGAACTTTAAGTCACAAACAGTCCGTTTTTGGTTCTTTGGTCGTTTTTTTTTTTTTGAAGTTTGGAGATAAAGATCACTGAGATTAGTGCAGCTTGAATTCAGTGAGATGACTCGGAAGGTCTTTTTGGGGGGGGGGGGGGGGGGGTGAGTTACCTTCAATGATCATATCTGCTGTGGAGGATCAAAGGAGGGGAGTCTCAGCCCTGAGGGATGCTGATGCCTCTTGTTGCTCCTCACCTCACCTCGCTTTCCCTATCCTGTCAGATGTGTATGTGGAGGACAGGGGAGGAAAAGAAAGAGAGAGAGAGCGAGTGAGAGAGAGAGAGAGAGAGAGAGGTGTGGATGTCTAAGGTGTGACAGATGACAAGAGAAGGGAATAAGGAAGCAGGTGAAGAATTCCCTTCAATCTAATATTTTACACAGTGTTAAGGTAATGCAAGGTGTCCTGCCGTCACCTCCGGATTCGTCCCCTGAATTTAGTGGCCTTTACTCAAACATCTCAATGGGTTTTTAAGGATGCTGCAAAATGTAAGGACACTTGGCAACCAAACAACAATCCTTTAATATAAGAAAGGACAAAATCCCCTTATTTTCTTTTCTTGAAGGCAGCAGCAAAGATAGATCAACTTTCCCTTTAACACCTCCCTTCTCGCTCCCCTTATTTCCCATCGCATCTCTCATTGGCTACTATCTAACAAAGAGAAAAGTGCCCCCAAATATTTACATTGTCTTTCCATGACACAGCTGTGAGCAAGAACTATTGTGGGAACTCTTGTTGGTGTGTTCCCCAAACAATATTCAATATTCCCATGCAACAATGAAAGATTTCCCAAGTTGATTTTCATAGTGTGATAAGCATGAACCAATGCCTGAAAGTCAATCTCACTCACTGCATTCTTTGGAAAATGATTGCCAGTAATGTAAAGTTTGTGATTTATTGTTAATAGGTGAAAACCCACATTAGTGGTCGTTTTTTATATTCAAAATTAAACTCATTTTCACTCCACAATGAACTGCGACACACATATTTAAAGTCAGAGCTCATGTAGACTTATGAAACCGAAGTAGGATTTCCTGTGTAGTTGACAGAAGACATCGGCATGCTGTCCCAAGCTGTGACTCAACAACGTGTCCTGTTGGGTAGAGCAGCCCGGGGATTTGCATCACTTTTTAATAATTGTTTCCCATCTATTCATTTAAGACAACAATACCAATGTCAATGCTGATACGGTTGAAGGATCCCTGGTGTATTCTTGTTATAACAAAAAGTTGAGGGTGAGGAAGCACATCCTATTGTGACAGTGACACATAAAACAGGAATAAAAAATGCCCACGCTGCTGAAATGTTGTCGGGGACACATTATTTTGAAATATTTCCAGTTCACACACTTGAAACCGCAGTCTTTGATTCAGTCTTGTAATTTATCGCTTGACTGCCTTATGATCTCCTGTGGGCATGCAAGTAAATTGCCCCGCTGTGTAGATGTTGAGATAGTGATCACGGCACTACAACCTCAGCTTTGGTATGCTGACAGACGGCAGCTGAAGCTTTTTCAGTCACTTGTGAGTGCTGAGAGTCGAAAAGTCAATTAACCTGGGGGTGAAGAGGTCAATTTAAAAGGATCTTTTCACAGTCAAATATTCATGTCTCTCAGATACATAGTATAACCAGTTTCCTTTTTTTGTTTTTTACCACCTTTTTAGAATATTCTTTTGTCGAGGAAAAACCCTGTACTTCCAGTTCTTCAGTGCTTTTGAAATTAAGGGTTACAGATGAAACAAGACAAGCAGCTCAGTGAGACTGTACTTAACGCCAGCATGCTAGACTGTTTTGGTCAGAACTACAAATGTGAATGCTATGAGGGTGCTGGAAGAAAAGTCAGAACTCCTAACCTGGGCACCACAAATGTTTGTGACAAATGTCACGGCAATACAGCCAATAGTTGTGTCATGGCACTCGTGTGGTTGAAAACCTACATTGGGATTTATCAATCTCGGTGTGCCATTTCAAAAAGAGAATTTGGTTCGTTGAAAAATAAGATTTATTCCCGCATAGTCTTCATATCAGAGTTTAAAGAGCCTAATGACTCATTTTGACGTTCTGCCTGTAAATCTCTGGTTGTCTGCACAAAAGCATTTGAGCTGTTAATGAACATATGTTTCGACAGTTGTTCCCCATTGTGAAATACTGTTACAAAACCAGGCCATAAATCGCTGCCAATAATTATAGAGACAGTAATCTCTAATCCTTGAAGGTGGGCGAAGATCGTGCCTCCATGTCTGCATGCCTCACACCACATCTACAGGTTAATCAACGTGGGAGGCAGACGCACCTCCTCATGTGCAGTAGTTACTACATCAGACTGCGGTATGAAGACATGCAGTGTTTGCTGAAAGACTGAAGAAAGAGCATCGGCTAATCTAACTAATTTCATCCAAGATTAACAATAAGTGGCATTCTCAACACGTGAGTTTATTTTGGGAGTGTGTGTAATTTACATTTCAAGACGGGTTTTTTTCCCCTATCTAAATGCTTCAGGATGTTTGAATTCTTAAACTGTCTGTGTCTTATGCAGAAGCACACAGTAAGCTAACCATGTGCGCAACCACCCTACCCCAAATCATAAATGATGGGGAGCTTTTCAAGCTCTCTGGAGAGACCCCATCATTGCACCACTGAAATATATACCCATCAAACAAGCTATTTCTGGTCTCAACTCCTTCATGTGGTTGAATGTCTATTTTTGCCTCACCCTTGAATTTTAACTGAATGATATTGTATACCCTGACCGTACTCCCATTGCAAATTATATGAGGGGAATCATCTGCAGATAGGATGAATCACAGTAGGTTATCGTAACCAGCGCAAAGTCAAGCACACGTTGTACTGAATGCATTTTCAAACCCCTGTCCCAGGATGCATCCCAAAGGTTTATTTTTACTCAGCTGGGAATGGTTATGGCAGCAAACCGCCATATGGCTGTAAGATTGAGTGGTCTTGGTGGAAAATGGGGACGGAAATTATAGAGGGAGAGAGCTGGTGTCACACGGCCGGGCCTCTCATTCCTCCTCTTCTCCACGAGCTGATTGGGTAAATGCACTCTGCGACTGGGAAACAATTACTGGTTGGGTTCATGAGGATACTGGTCAAAAGCATCACCTGCCTTCTCAACTGGAGAGGCTTCATTTGAACATTTCATTCAGAGAGTTGCGATGCGGGCTGCTCTTTTTCAGATGTTTACTTCACATTGACATTCAGCTCAGATTCACAAAATTGTATGAAGCTCCAAAAAAGCAGACTTTGTGTTAAGGACATGAATAACATGACGGTTCTGCTCAAAAGGATCATGTTACAGGCAGCACCGCAAATGCATGTGCATGTCGTGTAAAAAGGTTTCTTTTTAATGTTGAAATAGTACAAGTTAAAAAAGCAATGGATGTGAAGGGTATATATACTGTACATATACATATATTTAGAATGAAGTTTAGGGTTAGAATTACTTAAGACAAACTGAAAATGAAAACTTCACTTGCAGTAAAAGTCTAAATCTGACAGATTTGAAGGCAAATCCTCGTGAAGTCCACTGTTTTCTTTATGTCTCCTTCATGTAATCCTTCTATGTTGGGAAAAGTATCGCTCAGACTTTCCCTACATGGACTGAATATTAATGTCATTCTCATTTCAGAACATTTCATAAGACTAAGTCTTGTGTGACCTAACATTATGTATCAGCTGAAACACAGTGTAGCGTGTTACATATCCACACCTGGGAGCCGCTAAGCATTTTTTTTTTTTCCCCACTGGGTCATCGGTAGCACAGCTGGAGCAATTTGTCTGTTTAGTGTTTTCATTATGAGCTCCTCAACAGCAGTTGTTATGGCAGGATGGAGCTGCTCATTCACTCTCGCCTTCCCGAACTGTCCCTGCGCATCAGGTTTCTGAGTAATTCAGTCATTTAAAGTTGCTCATGACTTCGCTCTTTGATGCTGAGCATGTTGTACATGGCTTGATAGTGTTGGAGACTTTCTTGTGGCGCGGGACACGCTGTACTTTGTGCGTGTGTTTACTCTGCTGCTGTCTATCCAGAGCCCTTTTTTCTAAGAGGTAGTATAAACAGTAGCCCAAACAGATTCAAAAATGAAACACAAGATTGGATCCAAAACCCATTTAACCTCAGTAAGCAGGGCTGTTCTCAAACATGAGCTCATTGATTGGACTGTAATTACAGTAAAATCAACCATTGTCACCCGTTCATTTTAAGTGGAGTTGCTGTAAGGGGACAATGAAGCCCCACTGCAATACGTCCACAGCGAGTGACGCTGATGTCAAACACATGTTTCCCCCCGCAGCCCAACAGAAATAGACAAGCCTATTTAGAGGGCTGGTTTGCATGCAGGCTCCAAGGACTGATGTTTGCAATCTGGGAGCCACAGCGGGTTTTTACATGATCAGTAATTCAAAAAGTGGTCGGCCAAAGAATTCATTTTGTGCCTCTTTGTTTTGCTGTTGCCATGCACTTGTGCTAAAATACCATTTGGTGCAACAGGCCGGCATTAAGACAGCAGAAAGTATGTTAGACGCCGTCCAAGGCCGATCAAATGTCCAGAGCAGCGAACACAAATATTTTCAGGAGCAGGGAGCGAAACCAAAAGCCGCTCTTGTGGACAATCAAAGTGAATTAGGTGGTTTGTGACGAGTGTGTCAATGGTTATTACAGCTGTTACTCTCCAGATAATATCCAGATGTAGATTAGCTGGTTAAAAAAGCAATTTGAAGGACAGGGAGTAGAGGTTAGTCCTCTGTGGTGCTGCCGAAGGTCTGCAATTGTCATTATCCAGATTGCAAGGTGTCTTTGTGTCCACTGTGCACTTGTCTTTCTTTATCCAAATACAAAAGAAGAACAGAAGGTTACTGAAAGCTCCTACCGGCCTTTGAACTTACATCTAACAGCCAGGTGTCCTGTGCTTTCTCAAAGAGGACAGACAAGGATTCCAGCATCTATTGTGCTACAAGAAAGGACTTCTCAATCAGCATTCTGCCTCCAGCAACATTAATTTTGACTGTTTTGTTCGGCGACAGAGAAGAGTGAAAGACTTCCTCCTTTATAATTGCACATAAATGATGCCCAGTGCTATGTGAACACACAAGGTGCTTCTTCTCTTTTTATGTATTTGATAAAGGAAGACGTCTTTTTTTCTCCAAGACAACTTCCTTCTCATACAAGCCGGACACATCTATATTTGTTTAGTGGGGGGTTGTTTACTCGCCATTACAGACAGTTGTCAAAAGGAAAAACATGATTCAAACTGGCCTGTAGATTTTGCCTCAGGTTGTACAGAAGCGTCGTTATAGATGTGTAATTTTCACATAATCCTTCAGCAGCGTTGGGCATGTCGTGGCACTGTAACTCCACAGCACAGACGAAAGACAAGCATGTAAATATAGAGAGAAAGACCGACCGGGGGCATATTTAGAAAGCTATGCCTCTTGTATTGACATTCAGTTTGGATGAGTGTAAAAGGAGGAGACATTTACTAACTGACAAAACAAACAGCGCTCCGCTGGCAGCGAGTGTCTTTTTTTGTTTTGGATGCCATGGCGGTGTCCAGGGTAGTTTTCCAGGAATATAAAAAAACAGAACTCTGAAAGTTAGGCTGAATAAAAAGTCAGATTAAGCCACAAATGCCATACATTTGCTGGTTCCAGCCTTTCAATTGTCGGCATTTTCTGCATTTTGCACTCTGACCCTCACAACGGGCTCTGGGATATTTTAATGGACATTTTATTGGCCAAACAATTTATCGAGAAAATAATCGTTACTTGCAGCCTCGACGTGTCTACTTGTGATCCCTCATCACAGTTTATGGCCATGAGTTGTGAGCAGTTCAAATGTATTACTCACAGGTTATGCCAATTAGTTTCAAAACCACAAGACATGAGGGTGATCGTGATCTTGTCATCTCAATCTGTAAGAAAGTGAATAAGAGCATTTCACAAAATGTCTAACATTTATTTGAATCATCTGCTGACCTATGTGATTGATCTTTGGACCACTCGGGGGGTCCGACCCCCACTTTGTGATGCATTGCTCTGGCAGTCCATAATAATACGGTCTGTGTGTTGTGAAATGAGGTTGATAATATGGTCGATAGTAAGGTTGTACTACTGCAAAGCCAGCCCGGCCCACACACACTGAGCTCCATGGTGTCATTCAAGTCTAACAATTATTTCAGGTTTCTGTGGGAGGAAGTCCATCGCTGAGAGAAATACCGTTTGTCCAGTTACTGTCTCACGGTGACTCAAGTATTTGTGTTTCACAACTGAGAGTGAGAGGCTCAGCACCGGTGATTATAGGGGCACTTTGCGTGCCTGAGAGGGGAACGACCTGTCTTGACGTCACGCCCGGGATCACAGTCCTGATGCGACAGAAAGGATTTCCCTCGGTTGCTAGGCGCCAGGGTTCCGTGTGTGGGTAAACACGGGGTTCCTCGTGGCACACCTGTGTTTGAAGTCGACACTGCCATCCTGCCAGACGTCTACCTGTTGCTTCGTCACACTGTTGAGTAACCATAGTTATTTTCCATTGACAATAACTACGGTGAGGCCTCTGCTATAAAATCAATAACAATGGCGTGTTGGCATAGCAACCAAATAACTCCACGAGGGGAAAGGTGAAGCTAGATCTCATTTACCTTTTCGCCTAGTTGTGCTGTAGGTAAAATTGAAAATGGCAGGATCCAAAGAAATCTTTTTTCAATTAATTTATACTAATTCCTTATTCCCAGCTCATAATTTCAGATTATTTTCAATTAGTTTACAATCATAGTACATTTAGTACATAGTACATTTAAAATATACAGTGGCGGAATCAAACTAAGTGTATTTACTTAAATATTGCACTTCCAAGTAAAGGCCCAACTTAACTTCTGTTTCTGCTAAAAAGAAAGATCGTTTTTTTTGCATTACAATTTTAGATACAAAAAGTATAAGTTGATTAAATAAACACTGTATATAAAGCAGGTAAAATATTTCAGCATATTTCATAATTTAATACATGATCATATAACACTGAATAATGAGTGATTTTACTTTTGATACTTTAAAAGTACATTTTGCTTATCAAACATGAACTTAAATAGCATTGTGAATGCAGGACTTTAACTTGTAATCGTGTATATGTATATGGCCGCATTGCTACTTTTACCTGAGTAAAGAATTATTCTGCTTATGATTAGCTTTTTTCATAATCTCACACCATTTTAACAAAAATGAGGACCCTGTGCTTCTGAGAAACATATTACAACCCTGCGGTTAATGTTAGATAAGATAGTTTGTTCAATATTTGTGAACATAAAAAGGATACTCATGTTTTCCTGTAACTTCTGTCAGAAATCTTGCAACATGAGGCGTCTCCCCTGACTCCACAGAGGTTGGATTTGCCTCATGAAGGCAACGTTCTCATCATGCACCAAATAGTACATTCACATGGTCTGCCAAGTATCACAGAGACTGTTCCCCAGCGAGGGAGAGGAGTAAGTTTGTTCTACCAACAGCTGTGCTGCGGGGATTTTAATTGAGAGAATCTTAAACGATCATGTAGTTGTTAGTGTCTACATGAATACACAATCCTGTAAAAATGTCTGTATTTGATCCAGAACCAAAGCTCTCCTAACAGACTGTGAAGAGGTTGATGTAGACGAGATAAAATTGAATCTGGTCTGACGAGGAGTTATTACCAGCCTCATACCCGTCATTCAGATCACTGCTGGATTGGACAAGTATTCGCATGCCAAACTGCACTCTAATGCGGGCGCTCACTCAAGAGAAGAGCTCAAAAAACTCAATAAACTCACTTTGCTTATCTCCAAATTCAGCAGATTTGCCGACTTCTTTTCTCACACGGTCTCAAGCACGACAGGAAAATGCTGGCTGACGTAATGTTAATGTAATATTTGAGACTTTATCTCAGAAAAAAAGTTAATGTTCTGCATGGGGAAAAAGAAGAAGATCTAAATAGCTGCAGATAAGAACATAACTTCAGCAGCTTTCATGTTTCGGTTACAGGCGGGTTAACAGATGATGACTATCGAGAACACCGACTACCAAATAACAGCTTTCTCTCTTTTAAAAAGTGAGTCACATTTCATTCACAGACAAGGAACACCTGCTCTGAAGGTGTTTCAACAGAAGCAGGTGCTTTTTAGAAGAATTAAATGAAGAAGAAAAAACACCGATGATAGAATCAAGTCCATCATGTGACAAGTTAAAAAATGATAGGTCATGGTGACGTGGACCTTCAGCACCTGCTTTGAGTCACATGAATTAAAAGTATGACAGTCCTCGTACAGGACGAACTTAAGGAATGACCTCATGCAGGACCACTGCAGTCTGGCTTGGCACGAACAATAGCGAGTCTGTGCTGGTCCATCCTACGTTTCTCTTCTCCAGCAGGTCTGTGAACGTTGACCACAGCTCGAGTCACATCCTCCCCTGCTCTCCTGCGTGTTTACGGAGTGCTGGCGCTCAATTGCCTATGATATCACGGGCCCTGGGTATTAAGGGTCGCACTGTTTGAAAAGACCTCCAGGACGGGGTGGAAAGAACCAAGTACACCCACGAGCCTGATACAGGACCCCCCCCCCCCCTCCCCCTCTGCAGAGTTTTCCCCTCCATTCAGCATTCCTCATTGGTCCGTGGGAAAGGTGCCTGCAGATGACGCTTTGTGAGCTCACCGTAATGACTGCGCTGACATCACAAACACAATGACGCAGGGAGCCGGTGCAACGGTTTTCTCTAAATAGACATTTAATGATTTAAAAGGTGTGTGGTTACAGACGGGGAAAAGGGAAACGAGTGTCGGGTTGGAAAAGAGGGATTTCCAATTGGTATTCTTTTTATCGTGTGACTTAAACTTCATGTTTTCTGCAAAGCTGAATGTCAGAGGAGTCAAACTGATGAAAAGCACACAGCAGCCATGGAGCCGAGAGGGCAATGCTCTGGCATGTAGCAATGGCATCACAGGTGATAAAACTACAAAAAAAAACAACAAAAAGAGATCTTAACTTTGCTTTTCAATTTACAATTAGCAAACAAATAACACTGAAGTTCATCAACATGTAACAAATATATACACATAATCAACAAATAGGAATTGTGGCAGAACAAAGCAGCTTCATATAAAAAAACATCCTACTCAGACTGACCAGAGAGTGCGTTATTGACCTGCGAGGATGTGATTATAGTAACTTTAAATGAGAATCGTAACATACTCTTTTAAACCATTTGACCCATTGTGATACGATTGTATACATCTCTGCGCTGTGTGTTGGATGTAAACATTGCTCCTGCGATCCTTGGCCTTGCTCACACAGTAATAAAACTAAATTACTTTTTATTTGATAACCTTACCTAACTGAAGGCTCCAACTAATATTTGCATTGATCAGAAATCAGTATAACTTCAACAGATACAAAAACTAAAGAAAGACAGTCCTCTGGTCTCATGACTGACACCTGCCATTGACAGCGCATTAGCGGCTCCACGCCGCCCCCTCTGATTTCCACCTGCCTACTGCCGGCTGAGGCGCCGCCTACTGGGTCCGGAGCTGGTAATCTGAGGAGGAAATGGATCAAATGTAATCAAATGGACAAAAGAATAAGAGAGAATCAGAGAGAAATCAAGTGGAGGCAGCTGATGCTTTCCACCCAGAATGAATGGAATACAAAGGAAATGAGATAAGGATGTTTGGCAATTCGTGGCAACATTAGCAAAAAAGACAAACATGTGCAACGTTCAAAATTTCGGTATGAAGATCGGGGAAGCTCGACAGAAAAAAAAAAAAAAAGTTCACTTTCTCACATTTCGCAGGACGTTGCCACATTGCCTCATGTTCTACACTGTATCCCCTTTTCATAGAACTGCATGAGTTCAAGGCTGGTTCCCACCACATTGCACTGCATTGCCCAACTGTTGCCTAAGAGCTGCAGATACGGGCACTCTGCACAAGTATGAGTGAAATCATAACCCACCTCCATTTTGGGTGATGTAGCGCACCCACGGCAGGGCCTGATACCCGCTCTTCTCAATGATCTTCAGGTAACGCACCTGTTGAGGCAAAACAAAGCTGAATGACTTTTGCCAACAATTTTTCCAACTCTGAATTCTTCGATATGAACAGCTTTTGGGTTTGCACATCATCGCAGACATTGCTGTAAGTTGCTGTGTTATAGTCCAACCAGTAACACAACATAGTTGTTTCACCAGAAGCTAAAATGACCTGTTCTTTAACATTTAACATCTGAATTGAACCTGTGCAGGGTCTCATTGCAGGCTGGAGTCCATCCCAGCATGCACTGGTATTGTTTGTAACATATTGCACATAGAGAGTGGTGAAGTGCATTATGGTTTGAGAAGTTCTTATGAATATTTTTAAACAGTATTTTCATTTTTGAGTCTCGGTTGTGCCTACATCGTCTGCAAAGGAGCAAAGCTACAAACTGTTCAGAGCCTCCTTTCAAACCTACAGCAAGTATTCGCACATTTTAAGTGGAGTACTCCTTTACGCTTGTAGCGAGCTGCAAGTTGTAGTAAGAGTAGTGGTGATGGTGAGGAAGTAGTGGTATGAGTCACACTGCGAGAAGGGAAGCAGATACAGAACAGCTTTCAAGGGAAACTAAGTTCATTTACATAACTGTAATTTTTGAGGCCTGTGAGGAGGAAAAAAATGCACATCAGCATTATGAAGAGACAACTTTCACAAGCCATTAACTGATATTTCACCAGACCAGTGTTACAACAGAGCTGATTTTTCAAGAAAACACTGTAATATCATGCAATCGCGTCCATCACTGAACATGATTGCGCATCGTTTTTTCTTCATAAATCATGATATGACTTTACATGCATTATGGATATCATTTCTATCACAATTCAACCACAATGACATTGATAATTCACTTCTCTGTGGTATATTAATTCATCTTGTGGTAGCAATGAGTATCTGTCCCTGCTATTACAAATATTACAGAAGTAATAAGTTTCACACAAACCCTTCTGCAAAAAAAAAAAAAAAAAAAAGACATTCTGTTCTGTCCTCTCACTATTAGCAGGGATGAGGTCGGTCACCTAAAGGCCTGACGTGACCCCTCTCTGGGAGACGTTGCCATGTCTCCTTCATGCCCGTTCCCAGCCAAAAGCTGGACAGACGGGGCAGGAATTTGTGGGTTGAGTGGCGGCGGGCCTCTGGTAAGGCCGCCTTGTTATTACCTTCCACTACACAGTGAGGTCAGAGAGACGGAGAGAGAACGAGAGAGAGACAGAGCGCCTCGGACACCAGACGCATGACGACAAACACATGGACGCGGGATCACCGAGTCTGCCCAGCACAGCACTTCTCCCTGAACCCCAGCAGCCAAACATGCAGTCGGTCTGACCGTGGGTACGCAGTCAGCAAAACGGCATCAAAAGCAATCCTCCGCAAAATATCATGATGGGTTGTAAGATGAGAAGGGAAAAGGAGGATGTTTGTTGTATCTCGTTTGGTAAGTACAGACTACATGTGTGGTCTGGATCTATCAGGCTTTTTGGTAGAAGCTATGGCCCAAAATGCATCTGCCAACGTTCCCTCGGCATCACCTAAAGACGGGAGATTTAAAAACGTAGCGACACTTCTGCCGTTATTGCCACTCGGCCAAAGTGTGGGATTACTCCATTTCTAGTTAAATTTATAAGGTGCAGTTACGTGCATCATACACACTTCACATGTGCTCTCCCATACACTTAGTGGTAGAGTTAAGAGGAACTTTCTCATGCTTTGATATTTACACGTGTCTAGTTAAGCTTCACAGCCTCTTCTCACACGTAGAGAGTGGTGCTCCTGGCTGCATCAGAGTCTGAGAGCCAGTCTGCTGTTGCCCTGTAATGAGGAAAAGGTTACTGGCCGGACACAAGAGTTCGATGGGAATATGGCTCGTCACAAGTTGCCTTTGAGATGGTGGGCGCACCACAGAGTGATTGCAAACGCTGAGCAAGGCGTTTTTAGGCTTTTGGTTCAACAATTTTGGGAACTGGTAAACTGCGACAACTAAAGCACCAATATTGTAGACTGATTCCTAAATCGCCCTTAACTTCTCAAACAAGTTTCGGTTATGTAGTTGACATGTCATGTCTTCTTGAAAAAATGACCGGAAAAACCATTTAGCACTCAGTTAAAGTATGTTACCCCCCCCCCCCCCCCCCCCCTCAAAAAAGAACAAAAACTAACTAACAATATCCCCAGGGTGCACGGCGGTTTTCAAAACTAGTCCTTTGCTTTTATTAAGTTTAGCTCCAGGCTTATGTAAATGAATAACTCAACAGGTCAAAAAATTGCTCAATCAGTTGAGATGTCCAATGTTACGGTAGTACTGCTAAGAACTGCTGTCTAGAAATACAAAGTTTTCTGATCATTAATTGTGAATATGTTCAATTTCATATTCTAAATTTTTTAAGTGACTATATCAGTGTGATTTTTCGGGCATTTATTATACATATAAATATAGATTGTGTTTGAAGACAAGCCAACAATGGTTTGTAGAACACCACAAAAAGAGGATCCATCAACAGATGGATGTGCAAGTCTGATCTAGTTGCACTGCGTATTATCTGACTTCTGGTTGTTTTTCGATTACATTGAGTTACTTTTTTATTCTACTTATTCAATGTTTCATGTGTATGTTGTGTGTAACATATTGTTACAACATGTTTCAACCGTACGATAGAGGCTTATCATTAAAAAAAAAAAAAAGTCTTTTGTTAGAGACCAAAGGAACATTGTTGTTGTTTTTTTATGCTTGTGATCATAAAAGCGTTGAAAAATACCTTGGACAATCATTTTTTATAAATAACGTTAACAATTAAAGCCATAAGCAGCAAAGGAGTAATCTCTATCCCCATCTCCATTTCATGGATATGCAAAGCATCTCAACACCTGTTTTTTCGCTGCACAATGACTTGATGCGCTTCCTTTCATTCAAGCATCTGTTCATTTGTGGATTGGCAAAGATGTGAAAGGAAGGACGGAAAAGAAGATTACTTATCGCAGCTGCCAAATTACCTTGGAAAATGGCGAGCATTCTTGTAGTGCCAAAACCACCCCAATTAAAAGTATCACATATTTCAATTATCGTGGGCTCAAGCTTCTTGTTTCCGGGTGGGCTGTACAATATCCACACAGCTTAATACGGTTTTATTGACTATCGCAGGAAATGTGGAGAAGCCGGAAAATACGACCACTCAGCTCTTTTAATTTGAATCAGACAGAAAGCAGTGTTAAAAGTCAAGAAGTAAATAAAACTGTAAGGAGAGATTCAGGACCCACTTCAGCCGAGCTTGATCAAAGAGCTTAATATTAAAAATAACATTGCTATAAAAGTAATATTTTGAACAGGACGTTTATACACAGTCTGAAGGAAATACTGTTTTACGAAAGAATTACTGCTCAATAAAGCATCCATCACATTAAAGCTCTGAACAACAGTGGCATTGATAACTTGTCCCATGTCTTGACAATGTGAGTTGAGATCTGGTTGATTTATCACTGAAGTGGGATAATGTAAATCCTTGTGGAAAACTTCTATTTTCAAATAGAGTTTGTCAAGTTGCCATTGTTTCCTCACATCCAGACATGGAGAAACACAGGTTTGTGTTGCTGTAATGCTGCACATATAATCACAGGACAACTGGGATTATTCAGTGATCTGCCCATCTGTGTAAGTGTGCGGTCAGCAATTTTTTATTCAAACATGAAGGAAAAACATTACCTCCTCTCTCATTTTCATGGGAATCGCAATCAAATTCCAATGAATCTACTCACCTGCAACTAAGAATGACATTTTCTATCACTGTGATTAACATGAGGGCAGAGGGCTCAGTCCAGGTCGGTGAGCAGTTGCTCTCTGGTTTGTTCAACTGTAGACATTTTCTCGACCACAAAAAGAGTCTCACAGCTTAACAGTGCTCCCGTACTGCCCCCTCTGGCCAAAAACGGGTCAAATATGAATTGTTTGAATTCCTGTTCTAGAGAGAGAGAGTTTATACGAGAGACGTTGCTCCGTACTATAAATTCTGAATCCAGGACTACAGGGAAACAACCGAGCACCGCAAGATATGTGGACTACGCATGCATAATAATAATAACTGGCCGACAATCAGAGAGCAGGTGCAGATGAATCAGCTTGAACCAGGAACTGTGTTTATAGGAATGATAAACACAGGTCGACCTGTAAATAGATTTAGTGTGTTTTCCTGTGACAAACACCCTGTTTTTGTAAATTAAAACTTGTATTTTCTATCGGCTCATTCTACCTCTACCACCTGCATGTAGCTTGAACAAAGTACTTGTGGAACAATATGAAAATACAGTTTGACAGAGTACCTGGATGCCTGAGGTGGTGAAGTATGGGATCTCAAACTTGACACTAATCGGTGGCTTCCCCTCCTTGTCTTCAGCCTCTACACTCGGCAGACCGAAGTGGGCGCGCATCAAATACTCCTTTCCACCCTGTGAGAAGTCACAACACAGAATTATTCATACAAAACAGACTTGATATTCTACTGCTCAGTTATTATAAACATTATCTACAGCACAGAACTAACCCACCAGAACAAGAGTCAGTTGAGAACCACAAGCAAACTGCAACACAACACCTTGCAGCATTGTTTAAAACCCAAACGTAAGACCACGCAGTCCCTTTTTAACATCTGCACGAGAACTCATGAGTCAGGATTCATGCTCACAGGGAAGGACTTGATTGACCAGACGATCTCGCTGTTCTCGGGCACCCACTTCACGCTCCCCACTGTGGTCTTGAATTTGGGTGAGTCAGCGTCCGTTGGCACAGGAATGTGGATCTCCACGTTGTTGGCTGTGGAGCGCCTTTTGAACTGACTCTTCGCCTGAGACGAGAAAAACAAGCAGGTCCAGTTTTAACAGCCATCAAACCAAAGCCTGATGACGGTATTAAATGCGGTTTTGCCTCCCATGACAACTAGACACACAACATAGGCAACAACTAAGTCCCTGAAAATCTATTCGGTACCCTGATGTGATGGTTCACATACTTTGAGTCGGGCTGAACTGCATTACCGTCAAATCAAATGTTTCTTTCTTACTTTAAGAATAAACTGTGGGAACTAGGGAAGATTTGACAACAAGAAGAATGTTGCTACGAATGACGAGTGCAAAGGTGACCCACCTTGATCATGTACTCGATCCGGCTGTGGGAGTGCTTCTCGATGACAGATTCAATCCAGATTAAGGGCTTCACCTGAGGAACATGCATGTCCGCTTAAATAACATGTGACACAGTCACCACCTGGTGGACAGCAGATATTACTGCAACAAGAACCAACATTACATGTTTAAGAATAGGACATGCATTTGTAGGCATACATATATTTACTACCAACCAAAACAACAAAGAAGTCACATACTCAAACTTTGCATTGTGTGAAATCAGTGCAGAGCAAATCAAGGGAAAGACACAGATTGCGCAAAACTTGGGGGGGGAGGGGGTACTTAACACCCTGTGTCGTTATGCAACACATTTCATATTAAACATATATACAGTATATAGCCTGGCAGATGCTACATTCTTGAGGCAGATATTAGGGAGTTTCAAAAAAAAAATCTGATAACAATATATCAGCCGATCAGAAGATAATGAGGCACAAAATGTTTGAACATGAAAACAATCTTGATCTCCTATTTGAGTCTTTCTTTTATTTGAGACCAAGATACACACTGAGCGATGTAACTTTTAACTTGTTGTGTTTATTCCTTTTTTACCACAACTCAATCATGAAATTGGGGTGAATTTGGGGAAGGAGGAGGTATGACAGGTATGATTGAGCAACGTGCCACTCTAGAAGTCTCAAGTTTGACCCCGAGTAGCTATAACTGGAGAGACCTCTGCTCCACTGTGCTACTTCCTTTCCCACAAGCTTACTGGCACGTCTATTGTGAAACTTGTACTGAGAACTTAAGGTCACTTTACATTTTCTTAACCTTAAGTGAGTTCCTAAATCCTCCCCCTGTCCTCCTTCCATATGATTCTCCACGGATTATGGTTTTGGTATTTGAAATACTCTTGGTCGGTTGATGATGAAGCAATTTAGCCTCATTTGAGAAAATGTTGGTTTGGTTTGGTCAAGATCCCGTCACTTAAATATTAGCTTACTGACTGTGCCTCCCAAAGCAGTTGTTGTAAACACCTTTGCTAAATATAAGCCTTCAAGCTATCTCTAGGATTTACAGTTTTGTAAATATTAACCTGCAACTAGGGGGAGACTGATCATTGCGAGTACCAGGAGTTATTGTGGTGGGCTGCTTAATTATGATTCCAAATATATTGTCTTCCTGTAATTCCTACAGCGGGTTCATCGGTTGATATGCTGTGAGGACAACATGCATGCAACATGCTAAATCAAAAAGGCTACTGGAACCCAAGGAACTCAAAACTGATATCATCTCAGAAAATGACCAGCAAGTGCGGTGGGATTTGGTGCTTGGCAGGCGTACATTTGACAGCCTTCCTCTTGTTAGGGGTCAGTCTATCGGACCACCAGACCCTGCTGATAGAGCCACAGTACTCACGTGAGTGTTGAGGCGGTAGGACATGAGCTCAAACTCTCCATCGGGAGGAATGAAGGAGATGGTGCGGTCGTTCTCAAAGCGAGACAGACGGACACACTGGTGAAACTTCACATCTTCCAGCTCTACGGATTTACTCTTTCCTCCTCCATGAAAAAACAAGAGATGAAATGAAAAGAAGAAAAAGAGAAACACAAAGCGTACCTGCACTGCATCAACTGGTATGAATCAGGCTGAGGTCAAATTGCATTTGTAGATAACTTTTAGGGTTTTTCTGATAAGTATGAGGTGACAGATATGAGCGCCAGGAAGAATCGTCTAATTTTCACACTTGTATAGTTTGAAAGGGAAATGTATTATCATCAAATCGTCCATCAGGCAGCTCCTCACCCAGCTCGAATCGTGTGTTTACACAAAATAACCAAAGTCTGTTAGAAGAGATGACTCACTTCCAGTGTTTTCAAACAGAACCTTGTCGTTAAGGCCAAGCCGCAACTCAGGCATTCCAGACAGGAAGACACGCATCTTAATGGAGCCAACGATCTCACTACGTAGAACATTACCATTGGCACTAACCTGAAAAGCAGAGCAATGAAAGTGTTACACAGAACGCCATCATAGAAAGCATTAGCCATTTAAAGAGAGCTCTCACAGCAGCCCACAGAAAATACAGCAAGTTCAGATCGCTAATGTTGTGACGCACACAGGGAGGAAGTTTACAAGCACTGTGACTGGCATTCCCTTGAGCAACACAGCGCTTCTAGAACAAGGAGTTCCTACCAGGAGGTTGACTGACTCAATGACGTCCAGGAAGACCTCATTCTTCCTGTACTTGATGCCCTCTGACCTCCAGGAGACAGCATTGGTGACCGTGGCGGGGGGTCGCGGGGCGCCAGTGTCTAGCTTGTGCCCCTCCTGGGTTATGTATCTGAAAGACAAACAAAAATGTAAACACAGAGGCAAAACAGAGGAAAGGGAAATTCAACTGTATGCGGAGGCGGGTTCCCGTAAGCGTCAAAGACGAGCAGAGACTTTTATGGTTACTTAGGGAGGATTGTCTGACTGTCCTTCCTCACGACACTCGGGGGAAATCCAGAGTTAGCTTACTACATGTCTGCAGCACGCACAGACAAGTCCCGTAAGTTTAAACGGTCATATGCAGTGCTTTATGGTGAGGACACTAAACTCACTTTGATTTATAGAAATGACAATCCGTGAAACCTGATGAACACAACAACCAATGCATAAAAAACATTAAATCAAACAGCTGGTTTAATCCCGTGTGCCAAAATTGATTGGTAAAAACAGGAGGAAATGTCACTGAATATTAGCACTTAGAACAATCAACAATGACAATGTCATAAAATCACTAAAGTTGATTATCAGGTAGAAACAACAAACATCAAAGCTTCTCAAAAGCTCTTTTCATTGCCAGAATATTTATATTTTATGGATCAACAATGGGAGTACTCATTAGTTGCATCTGTAAAGAACGTACATAAAGTTAACTGCAGTGAGACTAAAGAAGAAGAAACTCACTCCTGAAGAATTTTGCTGTCGGTAGTCTGAGGATAGCCAAAATCCATCAGCTCATCCATCAGCTCGTATATGATGACAAAGTTATCTCTGATGCTCTCTTCCTCCAATTCTTTGAAATACTCTGAAAAAACCTGAAAAACACAACTTCTGTTTTATATTCCTATTTGTCCGTCACTGTAAACATCAAGTATATACGGCTTCGTTCGTGTTGTTTACTATCTAATTCTGCTGTAGACAGTGGCAAAGAGCTCAGTCCTACCTGGACAATTTTGTACAAGAAGGAGAAGACCAGCGAGACGCTAGCATTTTTCTTGGATGTTGCAACCACTGATGTGATGTGTGTTAAGAACTTTAGCTACAAGAGTTTAAAAAATACAAGCGCCATAGCAGCACAGGAGACATAATACCAAATGTTGACCAGCTGGTTAAGTGCAATAACACAGAGTGAAGGATACAGTAGAGGTTATTATGTTTGATCCACATGAAACGGACTCCCCCATGGGCCAGGATTGGAGAGAGGGTCCCCTCCTCCTCTTTGTCCATCAGAAGGGTCATGAAGTGCTCGATCTCCGACATGTCCACATCTCCCCGGTAATTTCGGCACACGAGGACCTGAAAGGAAAAGATAGTATTTGTTTAGCTCGCAAAATCGATCCTACTGAATGTTAGCAACATCTGCAGTACTATTTTACAGTACTTTGACACGTTTTTTTTATTTACTATTATTATTTATTGCTATGTGTATGTATATGTGCATAACATATGTATGTGTGTGTATATATATATATATATATATATATATATATATATATATATATATATATATATATATGTATATATATGTATGTATATACATTTCCTCTTAAATTGTGTCCTGTTTTTCATTGTAACTTATGGTTTATTTTTAATGCATTACTTGAAAATCAATAGTTAGTCATAGTAATAGTAATAGTTATTAAATGTTAGTTGTCAGTTACCAATGGGTGAAGTTTATAATAAAGTCAATTAAACATATTGTTATATGGGTTCATTCATTTGTAATCATCTTTACTCATCTATGATGAAATGCTCCATGTTATGCACAAACAAAACTAGATAGAACATCTTAATCTGCATGCAAACATATTTACAATGTTGCAATTTGTCAAACAAGTAGCTGCCTTGTCTCTGATGCACCCGTTACTTTTTTTTTTTTAACTGAAACATCTGTGCGTGGTAGCAACAAACAGCTGTCAAACGTGATTTTTCTGGATGTAAATGCATCTCGATTAATACACGTTTACGTCGTATTTACCAGAAGACGCACAAGGGTTAAAATAGGTTGTAGGGACATCATTAAATGTATGTAATTAAACTGTCGACTTGTGAAGGGAGTTTTGGCAACCGTTGACATGTCCCTGCTGCTAACAGCTGGTCACCGGGTTTGTTTTCCTGTCGCTACGTGGCCTAATATTTTCCAGTTAAACCATCACATGAATCTGACCTCCTTGTGCACTTTACTGGCTTAAATTAAAGGCCAAAAACCTTGACATAGCACATCGACCTATGCCGATGCCTTAGCTGCAGATTAAACCACATCGTGATCTGTCAGCGAAGAATGTGTTAGCAGAGCTGCTAGCTAGGCTAAAGCCAGTTTAGCAACGTAGCGTTATCTTACCTTTCCTTTTAAATCCAAGACATACACCGCACTCGCAGACATCTTGAACTAATCTACACGAGCTTAGTTCAGCTCCGTATCAGCAGCTTATTGACAACGTTTGATAATAACTACTTCGGGGCGAAAATCAAAGAACAGACTTTCATTCATAATACTGTAAAGGAGGAAAGCCACCCTTCCCTGTTTGGTTTGTCACACCATCCGGGCATCTGACGAGCGCCCCCTGTGGACCGGAGGATGTACTGTTAGTGGTCCAGAGAGGTTCCAAAATCAATAGATATATTTCTTTGTGAATGGATGGGGGTATCTTGGTATCTTGATACATAGGCGTACAATTTGACAAATACATGAAAACGTTTTGTTTCATTGAGCGTGCATCAGGTTAAATCAGGTAAATGTTAAATTATCTTTGCCTTGTGTGACAATTTAAAGTGTTTTTCTGCGTATAAACCTGTGCAACAAGGTCACTGATGGATGCAACATGCCACCTGTTCTCCTGTTGTTGACCTGACAACAGTACAGACAGAAACTACAAGCCCGTGACCATGTTTTAGTCTCATTCCATTTATATTGACATGGAATGGACATGGATTCGGATATAGAATATTGTTAAATTGTCCTTATACCATCTTTTGTAGTAAAGTGTGTGTAAAATGTTGTTAGATAATGTGTGGATGATATGCATGGCGAAATACAATGTTCATTTATTCAGATTTTTAGAACACAATGCACACATCAGAAATAGATTACGTTTACCAAGACCACTATAAATCCAGAGTTTGCATTTCTTCCATGTAAACACGCTCTTTGAAGCTTCCATGGTTTCTGAGCCATGTTACACAGACCTGCTTCTTTCTGTCATCAACCTTGTTTTCATCCTGTAGTTCCCTCTACTGGATGAATGGTTGATCTGCACTCGACAACTTTTACTGCTTCCAATGTTTAGGTAAAACAGCTCTTGCCACATAATCAACACCAAAAGACAGTACCATTTTCAAATGTTTTGATGAAACTGCAATGCAAACATTTCCCACAAAGTTGAAAGCTCACTATTGTCTCATATATAATTGCATGCTGGAGTACTAATATTTCCATTTATTGCAACTAAAAGGCCAAGGCCGTGAAAAACGGTCCCAGACTACAAGAACACAAGATTATTTTACACAAAATGAATGAAAAAACAATCCAGACACTTTTGTCAAATGTGTCTTAGAGGACGAGGTATTTGGTTCACTGTATGTGGAAGTGCCAGGAGATGCACATTCTCTGGGTATCTATTGTTTCCGTACATTTCCTCTCTGTCCATGTCTTTGCACATCGGGTCTCTTTTCTGATGATATGAAACTACAAAAATCAGAGGTAAAACTGCTCAGGTTTTGAATGCTATATTGGCAAAATATTTTATAGCTCTTCAATGTAAAAAGAATCTGAAGCACCAACTAATGATCAATGGCTCCCTTACAATGGAAATACTGACGTATGCTACTGAAGGCTAGACACAGACATTTGAAAAAACGCTGAATGAACTACCTGGAAAACCAAGTCACCCAACCAACTCTGCACTTTCTGATGAAGAAATGTAGCTTATGCATGACAGGATGACCATGATCATCATGCTTTTTATATTTTGTTCCGTGTTTTTATCTGCTATGTTTTGCTTTTGTTTCCTTATTTATTGTGGAAAGATATGAAAATCAATAAATCTATTCAACAACAACACAAAAGTACATTGACGAGCATGTTCACACATACTTTTGGTCATATAGTGTCATTAGTTGGGTGGTCGGATGGTGAATCTTGCATAACCAGCCAATCATTATGTATTTTCCATTGCAATGGTGCAAATATGTGTCGAGCTTCACCAAAGCTGAACTCAGATTTTCATTCAACTGCTCTGAGTTTCTGCAAGTCTTCACTGTCAGATGATATGTGACCCCAGTTCTTTAACTGAGAGGCATTGCTGCTTCATATGTCTAAAAATATACCACTTATGAATATGTCACTGTGTGATAATAGACAAAGCTACTGGAGTAATTATTGAGGCTTAACATTAAAATAACTAGGTCTAAAAGCCTGCTCAAGTAAACTAGCCAAGCAGCTGGTACTTTTCACCTCAGTGTATGATGGAGATCGAGATGTGAACCGATAGCAGAGATACAAGAACATGTGATGTGTGAATGAACAGTTGGGTCGTTTTGGACATTTGATAAAGTTAAAAACAGAGGCAACTGAAGCAGGGACGGTAATAATGACAACCATCTGATTCCCCCCCCCTCCTCTTGGTGTGAAAAGCCTTTCAGCGCTGGGCTTGTGTGAGACAACTGTGCCTCATCAAAGTGACAGATCTCCGATCCCTTGGCTGGTAAGATGGAGTCTCCACATTGTTAGAAGTCGAAGATACAACTGGACTGAGTTACAGAGCCAAATATAACAGATTACCACTTCCCTCAGCTACTTCAATACACTATACACAGTGTTTGTGTTTGGGGCTGTAGGTGGGGGATCTCTGGATGTCAGCTGTGTAGAAAGACATGTTTGTATAGAAACCGCTGAGCCGACATGTTTGCTGTTGCAGAATGGGCTTGTCTCAGTACACTATGAGTCAGCGCATCACACAGGTGTGACATACCTGATAAGTCACATGTGCAGGTGTTGCCACAGTCAACTTTAGGAGTATTAGTTGTTCATTGTTGTCGACTTGGACTGATTACTGTAACAAATGTGTTTTCAGTTCATAAAAGTTATCGGTGGGGACATTTAACCCAGAACTGTAGCGTCAATGTCCACATATCCCTTGCATGACATCAAGCACTTAAGGCTCCTAAAACTGTACTCGTTTGAATTCTTCATGGTAGAGTTCACATACACTCTAATCTGTTCCACTATTCCCATGGCTTTGTGATTTATACTTAGCAGGACTTTGACTCTACTCCCAAGGCGATCCTGTGGCTTTTGGGGGAGTTTTTACCATACAAGGAGAAGAGGAGTTTAGCTCGGTTTCCTGTGGGAGGGTTCTGATTTCTCTCAATCTGCATCTGACTCCGTCTCGATTTCTCTCTGGCTTATACCTCCCCTCTCTGTTCTGCTCTCGTGGTTCGGCTGCAAACCTCCTGCTCACTATACAACCCAAGAAGACTTTTATTAACAGAAAACATCACTAAAACACTTCCAAATTCAATATTTGTTCCATTAAATTGTCAGAACCGTATCTGTGTGCAGCCAACACCCTGACAGACCAAGTAAGGCACCAAGTCGCATTGTCAGCTTGTGTTGAACGCAGGATTGTAAAGCTGTCAAACTAACACCAATTTGATATAAAAGGCAGAACTGGCTCTGACCTCACACCAAATGATCCCATCTGATATGTCATGACAAAGTGACAACTTTCATAAACTAAGAAAAATATATTTGCAGCAAAGCATTTTTTATATAATTGATGGGTTTTTAAATGGTTTATGTAGCTGAAACCGAAGAATATTTTTTGTCACATGCATATCGCTGCGGCGATATGCTCCTCAAAACTTCAGAAAGCCCTCTTCTGTACAAGGAATGACATCCAATAAGGGGATACAGACTGTAATAGTGGCAACGCAATATGAAAAACATGAGATGCATGTGTCCAAGTTTATCTTAAGGTGTCACTTAAATGGCCACTGTACGCCTCACTGTTCTTTGAGTTTCCTTGGAATCTTTATTTTTAGCTGGGGCAACTGGCACAGAGGAGTTGAAAGCAAGCAGACAGGTCCATTAGCGCTGATGTCATCAGCACACACACACAGACACACACACACACACACAGCGCCCACTCACTACAGCAATTTCAAATTACCACTGTATGCACCAAGATCAATCAGAAGTTACAAAATATCAATATTTTAAATAGTTTTCATCTTCTTACATTTGATTTTCTTGCCATTTTATTCAACTTTAAACTGAAAATAAATGAAGGGAAGACCATGCATGACCCACTTTCCAAATATCTCATATTGGTGCAGAAAATTGAATTCCTGGAAACCATCTCAGTAACACAAGTTGTATCCACCAGTCAACAATGCTTTTTATGTTGTGTGCCTTACCAACAACAGAAGACAGATCGAAATAAAGGTCTTTCAGACCAATAGTAATTGAGAGGATCTTAATTGCAGTCGACCTATATGGTTCATGTGTGTAGCTCGACTGGAACGCTCCAGCTGCCTGGTGTAGATCACATGCAGGCAGCTTTCTCCAAATTTTCTTTGGCTGGATCATTTTCCAAAAGCCCCTTTTTTCATGCAGCGGTAGAATGAAAACTATGTCCTTTCTAACCAACTCTGGTATTAACATCAATTTGAACATTCCTAAGTAAGAGCCCAGGAATATAGATATGCAGTCCAAAGGGGGAAAATAAACTCACAAATGTGAACAATGTCCTTTTGATAACTGAGTTCTGGACCATTTTCCTTCTTCTTATCTGCTGTTTCTCTGCTGTCCTGTTCAAAACAAAAGGACCATGAACCAAATAAGGAGATTTACACCATGTTGCTCCTCCAAAGAGCCTTCAAGAGGTGAAGTTAAGATGAGGGAGGGGGGCAGAGTTCTGGAGTAGCCAACGCAGGGGAGTGGCGGAAAGGGGTAAACAGTGGGAAAGGGCTGTCTCCAAACCTCCAGTCAAGTTTAAATCACACAGAGCTCCGCCGACTCTCAGTTTGTATCCTCCTCTCTGCCCTCTCGCTCTGAGCTCCCTCTGTCTCTCTCCTCCTCTCCGCATCTGCTGGTTGCTCTTTCCCGTCAACCTTGTGCGGGCTCTTGTGAGGCGTCTTCCTCTGAACATCTGCAACAGCTTTTCGCCTAAAGCAATAAAAACCTTTTTTTTTTTTTTTATTCCTCCGAAGCCTGCGAGACACTGAGACACAACTGTCACCATGGAGGCCATCAAGAAGAAGATGCAGATGCTGAAGTTGGACAAGGAGAACGCCATCGACAGGGCAGAACAGGCCGAGTCCGACAAGAAGTCGGCGGAGGATAAATGCAAGCTGGTGAGACAAATCTGGTGGAGGTGACGGCCTGACAGAGCAATGTGTGCTCTTGTTTAACACTCATTGTTGTTAGTAGGGCAATAATTAGATATCATAATATATTGACTTTCAAGATGAGATCAACTTTATTGATCCCACACTGGGTACTTGAAGAAATAAATACAAGAAGTATAGAGAGCTACTGCAATGATGTGGTTAGAATTGTCCAACTTGATTAATCTAAGCACACTGTAATTAAAAAGTTACTAAATTAGTTTTTGAACTTTTTTTGTGATGTACTCCATAACTTGATTATCATACATACGTAAGTTTGTGTACATTTTCCATATCATGATATACATCAATATCAAAAAACATTATTACGTTTTTGATTTCAACTCTATTTCTAATTATACAGCTCCGGCTAGAGTGGTAAGAATATATAAACCTTATTGTAACAAAGTTGGAAACAGTTCATGTGTATTTAAATGATTTCCTTCTGAAGTATTTTGAGTCTCTTTCATTCACTGATAAACCAACTTTATTTTTGATTATTTTGTGAAAACAGCCTAATGTGATTCATTTGCTATTCACATATAAGTTTAAAATATTGTTGTTTTGTATGGTCTGGTCTTAAATGAATAAATACCAAACCACTTGTCCAGACTGCAGAGGGGCTTAACATAAAATGTCAAGTATTTCCCAAAGCACCAAATGCTGAATTACAGAGAGCAGCTGATACTGAGCCCCTGAGTCGTGTCTCTTGGTGGGCAGACGAAGGTGGAGCATGTCCACAGGGACGCACAAACAGAATGGCAGAGTGACGACTGCTATCCACATCCACAGTGAGCCAGAGGGATTACTTGAAGCTACCAGAAGTGGTGATGCAGGAGTTTAAACAACCCATCTCTAGCAGCTGTTGCTCTGACTCTCTAGCAGGAGAGTACTTCATTCGCCAGCATTCTCATCTGAAATTAAGTCTGCAATTCATCAACAGCAACCTCACCAATTCCTGCACATTCATATTTGGTGCTGCAGTGTAAGAACCGAAGAGAGTTTGATATGTCGAGGGCTAACTTAATGATAGTGTATTTGTACCACTTGACACAAGCATGTGGAGCTGCAATATGACATTTGAGGCTACCTACTACTTATTGCCCAGTGAGACGTGGTGTCGTCATCACGGCGGTGCGAGAGGAATGCTTGAGAGCAGGGAGTTGGAAAGGCACAGACAAAACTGGCTCTACATTGGAACAAGTGGAAAGAATCTTCTCTCTGGTCTCTAATGCCCTAATCACACCCAAGGAGTGACAGTTCTCTATGGCACTGCACAGATGGACCCCCATCATGTCTTCCACATTAAGGAGCAGTCAGCATGAAATCCTAGAAGACTATGCAGAGTTCCTTCGTGTTTTTTTGATGCCATTGATTCAAGCAGTGCTAAGAGATGCTTTCTTTGCTATTCTTGGCGCGATGGCACGAACATCAGAGTGCAGTTCTTCTGGGGGAAGGTCAAAAGCAATACTCAATCTTAACATACATCACAGACAACAGTCTCCGGCGGCAATTAAAGGACCGGCTCACCTAAACCACAACAGCATTTTAAAAACTCAGCAGCAATGCGTCTTTTCAGAAGCAATGCATACTCTTGATAATCCACAGACTTCATGCTCAACCCTTTACATTGGAACTACTTTCTCCCAAAGAATTAGCCCTGGTTCTGTCGATTATAGAGACACGTTGGTACGGTATGAAATATTTAAACAACTATGAGGCTGGATTCCAATTAAATTGTGTTCAGACATTCATGGTTCCAAGAGGCTGAACACTGATGTCATAGGTGGTCCTCTAACTTTTCAGTTAGAGTCATCCTCAGGCCAAAATGTCAATTTGTTCAATAATTTGGTTTATGACCAAATACCTGGATAACTGACATTCCCATCAACCCAAAACCGTACGTGTTGTTTACTGCTAATGAGCAAATGTTAGCATGCTAACACATTAAAGATGGTTAACATTGTAAACATTATGCCTGCTTTCCACATGTTAACATCATCCTGGTGAGTATGTTAGAATGCTGATATTAGCATTTAGCTCAAAGCATTGCTATTCCTACATAGAGCACCACAGAGTCACTGTCATTGCTTTAGACCTTTGGTCTTGTTTTGAGACATTTAACTTTCTGAGGTTGGCACTAGTTATGTCCTGACATCAGAGTGCTTCTGGGGATTGAAAAGATCGACTGAAGTGGTGTTCATCTAAAAATGTCAACGAATGAGCACTCCCTTCCAGTCATTACATCAAAGCAAACCTGGATTGTACAAAGCAGTGTTTTATCCAGACTTACTTGGTTTGGTTTTCCTTCCTGACTCTCTGTCACGTTTGCCTTCCTTCAGCTGGAGGATGAGCTGCTCGCTATGCAGAAGAAGCTGAAGGGAGCCGAGGATGAGCTTGACAAGTACTCGGAGGCCTTGAAGGATGCTCAGGAGAAACTGGAACTGTCGGAGAAGAAGGCCACAGATGTGAGTTAACCACGACGCCATCTGAAACACATTATCCACACTGCAGTGGAACGCCACAACTTCTGAGTTTCAGTTTTATAACATGTTGATTACCACTCTTTCAGACAGGCTAAACTAAATATCACTCCAGGATTGGAAAAAGACCAATAAAAAGAATTTGCAGACAGATGTTCTTTTCTGTGTTGCCTCCACTGCTTACACTCCCTAAAAAAGGCCATGTCTGGAGTCACCTTAATCGTTGGTTGTTTCTTGAGTGATGAAACTAGCAGCAGAGTGACGCTCAGAAAATACAATAATCCAAAACTGCTTTAAAAGTGATTTGTTTATTTGTAACAAAGAGCACAATCTTCAAGTCCCTTGGCTTCTATGATTTCAACAAAACAAAGGGAAAAAAATAAACTACAAAAAAAACTGTACAGTATGTATGTTGGAAACAATTTACACAAAACTACTAATTCTCTTCTACCCCACATGGTGTTCATAGAGAATAGAGAGCATAGAGAATCACTGAGTTGTGGGTGTCTTTGTGAGGTCTGTAAGAGCCTTTTCTCAAGCACAGACACAACTTGGTCGCCCTGTAGCCGAGCAGGAATCTCAGGAATGCTGCTTATGCAAACAGAGAACTCCATACTGCAGTGTCTAATGAAATCAATGCTCTGGGGCAGAGATATGACACTCTGCTCTGTCCGGCCCTTACAGTACATTCCTCATCAGCAACAATGGTGAATAATCCTTTGCCTTCAAAGAGCATCTATTTAACATGGTCTTTCTTTAACAACAATATCTCAGTTACCTTAACGAGACGATATCTGATTCAATGTTATATTGGATCTAAAGCAAAAGGTTCAGAAAAAACAATATGGTGACAAACAGACTTGTTTGCTTTTTTGGGCAATTGTGTCCAATATTATTGATATAACACTGGAAATACTTTTCTAATCTGGTTTTTATCAGTGACGCGTAACGACTACCTTCTTTTACCATCGAGTTTTTCACATTCTTACGATGATGCATTAACTCGGAGCAACAATAAGATTTTCTTTTGCCTTATCAGCAGTCCAAAACCCAAAAATATCCTGTTTACTTTTACATAAAATATATATTTTATGTAAAAGGCAAAAAATGCTCACAGCTGAGAAACTGGAACCAGCAAATGTTTGTCATTTCGGTTGAAAAATGAGTAAAACAATTCATCCATTGTCAAAATAGTTGAATGATGAATTTTCGGATGATCAATTTATGTTTCAGTTGAAACAATTGAATACATTGCATCAAATAAAAGTAGCCTTCACAGTGAACCTAAAACGAGTGAAAGCAGTAACCCCGGGGTTAAAGGTCAGACTACAAGAATGCTAATTATTTCTGTCTCAGGTGACCCAGCTGGTCTGCTTATTGTATGTCTGTCCACCACCACTTCTTCTTCTACTGTATTTCACGGTGCTTATAACACACATACATGTCATACAAGGACAGACAGAGAAAATAAATCCGGGTTTTGCAAAGTAAGCAAGAGGAGGAGGTGACCGAAGGGTGCGCTGAAGGAATGTGTCGCCACCCGATGGCTGCGGGGCATGTCTGCAAACAAACCCATTTACATTCCAAGCTGCTGCTGCAGGTCAACAACCCCCGTAGCGCAGCATTATAACCGGCGCACCGCTGACCCTGCCTCCTCACCCTCCCGGGAGTAAATCTTTGGACCTTTGATTTCTACAACTCAACAACAATTTTACAACTCGCGTCTCTCTCCTCCACCCACTCAAGCTTGAGCTGGTCTTATCTTTTCTCCCTCACACACACACACACACACACACACACACACACACACACTCATGTCCGTGTGCTATGATTCACGTTGGATATGATTCATAGCTCTGAATCAGATGAGGCAACTTCCTCTCTTGATCGCTGCGCCCTCCCTCCTTCTAATCGGAGCAGAACCACGTAGCAGAAGCAACACCTTACATTTGCCATATAAGTCCACAATGGAGACTCGCGCACTGACTTTACACACCTCTTTTGCGGAGGAAACGAGCAGCGCCTTCCCCTCCTAAATCCTGTGATGTCATCTGAGACAGGCTTCCTCACAGGATTGGAGGATCTCGCCATAAATTTCCTGCAAACTCCCAACCCCTTTTTTTTTCTTTCCCCATCCCAACCCTACACGTCCCTGACTTCCTGCCCGAGGCTACAAAGTTTTCCATCGGAGCCGACGACTTTTACGCAAATCCATAACTTTTAAGGACACAGCAAGTCGATCTAGACCGCCACATTATCCGGGCTCCTTTTGTTTGTTTGTTGAGAAAACAAAGTAATCGAGGTTATGGAGGTGGTGAGGAAGAAAATCCAATCCCTCCAGCTGCAAGTTGATGAGGCAGAAGACCGTGCACTGGCAGTACAAAGGGAGTTGGACACTGAACGGGAACAGCATAACAAAGTGAGATAATCTATCCAACTTCAGTCGCATTTATTTACTTTAACTGTACTGCTCTCATACCAGTTGAACATGTTTACTGCATGTTGTGAATGATTTACACGCAGACTGTCAGTGTTGGACTGCAGGTAGGGATAACGGTACGCGCGTAACACTCCTGTAAGAATGCCAAACGCTTCCTGCGTATCCCTGTGGTAAATGTGTCGATTTATTCATCTTGTAATGTGTCGATGTGGTCGTTTATGGAAAGTTGGGGCATCATGGTCGCGACATTCCTTCTCAGACTTGTTCGACTGCGTTATCGAACTTAAACCCGCCCAAGATCCTCTCAAACACCTACAATTGCAACGAGAACCGTCGGCAGCTATTGGATCAACCGCCAGCGTGGTTGTTGCTTTAATATTAAGGTGTGGCAGTTTTATAACGTTTTTAAAAAGCTGGAATTTTCACCAAAATGATGTAAAAAAAAACACCTAAATGGTTTGTTTCCAGTCATCTTTGTTCTGCTCGCCTTATGAGCTTTTCACCTGAATCGCCTTTGACGCATATCTGAAGTGAGGAGCTGACTATAATCCCGCCTCTGCACAGGAAGAAGAGAGCAGAGGCGGTTATCTGGGATATCAGTCCCACAGGAAACGGGCCCAGAAGAAGCAATCTGTTGTCCCCCTCAAACATGAATGGCTGAACATGACAAAGAGTCAGACCAGCTGTGCCACTTCGGATAGGACAGGGTTAACTCTGCCACTCTTGTTGCTCTCTGCATCAGCAGTTTTCAAAGAGTCCGGTCAAGCTGCAAAGTCCAGAACTGACGATGGTTGTTGTGAGTGAAACTGATTTACGTGGAAGAAATCAGATTTATTGGAAAAAACAAAATGGGGTGATATGCAGACCTCGAAAGTATTGCGATCGGTTCCGAAGAATAAATATGCATAATTAAATAACCATCAAAATACAGCTCATAATATTCAGTACTGCAGTACTATTAAGACAATACACTCAAGACTAATATAATCGACATCGCTAGTTTCCAATGTGCAGCTTTGGCCATCCTCAACAGTATCCTTCCTCTTGTGGCAGCAGCTTGTTTCCTGGCTGACCTCTGACCTCTCTTTCGCTGCGTGTATGTGTAGGCGGAGGGCGATGTCGCATCTTTGAACCGCAGGATCCAGCTGGTGGAGGAGGAGCTGGACCGCGCTCAGGAGCGACTGGCCACAGCCCTGCAGAAACTGGAGGAGGCTGAGAAGGCTGCAGATGAGAGTGAAAGGTGAGGATCCACACGTACCTCAGTCATAATGTACTCACCACATAGGTTGCGAGGTTGGAAAATGATCAGCTCATGGCTTTGAGGGTCCCAAAAATTGCCCATGTTTTGGAGCAGTGACGTAAAGCCTCGTGGGATGAGTAGGCGATACATTTTAGTTGTGGACAAGGTGGCTGAGCTATTGGTTCTGGAAATATAAGATGCAATAAAATAGGATCTCCCAAGTGTGAAATTGGGTGTTAGATGCACAAGAAACAGACCAGATAAAAATACAAAAAATATCAAATTGGAGCAAAATATAAGGAAGCTAAACTATTAATATAAATTTTATTTAAAATATACACAGGCGCAAAGAAAGGACAAGAGCCGGTTTGTTTTTTCTTCTTCTGTTGTTTTTTTGTCAGTTTAGTATGTCCAGTGAGCTCATTTGCATGAGGTGCAGAACAGACTCCAAGCATCCGAATAATGTTGATACCCGAAACCACAAACGCATGAACAGATAGCCGTACATTTGTGTTCAACTAAAGGCCGTCTGTCTTTTCTGATCTTCAGAGGCATGAAGGTGACTGAGAACAGAGCAATGAAAGATGAGGAGAAGATGGAGATCCAGGAGATGCAACTCAAGGAAGCGAAACACATCGCTGAGGAGGCGGACCGCAAATACGAGGAGGTGCGGGCACTGAGATCGCATCTCAGCTGACTTTCGGTTTTCAGATACATTTTTGCTTAACTTTGATTTAACATCTGTTTTTGACATCAGGTTGCCCGTAAACTGGTGATCCTCGAGGGTGAGCTGGAGAGAGCAGAAGAGAGGGCAGAAATTGCAGAACTGTAAGCACAAATTTAAGAAGTGATATGAATGCTCGCAGATAAGGAACCGGGTCAATCCGACATATATTCAGAAAATGCAAATGTCTTTCCTCTATTCATACAGCAAGTGTGCTGACCTGGAAGAAGAGCTGAAGAACATCACCAACAACTTGAAGTCTCTAGAGGCTCAGTCTGACAAGGTAAGTGTTGTTAATCTCTCAGCAGTTTGACCTTTTTAAAACAACTTCTCACAATCAACTGAGTGGCTCAGTGCGACCACTCAGCAGAGCATCCACATCCATATTCTGTTCACAATGAGCTTCAAAACTGTAGAACTCTCATCTGACATTCTGAAAAAAAGAGACAAACGTCTTGTAGCGTGTATATCGATGATGTTTACGACATAGAAATTGAGCACAAAAAGGCAGAATGAAGAATGTTCCCTGATGATAAGATTGCTACATTTATTGTTTTGGCTGTGAGATAACTTTCGTCACCGATTATATCTCTGTCTCTCTATAGTACTCTGAGAAAGAGGACAAATATGAGGAGGAGATTAAAGTCCTGAGTGACAGACTGAAGGAGGTAAGTTCATGCCTACTGTACTCTGTTCTCTGAGGAAAGCCGTGTCGGGATGGTTAACATGTGTGTTGTCTCTTCAAAGGCGGAAACCCGCGCTGAATTCGCAGAGAGGACAGTGGCTAAGCTGGAAAAGACCATAGATGACTTAGAAGGTACACTTTATTTGAATCCTTTTTTCTTTTCAATCCTTCAGTGATCCACTCTTTCTATACTCGACCTTTGTTCCAAACTTTAACGTTTTTAATCTTCTCATTCTTTGATTTCTCTTTTTCCTCCTGATTTCCCGTCATGGTCTGCACAATTCTGCCTTCTCCTCTCAACCTCCTCCACCTGCTCCCTCTCGCTGCCCTTTGACCTGCAGACGAACTGTACACTCAGAAGCTGAAATACAAGGCTATCAGCGAGGAGCTGGATCTTGCCCTCAATGATATGAACACCTTGTAAACCTTGCTCATGACCTTTCTCCTTTCTCTTTGTCTCCCCTCGTCCGATTGAAAGCACTTTGTCTTTTCTTTTTCTCCCCCTTTGCTCTCACTGGCCCTTGCTCCTTTTGCGTTAAACTAAAGCTCAATAAAGATATTTATCTCTTTTATTCTGTCTTCTGTCATTTGAGTTCTGCCTGCTTTTCATCACTCTGAAGCTGCAACAGTTTATATATTTTTTGGCCATTCTGAAAAAGTCAAATTTGTAGATTAACTTTGTACACCAGTGTGTTTCTTTTGGTATTTCTGCTCCAACCATATATGAATAGATCGCCCATTGCTCTTATATGATCAATAATCTGTTCACTGACAAAGCCGTTGCATTTCATATCTGTTGTTACTTTTTATTGCAGAGAGCCTATCGAAAGAAAAGGAGCAAAACGTAGGAATGCATCAAGTCCTGGACCAAACACTGCAGGAGCTGAATAGCTTGTAAAATGCCAAGAAGAACATCAAGCAAATAAAAAAGCAAACACTTGTTTTGCAAAAGATATTTTCTACATGCTATCCATTCTCTGTAATTTTCACTCTTAATCCTGGATGTTAAAACACATGTACCCCTTTTATATATTTATGGTTCTTTTTGTTTATTTTCCTTTTTTAAAAATGGTTTTGGGTCCATATGCTTATCAGTTTCAGTGCTGGAAATTGTGTTGTAGACTGAATTCTGACCGCAAATAAAACTGATGATGAAGTGAGTTGTATGTGTTGTGTAGACTATGTTTATGTATGCACATTTCAGCGTGTGTGTGTCAACACGGAGCCATACACTACCTCTCCCTTCAGTTTACATGTGCTAACATGCACAGTGTTTTCTTCGTGCTCTGCTAAGACAGAGGATTCATCAAATACAAAACTGGAGATATGGCTCAGCTGCAGGTCCCACAACAATTGATTCTGACATTGTTTCACAAAAGCACCACACAAAAGGGTATGAAGGAGTAATAAGTACTAAACAACTAAACTCTCCATGGAAACTGTGCAACATGGAGATGTGATTGAAAACTCCGAAAACGGCAACTAAAATGGACCTAGTGTTGAGATATTTTGCAAAAAAAACAAAAGTGACGGCCCTCTAAAATGTAATGCCACAAAGTAGTGCAGTCCCAATTTTAAGTAAAAGCCGAGAAGGTTTATCATGAATAAAATACACAAAAGTAGAAGTAGGCTACTTATCTAAAATGGCCTGCTTCAGAGTATTATTGTATGTCATTGTATAAATATATCATGTATGCAGCATTTTAATCTTATCTTGTAATGCATCATATTTTATAAAATTGAAAATGTGTTTTGCAAGTAAAATATGAATCTGCATAATAGACTACTATAGCTGCATAATAAGTGTAGTGGAGTAAAAAGAATATTTAGGCTGTCACTGGTAAGCACAAGAGTGAAGTACCATAAATGAATATACTCTATATAAGTACAAGTACGTAGAAAGTATACTTAAGTAGACTATGCCACTTGAGTACTGAAGGCTGCAGTTGGTAAAGTGAGTAAACGCCTTCTGGTCCCAGTGAGATATAAACAGCCAGCAGGGGGCGTGTCGCCTACATTCTGTACATCCAGTTTGCTGTTCCGCCGGGCGGGATTTCCGCAATAATATCAAGTATGGCGAAGACATACGACTATTTGTTTAAATTACTGTTAATCGGCGACTCTGGTGTCGGGAAGACCTGTGTCCTCTTCAGGTTTTCAGAAGACGCCTTCAACTCGACGTTTATCTCAACTATAGGTACGGTTTTTGGTGACGTGACGTTGAACTGTATTTCTGTCTGTCGCCAAAGAGCCGTCTCAGTGGCTCCGTCTACTTACTGGAACGGTTAAGGGTTGAAGTAACGTTAGTTTCTCTTTGTCAAAGAGCCTGTACTTTATTTGAATGTCATACATTTGGTAACTCATTAATACGAGATGACAAGGGGAAACATTGTAACCCGTGTGTTTTGAAGAAGACAAATGTATGAGTACCAACGTTTGCGGTGTATTATATATTCATGCCGGGTGGCTCCCCTTCCAGCTAACGTTAGCGGCAACATTTGCGGTTAGCTAAGGTTAAGTAACTGTTAGCTCTAGCAGTAGCCATTAGGTGCCGTCTATATTCTGGTATGAAACCGGAAAGCCTGACTTATAACCCGTCGTAACTGGTTAATTTAAGCATGATACCAGCTCTGTTGTTCTTAAATGCACATATTACTGCCGTATGCACGACAAGAAGCCGAGCTGCCGTTTTTCTTAGTCCACAAGTGTCATTTTTGTATCACAGTAGTGTCGACTAATGTTTGACAGGTTGCTACAGTAAGTTAGCAAGTTAACGTTATGATTGACATGCACGATCCTTCTTTATCCCTCCAGGCATTGATTTCAAGATTCGGACAATAGAGCTTGACGGCAAGAAGATAAAGCTACAGATATGGTAAGTTTATAAAAATGTAATTCCTTTTAACTCGGAACGTCTGACATGCTAGCAGTGTGTGGCTAATAAAGAAAGGATGACTCACACTTAACCTAAGTGTCCTTACAGATGTAGAATAGGGTGCCTCCAGATCATTAGCGCTTTTAAAATGGGAAGTAAAGATTGTTCAGTTGTTTTAGAATTGAATCTACACGGTCATGATTGTAATTTTAGCAGAATTGATTTCACCCTTTATTAACAATTTCTCTCTTCAGTGACACAATCACAGCCTTCAAAAATCATCAATCTAATGCCAATCTCTACATTGATCCCGAGCTAATGTACCAAAGCCTCTTATCTTCCTGCAATACTAGCGTGTTGGAAAAAGTCCATTTACAATAAACCAACCTTCTTAATACATAGCTAGCATACCTAACTGCAGTGACATATTGTTTTTAACTTTTCCAAATTATGTATCCCAATATTAGTCTTAAAGGCGTTTCATATTTTTCCTGATCTTTCTGATATATGAGATGTCACAATTCTGGTGTTTTTCAGGGATACTGCCGGTCAGGAGCGCTTCCGAACAATCACAACAGCCTACTACAGAGGAGCAATGGTGAGTGTCTCCAAGTGTTGTCAAGCAAATGTAATAAAATCCACTCTACTGTGAAACCACAGATCTTGAGCTCTATTATTGTCAACACATTTGATTTTATTTGCAGGGCATCATGCTTGTCTACGACATCACCAACGAGAAGTCCTTTGAGAATATCAAGAACTGGATTAGGAACATAGAGGAGGTATTTAATGGCTCAAATAGACCCTCTTTTCTTTCTGGCTTGCTACTTTTTCAAATATGTAAATGGACCATGTAGAGCAGTGATTCTTAACCATAGGGCCGCGGCCCATGATAGGGCCGCGGCCCATGATTGGGCCGCGGCCCATGATTGGGCCGCGGCCCATGATTGGGCCGCGGCCCATGATTGGGCCGCGAGCGCCACCTAGAGGGTCGCGAAAAACGTTCAGTTTTGCACCTGTGGGCCGCGAGGGCCGCGGGACTGCATAGGTTATCAATTGAAGACACCAGAGATATCACTGTTATCCATGAGACACTCAGTTACGATACAGCTTCCCACCACCAGGTGGCGGTAATGCGTCAGTCAGTTGTTTAACAAGCTGCAATAAGCAGAAGAAGACACTCAGCTAGCCGCTAGCCTGTAGCGAAAGTTATGGATAAGTTATTAAAAAGAAAAAATGAAGACGACAGTAGTGCCATACCCCCCAAAAGTCTAAATGTGTGCGCAAGTACAACCCTGACTTTCTTAAGTTTCTTAAGCTTTGTGAACGGAGGCAACGAGGCAGAGCCGAGTGCTCAGTGTGTGGAATGTGGGCTAATGCTATCAGACGAAGCACTGGAGCCTTCAAAAATAAAGCGACACGTAGCGACGAAACATCCAACGCTCGTGGGAAAGTCTGTTGGGCTTCTTGTTGTGTATGCAGGTTTACATACACATGATAATAAATGTCTTTGTGATCATCACATTGTATCATCTCATTTATTTAACAAGGGTTTTGCCTGTTCAACACCGGCGTCCTCCATCCCCTCCCCTTCCGTTCCTACGGCTTGTTTGCGCAAATACGTCACAAAACATGTCCGTGTTTGGTATCCCAGCATGCCCAAAATCCTCATCTTTGCAAAGAAATCATCGATTTTCTTTCATTTCTTATGGTTTCTCCACAAAAGGAGCCCACAGACACACTGTACAAAGTCGCCATAACCGCTGCAAGTCGTATCTTGCAGCATTTCGACGGAAAAAGACACATTACAGACCCGACAACGTGCTAGCGGATGTTACCATGGAGCTACTGCCTTCAGAAAACGCTAGTACTTATAGTACAAACCTTATCCTCCTCTTCCATAAGCCGTCAACCAACGTTTGCGTAACTGAGCTATTCTCATTCTCGTTTGTGCGCTCGGTCGCAGCCATTAAGCACAGCAAGTCCGCTACTCACACACCATGTCTTCGACCATATATACATCGTTTTTGCAATTTGTAAAGGCTAAAAATAAAAGGAAAATAATATAATATCACAATATAAAGGGAGAAACACCTTTAGTGTGTCAGAATATCGTGTGGTTACCATGTGTCCATTTGGGTCTCCAAATGTCCTTTTAGAGCTCCGCCTGGATCTCTTCATGGAAGAAACTCTGTAGAATGGTCATACTTTGTCCAATCTTCTTCAAATTTGAGGCAGTTGTTCACTGATAGTGTAGTTGCAGCCCTATACTGTCCTTTACCTGTACAGATACAGCCACCGGCAGTTATTTATACTGAAAGATACTTTTTTATTTTATGCGGACAAAAATCTTAAATTTGTACTGACTCCAAAGGCCCACTGCTCTGTTTCTGTATGACCTACAGGTTGTCTGACACTTTTGATGCATATAGTCAGAGTGGGCCCCGGGACACTTTGTACTTGAAAAGTTGGGCCCCGAGGTCAAAAAGGTTAAGAACCCCTGATGTAGAGTGTTGTTTTTATTACATTTGTCTTCTCTTGATCCAGCATGCATCATCAGATGTTGAGAAGATGGTCCTCGGCAACAAGTGTGACATCAACGACAAGCGGCAGGTGTCCAAAGACAGGGGCGAGAAGGTGAGAAGCTTTGGTTTAAGTTAAAGTAATCCATTGTCACCAGGTTATACTTGATAATAAATAAAAACATTGCACTATTAGATGTATATGACATAGTAAAACATGTCAACAGACTTGGTAAAATGTAACGTTTTTCTTCCATTTTCTTTCAGCTCGCATTGGCGTATGGAATAAAGTTCATGGAGACCAGTGCAAAGGCCAACATCAACGTGGAAAATGTAAGAAGCCATTCTTGAGTTAGAATATGCCCTGTAACAAGAGATCACACGTCATCAATGTGACAACATGTGTATTTATTCTGGTTTACAGTCGTTTTTGACACTTGCCAGAGACATCAAATCAAAAATGGACACAAAATTGGTAAGAAGTCATTGATTATACATCAGAGCAGCTGCTGAGCCAGCAGTTCTACGTGACAGCATTGACCTGTTCATTTGTCATTTTGCAGGAGGGCAACACGGCGCCGGGCAGCAGTCATGGAGTCAAGATCTCAGAGCCTCAGAAAAAGACCAGCTTCTTCCGCTGTAGCCTTCTCTGAGGACCGAGGTCTTCGGTACTGGCTGCCAGCTGGCTGGACATAAATGGACTGTGCTTGCTCTTAGCACTTCCTTCTTTCTTCCCATCCACGGCCTGTCCTCCCAGTCCACACGAGCCATTATATTCCCAGTAAGCGAAGGACTTCCCCCTCCTCTCTTCCTCTTCTGAAAACTTCCAGTGGTGCATCTCTTCCATTTTAAGGAGATCTGTTGTCTTCATGTGTCAGAGTGCTTTACTGATAGACTCCACCAGGAGCATTGTCCAGATGTTCTTCATCACACAAAAGACAGGCTCTTACTTCTGGTGTTAGTCTCTTTGTTCTACACACTCATATTTCACACAGCCGGTAGCACAACCGGGGATGAGAAATCATTCAATTATTGTCAAGGTTTTGGGATTGCGAATACAAATGTGAGATTGAGATCTATTTTTATTAGTGCCCTTTCCATTTTTAAGTGGTAAATGTCAACCAGAGACTGATATGCTTGAACTCTAGTGAAACAGAGTTGCACATGCTTTCATTTTGAGAGTTGTGAATCAAATCACTCATCAGGCAGTCAAGGGTCAGAGAGGAATTTGATTGAAAGGTTGTGCTCATTGGTTTGCAAGTAGTCCTTGACAATCATTCGATGTGACTTAAAATGTCTGTTTCATCTTGTCCTGATCATAACACAGTGCCTCCAACTCATTTTACCCTTTCTGCTAAAGCTTGCAGGTGCTGGCAGGCACAAAACCTACTAAAAATACAATTCAGATTTCTGCCTCTGTAAATACAGTTCTGCTGTCAAATTATCAGCAGAACTTTGGTGAGGTGACGTTCTCCTGCTTAGGCTTTCTCTGGTGTAGTTACCTGCTGGAAAGTATTGTACACTGTGGTGTGAAAGTGAAAATGTGCAAACACTGCATCATGACCTATATGTAAGTACACAATTAGGAAACTATTAGGATGTGCACAACAGTACAATATAAATGATCCAACATTTTGTAATTGTGTAATTGTGCATTTAATAATTATTCTTATACAACATCAGAAAATCGTTTAAAACAATGGCTGTGAAAGCTCAATGTGACATCTTCAAATGTGTCATTTTGTTTTCAGTCCGAATCCCCCCAAATATTCACTTTACTATCACATAAAGCAAAAACAAGCAGCAAATCATCACATTTGAGTAGCTGGAACTAGCGAATGTTTGGTGTTTTGTTTGAAAATTGACTTAAACAGCTGACCAAAAAAAATTTAAAGTGTTTCCTTTAATTTGACTCGGAAGGTTTTGTTGCAGCTCTGATTCACAGTCAAGCTAAATGATGTCTCCGGTTATTTCATCAGCAATTAAAATCACTCTAGAAGTGTCTCACTGTAAGCCCCTCCTCCTGCTAGCCATGCAGCTCTCCTTGCACTTTACCAGTAACTCGTGTTTTGTATGTAGTCTGTGTGCCAAGTGATAGTTTTGCAATACAACAATACAATTACTGAAAAAAAACGTTTTGAATCTCATATAATGGGCCTAATTTCTACTCTTGTTTTTTTTTTTTATTACAGCTACTTATAAATGACTTGATCTCTTTGGCTATTTCACTACTAGTGATCCACTGTCCTGGTATTAGTTCACTGAAAAACATTGCCCTAACGTACTAATATATATTTATAAAAGAAGAATTAGCGAGCCTTTGTTTCTATGCTACTGCCCTGCAACATTCTAGTTTAACAGTTTCTTGACTTATTACATGAACGCTGGCTTGTCTGACGCTGAAAGATGGCCCGTTAGTATTATTGTACACTTTCTCATGCGTCTGTTGTTTGATTGTGGCCCTTTTAGTTTGACAGCTAGGTGGCACCAGAGGCACAGTATGCACTATCGGTGGCCATCTGAATTTCCATCGGTATTTTATTAACAGTGTGAGCCACAGCGATCCAAACATGTACCCACTATTTAACATTGATGTTGAGTCTCGATCTGTTTCCACTGTTCCTCGTGAATCCTTCCTCCATTTGTTACTATTCTGAAAATCAAACTCCTATATGCACAATATCGAGGGAGGATTTGCTTTTGCTTGCCTGCACTTTCCTTTCATTTTTTTTTTTTTACAATATCCAATAATTCGGGACCTCGTGACTACCATGGCCATTTGTCTTAACCGCTAATACTCAGTTCTGTCATAGGCGAGCTATGCATTGTGAATCTTGGACCTGTGCATATTTGTGTGATGTGACTTTCAGCCATACGTGTAGACCTATACTGTTGAATGTATGGGCTTTTTGTTTTGTTTGTGTCATTCACTGAGTCTGTAGAAATGGCATTGCTACAACGATGCCAGCGGAATTGATCATGACAGAAGATTAAGTAGAGACGGCGGAGATAGTGCTGTTGTCTCATTCAAGTGATACTGTAGCTTTAAGTCATAAACGGAGAGCAGACCTTTTTGTGGGACTCAAACGGCATCACTTTCAGCTGATATGATACTTTGATTTTGTTTTTTACATCATATCCTTTAATAATATACTGTACATCTCTTTTTACAGTCATATTTTCATTCCATCGATTGTGAAGTACACGGGGAGAAAAATAAAATACATTTTGAAAAAAGTGAAAAATACATTGTAAATATCTCATTGAAAAAAAAGACATCTACTTAAATTGTACTGTACTTTCTAAACCCATATGAAAATGTATCTACAATTTGTAGGTATGTGTACTTTTGATTTAATAAAATACGATTATAAAAGTTGCTTCTTCTATTCGCTGTCTCTATTGGCTGGCTGTGGAAACTACGCTGTCAGTTGACCCCATGCTGCCACAATGGAGCTCGACTGATGACAAATGGCTCTCCTTTTATTGGCCCGCTATGACCCACTGGAATATTCTGCTTTTATAGTCTGCTGTAACTGAACCCCCTCTGATGCAAAACGCAAATCTACTGTCTGGTCATAACTAATGAGCCTTGTCTTGATGGGTTGGTTGCTGCGTCCTCGTGATGATAGACCTGCTGCAGTGACACTGTGACCGGTGTTATTTCTGCAGCTGCGATAATAAAAGGAAAAATCAGATGTGGGCTCACTACGTTCATACAAATCCAACGTGTTTACAGCAGTGCCCGCCGTTAAAGACGAGACAAGTCTCTAAGTATTTACTCTGGATACTAAATGTAAAAATCAGATCATCTCTGATGAAGATCAGAATGTTTGTCTTTCCAAAGAAGGAGAAAAATGTAGTTATTGACGAGATGAGATTGATTTTATGAGTGATGTCATGATTCCCCCACTTTCCAGACATTCTGCTGCATTATAAGTCCGTCCTTTTGTGATATTCAAGCTAAGAAATGCACGTGGTTGCTTCATTTCTTTAGATCCTTATGTGGAAGGTGCTGTGAACAGAAATAAGAATAGATTGATTTCCTCATTAGAAGTCCCTGTTAAAAACAGATGTAAGGAGCTAAAGGCACATTAGATGACAATCATTGGTACACACAAGATGTATTGCTTGTAATGGTTGTAACCGTTGTCCTACCTGAGGAAGTCTGGAGCTCGAACAATCATGTGCTGGAAGTCCTCCAGTGACAGACGTCCGTCGTTGTCCAGGTCAGCCTCGTCTATTACCTTCTCACACACCATCCTCACCTCGTCCTCTGTCAGCTCGCTGCGAGTCAGTTTGTTCAGCGTCTTCTCCAGGTCTGACTTGCAGATGAAGTCGTCATTGTTGAAATCTTCCGGGAAATGGAAAAGAAGGAGATATGAAATATTTGCTCGCTCATTAGTTGAGCAACAATTTAGATGATTGTCTTTGTACTCGATAATATTCAGCTCAATATCTTGGGGTTTGGGACTAATTTGGTTAGACAAAACAAATTTCTGACATTATGTAGACCGAACTATTTAATAAACAGTTTAATCAATAATCAGGGTTACATACAGATGCAGCTGATATTTTGTGACAATATTCAGTGTGTTGAAACTTGACTTTTCCCTCCAAATAAAAAAAGCATAAACTCCCATAGTTTTATTGTCGAGGTAGAAACTGCAATGTTCGTATCATGTTGCAGGAATATCTTGATCCGTACTTGCAGCGCTGACTGAATATATATATATGTTTACCCAACACATCCAGTCCTTCAGGGGCAAAGCGGTATCTGAGCCAATGTGACTGTGCTTTTACAGGATGTCAAATTCCATGTTTTTGTTTCGCCCTCTTTTGGTTTGAACCGTGAATGAAAGGTTTCATTGACCCATGGCGACGATGTGTACGTAACTTCTTCATCTTTCAGCGTTTGTTAATTAGGGGGGACTCGAGTGCTGAGGACAAACTGTCCTTTGACGAGCTCTCTGCCTCTCTGACGGGCTGGTTAATCATTCATGACATTCCATGCACCGTCCATCATGCTTACAGCTCCAACACCTTTCACCATGATCGCTTTTCATATGCTTGTTCCATATTCAAATTAAAAAGATATCCATGTTTTTATCTACTTTTATAAAATGTATACAAGCGATTGAATGAATTTGTTGCACAAAGGTGAGGCCTATTTTGGTATCAGGGTGCTTTATGTTGCACTTTATGGGGCTCCGGGCCCTCTGACAGCAAAAATAACTACTTTACTTGTTTTATCACCATGATACCTAAAGACTTTCTTAATTTTATTATAATTATTCATAAACATGATTTTGGACTGATTCCTTAATAAAGGTGCATTATTTCAGTTTCACATATATATATATATATATGTATGTATGTATGTATGTATGTATGTATGTATGTATGTATGTATGTATGTATGTATGTATGTATGTATGTATGTATGTATGTATGTATGTATGTATGTATGTATGTATGTATGTATGTATGTATGTATGTATGTATGTATGTATGTATGTATGTATGTATGTATGTATGTATGTATGTATGTATGTATGTATGTATGTATGTATGTATGTATGTATGTATGTATGTATGTATGTATGTATGTATGTATGTATGTATGTATGTATGTATGTATGTATGTATGTATGTATGTATGTATGTATGTATGTATGTATGTATGTATGTATGTATGTATGTATGTATGTATGTATGTATGTATGTATGTGTGTATATATATATATATATATATATATATATATATATATATATATATGCAAAGACTGGGTCGCAGCAAATTGTATTAGGGCCACCAAATAATTTGTCCGAATTTCTTGTTTATCTGCCAGACACCTTTGAGCCACTTGAGGCAGCCTTAATGTTTGTATTGTTCTGATAATTGTAGCCGACTAATAACATTAAATATCAGATGAAAGGCTATAGCGGCATTCTGTTTGCTGAACTGGTGAGAAGACATTTAAAAAATGAAATGGCCTGTTAACTCTGCCTAAATGCATTTACTTTGTCTCATTTATATATGATTGAACAAGTGTATATGTTTTCAGTCACACGTGTATAACATGGAGTTGTAATTTATATCTCTTTGAAATGGCTTCTTTACTTTCTCCAGATAATAAAAGCTGTTGTGGAAATGCCAGTAATGATGGTAAACAAAGTTCATTCATGCAGGAATTCGCTCTTCTCACGGTTCATAGGTCAGGCCTATCGTGAATTGGGTCACAATGATTTGTTATTTTTGAAAAGTAGGTGAAACCCGGACACAAAACAAGTCCTTATTAGGTGAAGAATGTTTTATTTTTTGTTTGGGTGGAGTTGAACCAGGGGTGCTGCGGCTACTTTTCATGTGCAGTAACCATCCGGCTACCAAGGCGATCCTATATCAATGCTTTATGTTCATTTCTGCATTTTGTCACCTTTATCAGATTTGTAAGCTCAGCTTGTAGCAAAGGGAAGAGTTTCGATACTTTTCTACATATTGGGTTTTAAATGATCAGAAGAAAAGTACGGTGGCATTTAAAGGGGAAAAAAAGAGGGTTCATTTCAGTTATTATAATTTGTACATAAACAGCATTGGGATCTGTGGGACCCCAAACGACAAATCCCAACCGGAATTATGAGAACTGGAACTTCTTGATGTGATTTTTGTAAATTGTAATTGTACCACTTCCTCATATAGTTTACCATAAATTTTGAAAGCGTAGTAGGCCTTGATGTCGCGCGGCGCCATCTCACTCAGAACCGAAAACATGTCCAAGAAGTCGTCCAGTGTCATGTTTCCTTCTCCGTCCTCAGAGAAAACCTCAGCGATCCTCTGACGAAATGGGTTGTCCTGACCAGAGGGGACACAAGTCCTTCTAGCGGTTAATCCTGCAGAACTATGAACTGGTGCTTGATTCCTGTGCTCGTGATTGTGTGTTTTTGTTCAATTCACATCGCATGTTCTTGTTTGATTTTTTGTTTGTTTGCCTTTCTAATGAGAATTCAACTAAGCTCTAAAATGTTGATGAATGAATGACCGAGAGGGGAATGTTTCTCAGGACATATCAGAGATCAGCATGTTTAACACACCTGTTTACCTTGCTGTCATTGTGTAAAGAGGCATATAATTTATCCATTTCAAACAAGTGTGCCCTGAGGGACTCACCAGCATCCTTCAAGTTTAAAGGAGTCGGGTAACGTATAACGTTTCAAAGAATTCTGTCGATTAGTTTGCTATTAATTATGGATTGGGAACACAGGGAGAGAGCGGGTCTGCAGGGTGTGCGTGGGCCAGTGGGTCTACCTTCAGCTCTGGCATGCTGCCAATCAGCTCATATGGTAACTTCACATCTGGCTGGCTGGTGTAGTCGAGGGGAACGAGCTGCGGTGCCAGATCCCGATAGCGGTCGAACAGTCTAGGGAAGGTTTAAAAAAATTCTTGTTATTATATTACAAAATATCTTCCATATTATATCGTTGTGTATTTTAGAGCGTCGTCAAGAAAACTTTAGATACGAACTCCCATGCTGTCTAATTCTCTATATTGTGGTCAACACTGAAAAAAGTTTCAGTGCTGTAAAGTTCTGAAAGCATGATTTGAAATAGCATGTGGTCTCAATGGTAGCCTGCCCCACAGTAGGACAGGCTTCCTGATACTGCAGTTTAAAGTTACACTGTAGTATTGTGCAGAACGGAGCAAAATTCAGCCGTGTCATATATGTCACACCAGCAATGACTCCGATATAATAAGATGTTGTACCATTCTGATATCCGTGAAATAATTTGCTCACCTGAGAATTTCTTTTCTTGTAAAATATGTACAGTCCTGCGAAGACAATCAGATTAGGGCGGGAGAGTCAAGTTATTGCAAAGAACAGCAGGATGCAGCTGTGCAAGTGTTCTAAATCACTTGTTTGACACAAGTTGGAAGAAGATATTTACATTAGTAATAGCAGCGATACCAAACTATAAAAGTACTTTTCAGTTGAATTAAAAGTCATGCATTTAAAATGTTACTCAAGAAATATTGACAACACTTAAAGTATCAAAAGTACTCATTATGTAGAATGCACAGTTAATGCTGCATTAACATGTACGCATTTAGATACCGAGTTTACTTTTGAGTCGTTCCATCTACAATAATGCATCACATATTTGTATGTTTTTTTTGTGCATGGTCATATTACTTTTAGTAGTAGTAGTAGTAGTAGTAGTAGTAGTAGTAGTAGTAGTAGTAGTAGTAGTAGTGATAACTATAGCTATGAAATGACTGTAGTGAGGTAAAGCTCACAAGCTAATTTCTATAAACATTTCTATAAAATGTAGAGTTTCAAAGTACAGCCTCAAATGCAAATACTTACAATACTAGCACAAGGGCCTCAAAATAATACTGAAATACAAACTCCAGTAAGGTAATTAAGTAGAGTAAATGTCCTTTGTTCAATTCCACCACTGGTTTTATATGCAAACATATCTGTTATACAAATAACTCTTTCACACTTGATTATAAATATCCAATGAATTATATGCATGCTATCATTAACTAAGTGTTGATTGTAAAATGTCGGAAGACAGACTTTTCCCAACAGCTGGGTTGGAGGTTGCGTGGTGAAGTCTGACAAGTGTATTAACGTTGTTTACAGATGCGGGTAGCTCGTGTTGATAAGAGAAGCACCATTTAACGTGAGTGAGGCTAATCGCCTCATTCAGAAAGAAACAGGATTGACACCAACCTGATAGGCATCGAGCTGCTCTGCTGTAAAGATGGTCTGTTTATTCCCCATGTCTGAGCCCGCAAACATCGAGCCTCAGGTCCATCGCTGCTCCAGCATCAAGTGCTTTTTTTTAGGGTGTGTGGATATGTCAGATATGAAATACTGGGACAAAAGGAAGCCAGAGCCAAAGAGGAGATCAGGTGTCGGGCTGCCACCGGGCCCTTTGGTCCCCATTATAATGGCAGCATTTCATCGTTTTCTCCTTTGTGAATAGCAGACCCTTTGACAATGAATAGGGGCTGTCGGCCAGCATCATGCCAAGTGGTATCAACCCCCCTTTAGTGCCACTCTATGGCCAACGCCTCGGTCACAGCTCAGGTTACACTCTTTAGAGACAGGGTTTTGTAGTCGGCAAATAGACTTTTTCAAAATATTATCAGTCAAGATTGAACTTCTTTCTAAAGTAACAGTGTCTTTTAATCTTACCGTTGAATGGATGTAATAAAAAATAAGAAGTATTTTATGACCTTTTTGATAGAATCCGAGAGATTTGATAAAATAATGTGAACTGTAATGCTTCTGTGCATCATTGAAAGAATTCCAAACTTATTTGTGAGTGTTGATGACTTAATTTGCCAACTTTTTTGCCATGCCAGCAGTAATTATAGGCAGTTTATGGCATGCAAAAAGCCCCATCATCTCTTCTAATTAGGATCAAGTCACACATACTTTATAGTTGTTTACCTGTTTCTGTTGTTTTGTGTGTCTGTATTTCTCTGTGTTATAGTGTCCCTTTGGAGTCACTTTGTGTCTCTTTGTGGTTGTCTTGCCCGTTTTCATATTCATCATGTGTCTCTTGTCGCAAGTTGCTTTTGTCTCTTTGTAGTCTTTCCTGTCTCTTTGCAGTTGATGTTGTAGTTGATGTAAATCTGTGATGAAACTCCATGTCTGTTGGGTCTCTTCACCTGAGGACTTTATCACATTACGGGCATGCTATTGGAGATTGCACCTGTTTTTGTTAGCATAATGCTGCTTTTCCAGCAGTGCTTTATTGATTGCACTGCATTTGGTACCTCCTGTGAATGAACTAGTAATTTGATAGACACAATGACATGTTGCTTTGTTTACGTTTCTCTGAGGGATTGGCCTGGGCTTTGCTCTGCAATCCTGTAACCTGACAGCCAGAAATATAAAATACTTCACCTTTCCTGGAGAGCTGTTCTTACGGATGCTACAGTCGCTGGTGCTTCCTCTCATCGTCTCTGATTACAGGTTAGATAGATCCCTGGATGTTACAGTCAAATGGCCCAATTGGGTGGCTATGTGTGTGTATTATAGTGTGTCCTGCACAAGAATATTACCCTCCATGTCATTCTACATGATCAGTCTGCCAACCTTGTAAATCCAGTGATGTTAGTCACTGGCAGATGCTCAGTTTAACAGCATTCTTCGCCTTTTCTCACAGAATGTTACGAACATCCTCAATACAATGTAATCCAAAACAGCAACAGCACCAATAGCTACAGCCTACAACTCAACTTTATAAGATTCACATGTTTGGGATTTATTGCTGAGCTTCGATGAATTGCATTGAATTGCACATGGAACCGTGGTAAATGATGTTCATGTATGCCGAAGAACAGTGTGTAAGGGTATGTTTGCCATGTGAAAATGTTAAGAATTAGCATGATGCAAATACACTAAATATACTTTATATACTGTACATATAGTACATGTCAAACATATTTTGCTGTGGTATTTAAAAAAACAAAACATCTAAAACATGGAGTGACATTGATATGCTTCACCTTATTTTCATTTCAGGTGTGTCATCTGTGAAGTGGAAGACTTCTAGTAAAATGGGGCTCCGGGCTATTTGCTATTACATAACAACAACCACTATGGCTGTTTTCACTGGCATCGTGCTTGTTGTTCTCATCCAGCCAGGGAAATCACCTGTAGGTGCATCAGCGTCCTCTGGTGGTCAAGTGAAGGCTGTGCAGACTGTGGATGCCTTTCTGGATCTGATCAGGTGCACGCGCATCAAAAAGGATCAATCTACTTCATCAAATGTAAAGATTCAGCCTAAGCTAACCATGCTCTGTTTCTTTGCGGAAATATGTTTCCCTCAAATCTGGTGGCTGCTTGTTTTAGCAAGGTGAGATCTGAAGCCGTCACGTTTTGCTTTTTGTATTTCTCATAATTGTACTTGACAACAAAGGTTTTCTACTTTTGTTCAGGAAAAAACAGTTTCTGCCAAAAGTCTTGGTGCTGTCAATCTGACCCAACCAAGGAGGTTCAGTGAGATTATTTTCTTTTGACCTTAGTAATTGTGATACATTTTTTTACATTTATTTTATTCATGGTTATCATCATGCCTTGTAACGGCATTACTGGTAACCCTATAGATGACACAGTGCCGATGACAGGCACCTCAGATGGAGTCAATATTTTGGGAATCTTGGTCTTCTGCATCTCCTTTGGCCTAGTCCTGAGCAGTGTGGAGAATGAGACAAAACCTCTGAGGGACTTTTTTGACTGCCTGAATCAAGCCACCGTGCATCTTATCAGCATCTTATCAGCATCGCCATCTGGTAAGAACGAGAAGCTGCTAACACGCAGATGGGGAAAATAATAGCAACATTTCAATAAAGTTTGTAAAATGCTAAAACACAGTATCATCATCCTTGGAAATATATGATGGCGTTTGCCTATACAGTGTTGTTGGCTACAGTTCATACATTTAACTAAAGATGGATCTGGCTTGAGGAAATACGGCACATAACACAAATAAAACACACTCCTGAATCTTGAATAATTATTTGATTACCGTTGGTAAATTAATGTCATTTATATGTTTTTGTTGTTTGTTTTTTTACAGTGCTGTGACTCTACCAGTCAGTATCCGCTGTTTGGAGGAGAATCTCAACATGGACAAACGGGTGACACGCGTAATACTGTCGCGGCCACATTGACTGTGCATGGCACAGCACTTTATGAGGCAATGGCTTCCATATTCATCGCCCAAGTTTACAATATGGAGCTTGATCTGGGTCAAATCATCATCATCAGGTGTGATTTAATGCACATTGTAAACATCTTTATAAAATGTAAATACATTCCTTGCATATTCTAGCTATTGTCAAATCAGTTTTCCTGGATATTTCCTGTGTATGTTAATTATTAGCACTTGTTTATCATTAAAAATCTTGTAATTGCAGTATCACTGCCACAGCTGCAGCTGTTGGGGCCACAGGTATCCCCCAGGGCGGCACGGTAGCAATGACGATAGTGTTAACATCAGTTGGACTGCCACTTGAAGGCATTTCATTCATCATCGCTCTTGACTCGATGCTGTAAGTTTGTTTGTTCTGTGATTATTGTGCCATATATTGCATATCTATTTCGACTGCTTGTACATGTTGGTAAGAGGATAACACAAAGTTGCACATATTCTGAAAAACGTTAGACTTCCTCTGGTTGTGGTCAAGTCACACTCACAACAGAACTTCCTGTACTCTTGTTGGTAGAGATCGTTTGAGGACAACCACCAACGCGCTGGGCGACTGTATCGGTGTGGGTGTTGTGCAGCATCCCTCCAGACATGAGCTCCAGAGCTCAAGTCCTGCAGAAGAAAGACAAAAAACAAAGTGAGACCTTCGAACTGAGAGGCAATACCTCAATGCATTCTTGCAGCAACAAGTCCTGCTAGAGTATTTTTTTGATTCAAACTAGGCTAATGTTTAAGAAAATGCATGATGGCAGCTGTGCAGACATATAATATATAACTCTTTATTAAAGATGACAAATAACTTTCTGAAGCGACTGTTTTCCCACCTTGGATTCGGTGTTATAGATTGTAGAGTTAAAATGCATGAAATCTTAAGAGGGCTTTTCTTGATATACACTCGTTACTGTACTTCACATGATTTTGCTGGCCTCCTCATTGGAGATGTTCCAATAAAAGGTCATTGGTATCCAATCAATTTCAGGAACATTTTGGAAATACAACATATATATTTTTTGCTCAAATAAATATGTCCATTTTATGAAAATAAAAACAATATCAGAGTCAACAATAGTCCCACAAATTTGTATAATCTGACCTAATTTACAAGAACTGCTGTGACAATGTCTCACTGTACTTTTACTTGTGTGGTCTGAACAAGATCAAGTTTTTTGTGAAAATTTCAATCAGAAATGCTCTCTAAAATTGGGCAATATGTTGTGCAGAATTGTCATATTTAAAAATAGCAAGACCTCTGGGATGAATCTGATTATTTCGTTTAGTTAATTCAGTCTTTCTTTATGGGAATACACACGTGTATTTGTAACTTTTCTTCTTAATCAAATTGTTGTAGGCAGAAAACTTCAGTCAATTGAGAACATTTTGTGTGTGTAAATACTGCAGAGATTAGGTGAAATTGTTCTATCAAGTATTGTAAAGCTTTCCTTTTCTTTGACCAAATGTTGGCCATTTTGACAGCTAACTGTGTGGTTGTTCTGTCATAATCAATAACACTTCAGTCGACCTTGAAATAATCTCACACTTTTGAGAGAAAAATATTGAGCAAATCAATTTGTTCTGTAATCTTTTTTTTTGGAACACCATTTATTTTGACTCCACAACAGAAAAAAAATAAAATATACACATTCACATCTTTTACATGATATCACTTCCATCACTGCCATATATTATAATTTATAGATATTTACATATATTACAACGCCACATATGGCACATTACTAATTTAAAGGGCAGATGGCTATTTATGCACAAAAACCTCAATTGTATTTTGAATGAATATCTGTGCAGCCCGACACCAGTGACAAGTTGATGTCAGTGGCAGCCACAGCTTCCAGCCACCATGTCATTGTACTGTTTCAGCACCACATTCTCATCATCATCGAAGTAGAGCAAGTTGATGGAAAAGAGCTTGTCGGGCACGCAGCACGGTGTCTCAATGCCGTTGATCAGCTTCAGAGCATTGATAATGGACTGGACGGTGGCGTGGTTGGTTGGCCTCATGTTCTGACCCAGAGGGAAGGGGCAGGAGCCTTTGCAGTGGTACGCGTTGTAGCCCCGGGGAGACACGATCCAGCCCGACCAGCCGATCTCCTCGAAGTCGACGTAGAGGGCCTGGCGCTGGCAGGGCAAAGCACCTTCCTCCTCGCTGTAGTCCAGGGAGCGGGCGGTGCGGGAGGATGGACCTGACATTGGGGTTTGGGGCAGGCTGGAAGTGGCTGTGTTGTCATTTGGGTCTGGTGAGCAAAAATAGTATTTTGTTAGAAAACACATGGTTGTTATGAATTGGGGCCTCTAACATTTTTTCGTCCTTCCCACATTGCTCTTATTCAGATGTATTGTCAGACGCCGACTGAGGAATGTATTGTATTGATGTCCAATTAGCATTGGAAATCAATTTTTCCTTAAGAAATCTGTCTGGAACTGTATGGTAAGAAATGTGCAAATGTAAATGTGAAAAAGATTTGTTTGAGAGAAATAGAGACCTAAATCTCACCTATGCTTCCAAGAGTAGTCGAGCGGCGGCCATCGTCAGTGAAGAGGACCAACATGGGCTGTTTACTCTGGTGGTGGGTGCGTCCTGAAGCAAAGCGGATCAGTTTCATGTCCATCATGCTTCCTCCCAGGGTCCGGACCACCACGTGGAGCCCCAGGTTACTGCCTTCATCAACCATCCAGGAGCGCACCTTCATGAAGAGGTTCACATTATTAGTCAATTCGAAAACACATAATTCAGGAAGTTATGTTCAGAATGCACGTACATAAGTTAGTGCAAGCCCTAAAAAGAAGTGAATACTCACTGCCTGTGTGATGGTGAACACTTCCCAACCAGTAGAGTGGACGGGGATGAGTCGAGAAGACAGCAGCTTCCTGCCCTGTGTGTTGTTTCTGCTGGTGTCAAGCAGCTGATAAACGCTGACCTGAATGAGACAGAAGAGATGGGGGGGGTTACAGTAATGTCCAACAGAGATACTTCCTTCATTAAATTGTAACCATGATGGTATGTAATGTTACGTACCTGGCAGAAATGGTGTCTATTGAATGTCAGTGTTGACTGAGGTCTCAGCTTGAAGAGATGGAGCTCTGCAGTGAGAACCTTCTCAGTTCTAGCAACCGTGGACAAATTGAACCTGAACTCCACCTGTTCACTGTGCACTGCAATGGAAATTACGTCATTAGAGACCAGAACAAACGCCATCATACTCCACTGTATACAGTAACCAGTAGCAGTAACATGCGTGAATCTAAATCTTACATTTGTCAAAGAAACTGCGCACAGTATTCCCCTCCAGAAGATACGGGTCTTTGGTCACACCGTCCACATCAGCAACGGTGTTGTACAGATCAAGCATGTACTGAGGGGCCTGCTTGTGTCCATGGACAGCAGGGGGGTCCTCCATCCCAAAAACCTCCAAAAGTCTCTTGATGGCAGCTGAGCGTACTTCCTCTGACTCCGTCTCGGCGCTGAAATGATTCTCCAGATAGCTAAGTGAAGGCCGTGCAGCGGCGGTGCACGCTAAAGCGGCGAAGCTGACAACAAACAGCATCATGGCTAAAAGTTGAGTAGATCCCTTGTGCGTCGGTGTCCTCGGACCACACAACCGGCCAGCAACTTGGAGTACGAGTGACTGCAGGGTCCTGGAAGCGCGACTTTTTATATCAAATGCTCCCCTTCACTCTTCAGTGCCCCCAAAGCCTCGGTAAACAGCAGTAAAGATGCTATTTAGTCGCAAATGTAAATCGCCAATCAGCGAATGTAAAGGGAGACTAATGGCGGCGTAAACAAGGTGTGAACCCGATTGTAGATTTTACTCAAGCCCATTGTCTCCACGTCTGGCAATAAACGCTCAAATAAACTAATTTCAGCGTTTGAAAAAGCTTGATACTTATTGACCAGTGATGTTGTTGTTGTTGTTGTTGTTGTTGTTGTGGGATATATTTCCTCTGTGATGTTCCATGTTATAGAGGAGGAATGTAACGAATATGAACAGAAGCCATTTGGAGCTGATCTGTTGAGGAAGTGTACTCACCATGGGAGGTTAACTGCTCCTAAATGAATCCATTAATTTAGAATAATGGTCACAGTGTCTTAGGTGGAAACCAATTACTTCGATAAAGAGACGGGTGTCGCTGGCTAAACGTCGCGAGATTTACATCAACTGCTTATCCAGCTGGATAATCACCAAATTTGCAGTTTTGTGGTTTAAAAAAAATCAACTGGACTGACCTCCTGTTGTGGCTAAATGGATGTGGTGCTGAAAAGAATACTGTAACTTCCAGCAATTTCTCTCATTTTCCCCATAAATACACTTTTCTGTAATAAATCAATATAATAATTTAGATATTTCATATATATTAACTGTGTAAAAACATTTTTTAAATGTTAGATGTTCTTTAAACTTGGTTATGTTTGATTCATTCATCAAAGCCAACTCAATCCCTTCCTAGGAAACTGTCTAACTGTGCCATTTGGTTACTTTGATCTTTACGCACAATTACGCACGAGTAAAAGAAAGGTTGACAATGAAAAAAGTCTGTTTCCCCCACTGTAATAAACATTTAAGAGATCTAAGTTTTTTTCTACATCACACCCTGTAAGCAAGTCATAAAACCCCTATCGTGTGTTTCACACGTTCATATCAAATCAGGAGATATTTACTACCTGCACGTGCTTTCTTTCAAAGGCACGTTTGCGAAATTGCTGAGCTTTTCATTTGCTCCTTTCCAGTGATTCTTCAAAGTCTAATTTCGTCTCTTTGAAACTTTAGACTAAAGTCAAAAAGACTGTCTGACAGGCCTCCCAATACTTCCACTTGTTTCTGTTGTTCACTTGTTTTCTGAACTCACACAAAGTTTATGAAGTTTTTATACGAAATACGTTTTTTATAATCATTTAGAATAGGGCTACACATTCGAATGTCTGAAATGGCATTTGAATTTTCCAAAATGTTTTAAGTTTTAGTCGCACTTTAGTAAACATGTTTCGTTCATGGTCCCATGACAAGTCCTCACACATTGTTGTATTCAATTTATTTACAAAATTATCATGTTTACATATATTACATATAATACAATAATACTTTAGGGAAGCAAATTCTTCAACAAATGTCATAGTAGTGGTGGGGGCATCAACGGGCTGTGAATTATAACTTCTCATGAGAAGAGATTGGAAGTTGTTTTTCCAGTAGAGGGCGCCGTGTTCAGTTTTGGCAAAGACAGGAAGCGATGGAGAGGACGGTGCGTATCCGACCATGCGGGTTGAGGAAGCTGTGGCTCTCGTAGCCCTGCGGAGCGCAGGAGCTGGACTGTCTTTCAGCCCATAAGTGGCAGATTGCAGGATCAGACTGACTCCTGCCAAAGAAAATCGCAAGAACATTAAAATCACTTTGTTAGCTGTCTACATTTGGCCTCCTGTTACATTACAGTCATTGAGCAGACGCTTTTATCCAAAGTGACTTACAATAAGTGTATTCAACGTATTCAAGAGAACTACTAGTCACCTGTTGATATGTCTGTTGGCACAGTGACAGTTCACTTTAGTATGTGAGGTTCTTTAATTGTTATGATTGATCATGTTTGTCCAGTGACATTTTAGAACTTTTTATTGTCCAATTTAATTTAATTTAATACAATAAATCTTGCTTACGCTTTTAATGACGGTATTATGAGTCTGATTAAGAAACTGCTGATATAAAGGGTTTACAACTGTACAATACACAAAATGAATTCCATGCATGAACCTCTTATTCGACCAGAATGACCTGCTGTTGGGGCAGTGACAACAAACTCACGCTTTGCATCCCCCCCCCCCCCCCCCCCCCCCCCAAAAACAGTGCTTTATTTTAAATTATAGTTGCAAGACCAACGTTTTCAAAGATAAAGAACATGTTCGGGGAATATAGAGAAAATGTGTCTAAAAAAGGCACATTATATGAAGAATATTTAAACTTGATAAAATGGTGAAGCCTTGAAAAACATCTTTGGTCTTGCTTTTGAATATTTCACGCAGAGTAAACACCGTATAGCTTCATTCGAGTGCTGCAGCATGTTGACGTGTGATGGGGTTACTTTAACTGCAAAATATCAGTTTATCGTACTTAAATAAAAAGAATAAGAGGTTCACATTCCTAATGTACCATCTATTTCCTTCATCATATCATTTTACTTTATTTTATGAACAGAGGAGCAAAAATAGTACAAGCAAATCAACCTCTTATCGCACGCTGTTACAAGTCTGGGATTTCTGACAGGGGGACATATGGTGAGGGAATTAATCGGGGACAACATGCTGAGTGCAGAAAGTGTGAAAACTCACAGGCAATTGTTATAAGAGAGGCAGAGGACGTGTGGCTGTGGGTGTGTGTAGCAGCTGTGTTCATGCTTACCTGAGAAGGCATCGGTTTCCTGCAGTGCAGCCTCCCAAACATCTGCCCACATCTATTTCCTGTGGAAAATTAGCAACACAGAGAGAGGGCAATCAGCTCACAGCTGGTCACAAATATTGACCCTGTTGAGTTGGAGCCCAGCTGCTGTTTAGGATTTTAACTGCTCTGATTCGACACCTGCAGGAGCCATTTGTGTTTGCACTGCGCTCGCACCTTTGGAGCTGAGGAGCAGCATATGACCAACTGTGCCAACTTAAATCTAATTGTTCATCATGTAAAGTCTGATGTTTTATTGAATTATTTTGATCTTTGTGAGGGTTGAGGATGAACTTTTGTGAATGCTAAAGGTTTGAGAAAGAATAAAGAGTTGAACTCCTTGTTTTTAAGGCCAACAAAGTTGTTTAAATCAGGTTTTAATTTTATTATTATCTAGCATGTGTATTGTCTTGTGAATAAGCATGCAAACCCATCCTACAGTCCAGCCACTGGCCAGTGGATTAGCTTAATTAAGTGCTGTCTCCCACAGAAGTGTCTGATGAATAAAGATACTTCTTACTGTCTGGCACCTAACGAGACCCCTGTTTCCTCTCAACTGTGCTACAAAAGCGAGAGTGTGAAACTGGCATCACAAATGTATCACTCTTCTAGTGTTAAAGTATGCCATGCTGATCAAAGAAGAGATGAAGCATATTTTCAAAGGCTGGATACAAATATAAAGTTGAACTCAGACACATTTTTTGCAGTGGATGAACAAGACTCTTGATTTATGAGAAATAGAATGAAACGTTTTAGTGATAAATCAGAATTAACACCTACTTTGAGCCTCTCCTCTTTAACTCCATCTGAATGGTGGACTGTTTCATAGTAATACTCCACGTATGGAACCCTGTAGCAGCTTTCCTTCAGCTCACAGGCTGCCACTGTCTGGATGAGGTCCGCTTTGTTGGGGGTTTCCACCAAGGCTGAGTCAAACTTAGTGGGCACACAGGAGAATCCCTCTGCGGAGGATTAAGAAAGGAAAAGTTGTTTACGAGCAGGAGCAATAGCTGCGTTATAATCTGTGATCCAAAGGAAAATAAACAGACTAGCAACATATATAACACAGGATTAGCTTTGTGACCACTCTGATCAATGCGTCTCAGACATCAACGCCATGAGTTGTGTTTTGTTCTGGTGCTGTTAGAGAATAGTGTATATCGGTACGATTTGGAAAAGAGACCTAAAATAAGAAAGATATTTCTTTAAAGATACTCATGCATTACATTTAGTCACAATCTAGAAATGGCCAAAAAGTAAGGTACGGTTTAATTTTTATCAGCATAATAAGAAGTGGTGAATCCAATGCTAGCAGTGCTGCTTTCACAATGGGCCTGCAGTGAATATCATTGTAACTGTTGCTGTTATAATTTCATTCTTAGCCCCAAAACATAGAATACATTAACACAGTGACCCGATGTTGATGTGCAATAAAATAAAAAGGTCAAGTTCATTTGATCTAAATTGAGAGAAAGCATAACAACGCTGGTTCCTGAATCTCCCCGTGACTTGGTTTTATATGTTCCTGTATAGTTTGTATCCCCATTTGTTTTAAATTGGTTAATCGACCATTTTTCTGTCTGTTGTAAGAACTTGCCACTCGTTTTCAGTCATTTTTCATTTGTTAGCTGCTCACTGTTTGGTTGAGCCCCTCTTCCTGTTTTGATTGTTGTTAGACAGGTACACACACACACACACACACACACACACACACACACACACACACACACACACACACACACACACACACATACAGACACACACCTGGTGAGCCCTTGGACCGGGAGCATCCTCCCACGTCGATGACCGTCTCATACGGCGTCTCGGAGTGGTACGTCCTCAGTGCGGGGACCCTGATGCACAGAGTCAGCTTGATCTCACATTGGCACCCCTCGATGACCTCCACCTCTCGGGGTCCCTCCAACAGAAGCACCCAGTCCACACGCATGCCCGTCGGCTCACACACCCGGTTCATCCCGCAGGAGGGCAGCTGGTTCAGCGGCTCCGGGCTGTCTGGAGAGGCGGGTCCGCGCGTCCTCGTCTTTTGTAAGGGTTGAGAGTTGTGTTTGGGTCAGACATGTCACAGCATATTTCTGTGTGCATCATTTTTAGTGGTGCTACTTAGTTTGAGTGTTTTGTTTCACGTGTAGTTTACGATATGGTTTTATTATTTGGTTCATGCTGAGTTGCCCCCTTGTGCTAATCTTAGAATATGAATTACGCTTTTAATAATGAACTGATTCGTGACGCTTCCGTTATAACTGTATTTACGCTGTCAAGTTTATTTTCTATTGGGAATTGAGCAGGACAACCCTGACGACGATCACAAAGTTACAGCGCGCCCTTGTGGCGCGTGAGGGGAAACTTCACTTACTTTCTTGCTCCTAAGAAATTCCAGCATTGAGGAATGTTTGGAGTATTCCTGCTGCCCTGCTTCATGTGACGGCCTGGATGCTCCCCCGCAATGCGACCTGCACATTCCCACATCAACACTGACAGGACTCTCAGAGATGTCTGTGGAGAGAGAGAGACACATAATAGATTTGAATTATTATCTCAAAGATTATTACTTTAAAAAAAGTTAGAGCATCGGTTGCTTTTAAATTTCCCTGTTCGTTTGAAAACGCATTATTTGGCTTCTGTTAGGGGACTATGGCAAATTAAAACATGCACATGTACTGATGTAGGACATGTGGTGGTGCTTTACCTTGTCCGATGTAGACAAAGTGGCTCTGTCTTCTGCAGCACAGTCTCTGTGTGAACACGTTTCTGTGATCTACGTGTTTGCTCAACACTACAGTCACTAGAAAGCATAACACAAAACATCAGGGCGTTAACATTGGTGGCATTAGAGTAAGCATACTTTTACTTGAAGATGATTTAAAACATTATATTTTCCAAAATGAGCGAATTCAAATCCAAAATATCCCAATATGTTGCACACAAGTTAAACTCAATCGTGCAGGATCCATGTTCCTCAAGGTGTTTTGTGTTTTTTTCAATGAAATGCATTATTTGCCCGTTATTTAAGCCCAGACAGACATATAAACACACGATACTTATATGCATATTATTGATCTGGAAAATTTTCGTCTTGGATTTGTATGAAAAAAGAGTTCATATTTAGTGAAATGGAAAGTGGAAGGTCCCCCCCCCCCCTCGCTCCCTCTGCTACACTCATCTTTACAGTCATATCATAAGGGATACGTATATTTGATATCTGTGTCTATCCAGTTATTGAAAAGCTGATTCTTTACATGTCACAACAGCAGTAGAGAAAAGTGCAAACAGTACTTACAGGTCAGGTGGAGGGCACACAGGAGGAGAAGAAATGGCCCGGATACATCCATGGCTCTAGTCCCAATCTGCTCCTCAGCTGCCAAATACTGAGTGTCCCTCTGCTCACTGATGCCTCTGATATTTATATGGGATCAAGCTTCAGCCCCAAATGTCACCTGAAAACCAGCTCTCAATGTGGTGTGGGGTCAAAACAAAGTGAGAGCTAATCAAATTTCCATGCTGAATGCCTTGTGGGATGGAGTTCTTACAAGCAGGACCCACTTCAAAGGAAATCTCTTCAGTTTTTCTGTTTCTGCTGCGAGGGACCCAGTGGCTCGAGTGTGTCGACCGGCCCGAGCTCACCCTAATGAAGTGCTTAAGTAGCCTCGAGCCATTAAAGCGTCGCTCATTCAAAGGCATTAATCATCTTTTATCTCAGGGGGAAGGTGTTTGGCACCTCTGACTTAAAACAAAACCTGGCCCAAACACATAAACAGGATCAGCGTGGGGGCCTGAGCCTCCCCTTCAGAATTCTCCAGCACCTTTGTGTTTATTCAACATGACACCAAATGGCCAGGCCTTTCAGAGCTGCCCTTAAAATCTCTGCTTCTTTTTCCTCTGCAGGGGAAAGAGCCAAGATTCAATTTAAAATAACATACTTTTTTTCAGACAAAGTAAATCTCTGTTTAAATATAAGATTGATACATTAAAATGGAAACTTAACTAAGAACATAGTTAACTAGCAAAAAGGCCCAGAATACAAGTAAATTCATCTGAAAAGGACAACCTAGACATTCTCATTTGTTCCTTTTTCAGACATATCCCATTACATTCTAAAAAGTTGTTTCAAAGCACAGGAAGACATTTAGCCATGTTATAATGTTGGCATTATACTGATTCTCCATTCATGTCTTAATAAGGTGTTAGTCCTTCTTTGAAGTGTTGATATGATCCCCTCATTTTCCCCGGGATCAACGGATCATCGTTCAGATAGCCATCAGCACTCAGACACCTTGATTAAGGTGACACCAACAGCAGTTTCAACTGTTGATTCCTTTCATTCAATTACAACAAATCTCATTGGAATGAATCATAATCCCGGTAAAACCGGGATTACTTGATTTAATCATGTAGATGATATGACATTTTGTCAAAAAACTATAAAGACGACCACAGTTGTTTTTCAAACGGCGGTCCACAAAACTGTAATGTTGTTGAAATGATTTATAACCGTGTGGTTTGTTTTGTAAGATGTGAAATACGCTACGTTTTTTAATATGAATTCACTGCTGTCATCAGGGGTCAGAGGTGAACAAGTTTAAAACTCATAACCAAAACTAAACGTTGTAAGTTTGATTGATAAAAGGAAATGCCGTGTTATTTCTGGAGCTTTCGACTGTGTCACACAACGTTTTACAATAAAGCCCAGTTGACATAGAATTGGCATTTGTTTTGAGAAATTTAAGGACTTTAAAGTTGAAAAATGGAAATCTAAACAAGTTCCTGTGTTGAGGAAGATTGTGCAATACAATTGAAAGCTCCAGAACAGTTACTAAAGGACAATTGTGGTGAGATTGTTTGGCCAATTGTTGTTTCAAAGGTCAAGAATTACCTTTCTGAAACGTTCAAGAATCCTAAACATGTCTAATACTTGGTATTTTTCTTGGTGGACATTAAATGGATGATTTGGAGATGTAAATATGTATTATGTTTATAAAGATAATACCTGTCAACTGTCTCAGCTGTCTTACGTATATGATATTTTTAAAGATGTATTTAACTTGTTTTCATCTCTAATTCCTCTTCAATCTGTATTCTGGTAATAAGTGGCTTCTTCTTTGTCTTTTAAAAATCAAGTTTTTCATAACCTAGCAGTGATGTCGTGTTTTTTTTCCCTGAAAAATGAGAAACTCCCCCCTCGATTACAAACACACCTGTTTGAATGCAGCCTCTCACCCAACTACAGTAAACCTTTCCTCAATACAATCCTCCAACAATGCATGTGCTGAGACGATTGGATTATACTGAGTCGCTTGTGACATGGACATGCAGCTTATGTGTGATGATGGGTGGCAGAGGTTGACGGGAGTGACGTCAGGATGACTGTGCAGACGGTGTGACCTTGTGTCAGTGTCTGTGTCACTGTGTAGAACGCTCAGACGCCTACAATCTTCCGTCAGCTTTCCGTTGAGGTTGTGAGGGTGAAGTAAATTTTTTTGTTTTGATTTGCTGGGGAATATGAATGGTTTATAGTTATTATTAGTTACATTTCTATTACTGCTACCATTAATGTTTTTATTATCAATTTGTCCATCATTATTCTGCTTACTACTCTCATCTCAATTATGTATATTATATGCATTGAATGTGTTGTAATTCTTTTAAGTTGCTCATTATGTACACATGACATGTATTGCCCTTCTGTCCATCCTGGGAGAGGGACCCCTCATAAGTTGTTCTCGCGAAGGTTTCTTCCCTTTTCCCCCGTTAAAGAGGTTTATTGGAGAGTTTTTTGTGTTCCGGTGTGAGGGTCCCTGAACAGAAGATGTTGCATGCTGTGCAGATTGTAAAGCCCTCTGAGGCAGTTTGTGACTTGTGATTTTAGGCTAAACTAATGAATTGAATTTCATTGAATTATTTGTGCAGCCAAAAAAAAAAAGAAAAGATAAATTAAACGTTCCGACCACAGGAAACCGAACCACTTTAACTGCACTTTATAACCTTTCCTCATTCACTTGACCCCTAACAGTATAATGATGGTCATATGTGTTGTAGAAATAATCCTGATCAAGCAAATGCATCAGCAGCATGTTCATCTCTGGGGCTTAAAGAAGCCGCTGTAAAGCCTATCTATTGCCTGTCTGTCTGGGAGGAGTCCAACACTTGGATTACAGGGCGTCATGCAGTCGTCTACTTGGATTATACAGCAGGAGACAATACAGCAGCATAGGAAGACAGCAGGTGAAGAGCAGTGGTACGGATGGATATCGGAGGAACACCAATAGGGCATTTTTCATGATGCATGCAGATGGTTTTGAATTCACATCACGCTGCTCACATAATTTCTGATGCACTTTTTTCCTTCAGTTTTTTGTTTTCGGGATTTATTTTCTCTCTGTAATTTACCACCTTTTTTGTTTTCTAAAATCGGATTACAAAAGAAAACAGAGTGCCTTCTGGGATACAAATCATGTATTTGAACAGCAGAAATAATGCCATTGAAACAGAAAGGAGTAAGAAGAACATAAAAGGGGAAAAAAGTGAGTACAAACACACATTGAAATGGTAATATTTTATTATTTGGCTAGACTTATTTATATTTAAGGCATTAAGATGCAGTAAATAATATGTTCAAGCCTCTTAATAAACATTTCTGTTGCATGCCTTGATTCTTTTCTCCTTCCCAGGGACTCAGTTAAAGACAACTCCACGTCATGAGGAGTTCACCCTGACGTCCCCAAAGACGGGGAAAAAGTTGGAGACCAAGGAGAACATGACAGTGGAGGAGGAGTTGATGCAGCTCACTGCGTTTGGGAAGGCCTTTCATGATTTGACCCATTCAGAGAGGGTGATTAATGATCTGACATTTGGACGGCGGGTGGGGCTTTACGAGCTGAGAGGAGAGATCGGCTCCGGAAACTTCTCCCAGGTTAGATTGGGGATACATGACCTGACCAAAGGTGAGATGCTGGGTGCATTCTGATGCCAATAAAGTGCATGTGTCCCAGAGTTATTACCATAAATTTGTCAAAGTCATGATAATTTGGTCTGAAAAGGCCACACTTCTCATATCTCTCCATAAAACATCTGAAGCACCACTGCAAACACTGCCAATAACAGTGGGTCGTTATATTATGAGAGGTTTGTCTTATATTAAATCATATTTTCCATTTAAGTATCATTAAAAGGAATTGTATGTATCTGTGAAATTACTAGTTTCCCGATATACATTTTATATATCGGGTTAGTTGGAAACTCTGTTGAATGAAAAAATGAATGTGCAGACGTCCAGATTCATTTCATGGAAGACACTTCAGTCAGCTCGGCTCAAATTACACCAGTTCGAGTCATTCCGGCTGTCAGAGGACATCTCACCAGCCAGCCATCCACTACTGTCGTCAGTTTTCACAGCCAGCAGCTTGTGTGCAACAAGACGATGATACGGAAAAGCAGACAGCAGCAGGAATTAATAAAAAGCCGTAGATCAAAGCAAAAAGGAGAAGCGACACTTCTTAACATAAGGAAGATTGAGTGACAGTAAAAGCATAGAAACAAATAAAGTGTGTGTGTGTGTGTGTGTGTGTGTGTGTTCCTTGTGGCCTCATTGCCCATATCTGTCGTCATCTGATAGAAAGAGTGGCAGTAAAAATCCTGGATAAAGTGCGTCGGGGCAAGCGATCACAGGCGCCTTTTGCCTCAGAAATCTCTTGCATGGAGAAGCTGGCTCACCCCAATATCGTCCGCCTGTATGAGGTGGTGGAGACATTCAAGAGGCTTTACCTGGTGATGGAGTATGCCAGCAGAGGAGAGCTGTTCTCCCGTATCAGCACCAGGGGGCGCCTTTCAGACATGGACAGCAAGCTTGTGTTTTCTCAGGTTGTGTCTGCAGTCAAACATATGGTAAGTCACCAGCTCGTCTTTAGGTGCACGTTGTGAGCAGTGCATGTGTTGTAAAATGAGAGAAGAGATTCCCAATGCAGATTATTTAAACAACTAAATGCTAAGACTTCCTTTCAAGATACGTTTCTAGAAGATATTAGAGGTGTAGAATAATGATAAAAGGCATTTATACCACTAGAGAATACAACGTTTCTTGTGACTCTGCATTAAAAGGCTCCCGTACCTTAAACCAACTGTGCAGGAGAGCTGATTAAATGTGTAATGCCTCAATCATTCCTCTCTTTTCTTTTTTCCCCAGCATGATAATAATATCGTCCACAGGGACCTGAAGTCAGAGAACATCTTCTACACCAACACCTACTGCATTAAAGTGGGTGACTTTGGTTTCAGCACGTTCTGCTGCCCCAGCGACGTCCTTCACACATTCTGTGGCTCTCCACCTTATACGGCCCCTGAGCTGTTCAAAGAGAAAGGTTACAGTGGTCAATATGCAGATATGTGGGCGCTGGGTATCTTGCTTTACTTCATGGTGACTGCCACAATGCCATTCAAAGCTGCAGACACAGGCAGGCTTAGGTGTTCTATCCTGCAGGGCTCCTATGCCATTCCTCCCTATGTACCCGGATCATGCAAGGAGATCATTGCGGGCCTCCTGAGGCCGGTTCCTGTGGATCGCCTCACTGTGGAACACATCACGGACAGTGACTGGATGAGAGGTATTGAATGCCCCGAGGCCTACCTGGCCTGTAGCCCCACACCCTACCACCTGGTCGAACCTTCCCACATCCTCAGTGCAGATGAACTGAATGTAAAGGCAGCGCTGGAAGATCTTGGCATTACTAAGGTCCAAGTCCTCAACAGCAGCCTAGACTTGCAAAGCCCCATCAATGGTACTTACCGGATTTTGCTGCACCGTATCCAAAAGAGGAGGACTGTGGAGGCTGTGGGCTACAGCCAGACTTGCACCAAAGAGTCCCAGAGCAGACTCACATGGAGGGCAGGTTCAGATGGCTGCTTAAACAAACGCCAATCTGTGGTCTGTATCATCATGTAGTTTAGTTTCCCAATAGTTCAACATATTGGGAAATGTGCTTACTTCGAAAACATGTTTGTTATAAATGAGCACAATATTAATCAGAAAAAAGGTAAGTGATAGATAGCACTGGTATATATTTCTTATATATTTTATATTAAAAATAAAATGTATGTATACATATATACCGTACACAGATTATTATAATCATAATTATTTGTATTACTACCAGTATTTGTTCAGGGTTTTTTTCTTAATTTTCCTGCAACGTCGCTTATTTATCTTTTAGAACTCTTAGTAATATATTTCCATAAATTCTGAGCAGAAAACACTTCAGAGACGAACCATGGGGAAAATGGACTCGAACAATATCCTTTCAATAAACACATTAAATATGAACTATACTTGTGTTTCTGTGCTAGATATTATATTTTGAAACAATAATACAATGGGATCCATTGAGATTTCATTCTTCTTTCTTACCTGTTGATTTCAAAAGAAAATAACTGATAAATACTGTAGATATAAACATGCAGAACTTCACATAAATGTCCCGAGAGCTATTTGTACAAAGGAGGATGTGGAGTTAATATCTGAAAGCGATTCGATTAGGTCATTTTTACACTCATATCTCATTATATTTCACATGTACAGTATTTTCTATTTTATTGAAATAGTGAAAAAGGTGTAAAAAAGTCTCTTGAAAGCCATAATAAACTGAAGTCAACGTTGAATTTGACTGACCTTTAAGAACGGCACACAACTCACTACGTTCATAGGCGTTACACAAATATACATGTCACATGTCAGCATGATCGATGAGCCTGTAAAAATAAATGAGTTCCCGTGACTATTTTGGGGCTTAGGTTGATCAGTGTCAAATATTGCTCCACATGACGTCATTTTCAAATGACTTAGTGGTGTGCAATGCTTTACAACTGCTTTACGTCTTCTTTCTTTCTTGTTGCTCTTTCTACACTCAGAACTCGTGATTTATTTCACACCAAACTTGCACAGACTTCTGTTAACGTGTTTTATAGCCTTCTAAGTTATGAAGATGGCAGAGATACAACATTGGGAAACAAGTTTCTGCCATGTCTTTTCACAATTTATTTTTGCTTTCTGGTCTATATGTGCTCCATCATCCTATTAATTCATCACATTTGTTTTATTGTAAAGTCATTTCTCCACACGTTGCTTCCCTGTCTCGTGTTTTATGTTCAAAGTATTTTCCCCTTGATAAAAAGAAGGCTAAAATGCCTGATCCCGATGCCAACCATCCAATTCTTTCTGCCTCAGCATGCAAAAGCAAAAAGTGCAGCACAGCTGTCAGCATTGTTGTGACATAAAGAAGAACCGAAAGCCTCAGCACCAAAATCCTTTTCATGCTGCAACCCAAGATGCACCTCTGGAAGTGGTGCATCTATTAGTCATTCTGCAATTTTGAATGTCCATCAATATTTGATATGCTATGAATGTCATGATAATTATTATGTATTTGTCAGGTTACCTATCACTGTTCCCTTTAGGCAATGTTGGCAGCCTATTCAAACAAATACTTCTCCTGTGTGTGCGGAGGACTCTTTGGTTTTAAATGTTGATTTAAAAGCTTTTTATCCCTCTCACCTCTCATGCATGTCTACATTTGTTGAGATAATGTGTTCTCACCTTTCATTTCATCTACAAACATTGGATAATTAATACACTGTAGTGCACAGGCTTGTATTGTCTGATAATGTGGCACAAGCAGTTTGCAAGACGAAGCCTGCGGGAGGCAAACTGAGTGGAAGTCATAAATTTCCACAGACAGTGCAGTCAAACACACTGCGTTACTCATAGTGGGATTTTATCAGCTGCATGTCCCAGCAGTTCTTGATGATGCCCATGGACATGAGAGAGTAACACCCGTAGATCAATGAGTGACTCCAGCACCATGCCAGATCAGATACTGCTGGTTGTACATTCATTCTCATTAAAGCTGCATGTGTGTCTGATTTCTTCCTGCAGATATTTTTGCACTGCAGTTTTAATCAAAGTGCTTAAATCTGGGGATTTTTAGTTTGTTAATTGTTTGATCTAATTGCCTGTGCATCCTGTACAATTGTGTTTTAACATTTGTCAAGTAAAATACTGTCAGCGTAAAGTACATTTAATGATGGCAACATCGGGTGATGATGAGAATTATACTTTATAGCAGCCTTATGGAATATGCGTGTTTCATTTTAAGGAGCTCATGTTTTAAGGTAAACTTTTAGATTGTTAAAGCTGTATGCCTCGGGTTCATGCAACATACATGTTCTTGAACTTTGCATACACCGTTCACTGGAACACTGGAACACTGGAATGGGGTGTCCCCTTTCCTCTCTTTATTTTACATTATGGTCCCTGTTTTAGTAAATATAGTGTGAAAATGCAAAAGTGGTCAAAGAGGAAAACAGTGGAAAGCGATAAGCAAGTTTATTGTTATAATGCATTTATGGGAACACAGAATAAAACCTATACAAAAAATGTACGAAAAGACAGACATTTAATGTATTTTGAACAAATTAAGATAAGAGTGCTCCACTTCTATGACACACATTTCAGAAGACATTTACATTTACCAGTTTGTGTCTGCAAATAAACCATTTGATGGACATTTAGACACATCATGCCAGAAATACTGCAAATGTTACATTGTCATTTACACTCTATCACCATTAATTAAACAGCTTATTGAATACTTTGTGTCTTAAAAGGCAAGAAAAACTGTCACAAATATTGTCATTGAAGCAGCCATGCTATGGAAGGCATTTATGTATTTATGTAGCGGCCAGTTGGCATCAGCAGTTCATTCCTGTACCACAGAGTGCTGTTGTGTTCCTACCCAAGCTTTGACCTTTATCTTAGTGAAGAGTGAAAGCAAAAGTAATGCTACAAGATTTCCTTGGCCAACCATGTCAACTGCCTACCAGTAAGACACCATAAAACCTCCATGAAACCGTGCGTTGCTCAATGATAGGATTTGGCAGATAGATGCGAGATGGCTTGGGGCCATTGAATCAGGCTGATTGCCCTCAGCTTCTGTACGGCCGTTGGTGCTGTGAAGAGCAAAGACATTCATTTGAATATTACTACAATACAAAACGATGATATCCACAGGAAACTGGTAATATATATATATATACTGCACTTGCAGAGTTTTTCAGAGTATTTTGTTCGGGATTAAATATGGACAGACATGACTTGACTTGATGGACAGCTTTACAGTGCAAACACCAGGTATCACGCACCTTCCTGGGTTTCTTGCCATCATTTTTGGCTCTCTTATCGTCAATGTTCTTCATCAGCTTCCTAACCCATGTCTCTTTGGGGTCAGTGCACAGCTCACGCCCCCTCTTCATGGTGAAGCTAGAGGATAATTAATAATCAGAATCAGCTTTACTGGCCCATGTGTGCACTTAGAAGGAATTTAACTCTGGTTTCTCTGCATCTCTCTCTACAGACAGGTAAAGGTAAATAATAGACAGGACTGTTATACACAAGTAGTGAAAAAAATTGGTGTAATTATAAAATATATATATAAATAAAAAGAAACAATGACCAACACTATAACAAGATGCAATAGTTGATCAGACATTTATTTTGAGTAGTAATGCGAGAGCAATGTAAGTTTAGGCACTTGAAGTCAGTTCAGTTTTACAGTGGATATTCTCATCATCTATGCACGTGTACTTACATTACAGCAGGGATGTTGCAGCCTCCATCTACCACTTGCATTCTGTACTCCACTGCGTGTTTTTGAGTGCGCTGTTTCATTGTTTTCACGTACTTAAAACAGCAGTCTTCATAGGTCGCTGAAGTATAAGAAATCCAGTGCAGTAAAGTCAGAACTCCAGTGCAATCCAGTACCACCACAGTAGAATATTATTGGTACAACACAGTCAAATAAATCAATCAAAAGGAAATAAAGTACTAAAGGTCCTGAACAGGGCTATATTACACAATGAGGCCACATCTGCCCACACTCTTACTGAGGCAATAAACCCATCTCATTGGCCTTCTTTTTTTTTTTTTATCTTCGCTGTGTATTAAATGTAATCAATGTGACATTAACTCCAGAAGCCAGCTTTTACAGTGTCTTACTTTGTGCCAGTGCAAGACAGAGACAGGATAGGATCAGCAGAAAGAACATCGTGTTGAACCGCATGATGTCGTCTGTAGTTGCAGCACTGAAAGAAGCCAGAAGGATGCCAGGAATTACAATGTTTGCCTGCAATCAGCCTTATCACTCTGGGATTATTGCACCCGAGCTCCTCCCAAGCCTTTGTTATTCACATTTAAAACTTTGAACCTTTAACAAATATTTCACATCAGCTCTCTTTGTGGATATGTGCATGTACATCTAACACATTTGACTTGTTTTTAAACTCTACAACTCTTGGTTGTAAAACACATTACAGGAAATGTTGACACCCATTATTATTATTATTATTTTCTTTGCTTTTTATAGTAAAACAACTAATTCTGATCTTTTGGTAAGAAACTAAATTAAATGTCATTGGTGTTGATATGCTGATGAAAAGAGAATCCACATCTGTTCCCTGAATCTGTGCACTTTGATTGAAAATCTGACACATTTACATTGATTTGATGTGAGGTGTGCTTTTACTAGTAAGTAAGCAAATAAAGTCAAAATAAGAATAACCCAAACAAAACTGCTACAAATTCTTTAAATCGTACTGGATCTTATCTGATAGAATATCTATGACCATTTCAAAATATTAAGGAAACTCTAAATTAAAACGGAGCCGTGTCTCTTTCTATTTAAAGATTAAAAGCTACTCACCTTAAAGCTCCAGATGTATTTTGTTGCTGTCTTCTTGTGTCTGTGCAGGCAAGGTGAGGCACTCTTATAAAGGACTGCCAGGTGTCATATTACCGTAAAGCACTTCACCTTTGCACTTCGTCTCAGCTTTCTTTTTTCTTCCCGAACCAATACTGATGTGCTTTTTTTTTTGTCAAGCTTTTTCTCCCAAAAGAGTTCATGATGTGTTGCTGAAACCAAATACGAGTCTTACCATGTGCGCACCTCCTAATGTAGGGTTTTTGTAGAAAGAGAACTGTGATACTTGTCAATTTAGTCAAACAAGTGCATTTGCAGCCAGAAACTTCAGCCAGAAATTCTCAGCATGCGTGTATGTGGGGGTGGAAGGTCGTTGTTCTTACAAATAACATATGTCTTTTTTGTCATACTTTGGGATTTAGAAATAGGAAACATATCCTACCGTAGAATGAACTCCTATGTTGCCTGTGGTTGTTGAAATTGGAGTCTGGACTGTTAAACTCTTAAAGGTTTTAACTCTCCTCACACTGACAGTTATAATTTGAGAAATACTCAGCCTTCCTCAATGGCTGTTGAATGAAGGTGTTTAGAGACATTATTCTTACACAACTTGTTCTCAACCTTTATCCAAAAACGTCTGAAGAGTAAATACTTGCACTTGAGAACAGCATTTAACACAAAGGATGGAATAACAGACACTTGAATGTTGGTGCTAAGATTAAAGCCAATCCTGCCCAAATCCTTGGCCTTATGTAGTTTCAGGTGTGTTAACAGATCAGATTTTTGAATCTTCATCTTGTAATGACATGTTTCTCTTTGAATACAAGCACACACTCATGTCAGTGTGTCCTTTTTTATGATTGATTGATGTGTTTTTGCTCAAACTGGGTAAATGTTATGGAAGGAACACCAAATATTGTTTCATATCATTGTAACAATTGAAGAAATACAACATATGGACTATATATATATATATATATATATATATATATGCACATGAATATGCATATTCACTATGGAAAGCATGCACATGCACAGACATTTCAATTCATTCCATTCATACATCTAAATGCACAAACACATACATACACCACATACCCATCTAACACATTATTACATATAGGTGCATATAGGTACATATAGGTGATATGTACTATGTAACTATGTACTTACTACTGTATATATAAAAGGCAAAATAGCATTATTAACAACGGGCCCCAGTTCACGGTGAAGCACGCACACACACACACACACACACACACACACACACACACAAGGGTATTTCCAAGGTGGCTTTCTGAATAACTTGCAAGTACTCGTTCATCACCCAACACGTTATAGAGGGCTTGCTCCCTACAGGCCGCCCACCCCACGGGCCCCAGTGCAACTGCATTGTCTATTCAACGCCACTGCAGTAAACCCCCTTCTCCGTCTTCTGACGTCCATTCTCAGGCATGTGCAAAGAACAGAACATCTAAACACATGCCTCTACAGTGGATGTCAGAGTATTAGGTGCTACATTTGATATTACTTCAAACACATTTGGATACAGACATCGTAATACATGTCAGCCCTCTTTTCCTCACGGCTAATGGCAGAGTAGGCTACTGCCATTGGTGTGTGAGTGTGGGAGCGTGTATTGTACGTGAGCGAATGGGTGAATGAGAGGCAGACTAAAAAGCGCTTTGGATAAAAGTGCCATCTGAACGTAGTTCAATTACTGTTTTCACTCTTTTCAAATACTGTACAGTTAACATGTGATTCTTACACTATGAATATTAGAACATGATTCCCGTTAGTGGCTGTTTTAGATACAAAAATATATTTGTCAAACAATAAAACACACTTTTAATTCCTGGTGTATTGAGGACACTCCTATATCATTTTAGAGACATCCTGAATGTGAGTATTTTTGTTTTTATACACATTCTACAATGAAATAGTTCACAATGAATGCATCTCTGACTGCATCACACTTTCAGCCTGTAAATATCTCGTGAAATCATTTCTAAGCTTCATTTGATGATATGAAGCATGACTGCCATGCACAGAGAGGACACCCTACCACGATTTAATAGTTATTATTCTGTTGTTTATCCATTATTTATCTCTTGTGCATTACTTTTCATGCTGAGATAAATCGTGTTCACTGTCTCTGGTTAGCTTTTTTTTAAAGTTTAAAACATATACACTACATATCATTTGCAGAACATAATTTGATGTACAGTGTAAAGGTGAAAGTGTTGCTGTTGCTCATTTACTTTTAATTGTGAGTGGAAGTCCCCAACAGATGGACCATATCAGACCATAAAGGCTGTATCTCAGAATCAATAAAGTGCACCTTAAGATTAAAAGTTAATAAAACTCCATTTTGACCCTTGCAGCTGACTGGAATTAGTCATTAGTCACTTCATTTTAAAGTCATTGATGCTTAATTGAATGGCCCGTATGCCGTATTAGTATGACATCACTACTCCCTGGCAATTTAAAAAGGATGTACAATTAGATTGAGTTGAGTGTGACAAATGAAGCCGTCGTAAATTTAGGTTGCTGACTGTACTTAAACCACAAAAAGTGTGGAAATACACCACGTACAAACCTGTTGACTCTCTCCGTCGTGCTTGTCAGTATTCTCAGAAGAGCTTGACTCTGATGCATGAAAAACCAGTTGTCCAGAATCGGATATGGAGCAACCTTCCTTTACTCATATTGTGATCTGACAGGTAAAAAGCTTTGCATTAAAAACACTTGTCAGCGTTGCCATATCGCGTATCCACCAAAAGCCTTTTCCTGAAAACACGCCGTGGTGTTTGTTTCACAATGATTTTTGTTGAACACTTTGCGACAGGTATTAATGAGCCTTCAGTGCCCGAGTGGACATCGGATAGCTCTGTTCAGTGTTTATACTCACTCACATCCAAACACACTGCTGAAGCCCAATGAGGCGTTTCATTTCTCTTTTCCTTGGCTTGCAGGATACTGGTGCTCACTTTGGTTGTTTACTACACTTCTACTCCCGAACACATTGTGCATTGTGTCACACAGAAGAAATCAGAGGATATCCTATTCCTACCCCAGTTGCCACCCGCTCATCAAAGCATTTTACATATATTTGGATTGCTGTGATTTATTCACAGATTGCCTCAGTCTTTTCGTGCGGTTCTGGTCTTGCTCCCTGCTAGACGTGTGAGTTTGATCACAGCACAAAATGAAAAACATCTGAATGTTCATTGGCAGAACAACCTGCAACCTGTAAAAAAAACAACACTAAAGAGTTGGCTGTGGTTATCTCTATCCCTGTTTGTGATCGCGTATTCGAAAAATCCTGATGGATTAATGGCATTGGCTATTTGTCAGGAGATGATGGTCCACTGCCTGAGAGGCATTTGGACTCAGGCAGTGTCATGATGCAGTGTGTTGTCTTCAGCATTCCTTTCAGACAATGTGAGATGTTGTTTTATCCCTTCACTGTTGCTGTCATCTTGCATGCACATGAAAGAAGACATCTCCAAGAAGCCATTTATCATTGTGGGAGAAACATTACTTTGGCACACAGTACAAGAAAACTACATTAGAACTGAAGACAGAGCTGTCTCACATGCTGTAGACTGAATAATGACACTGATTTAACATTTACTTCTTATGCAACCGTCCATTTGTAAACTGCATGTGAAAGAAAATGAAAAATGAAAGCGAACAAAAGGGTAAAGGTTCAAAGAAGAATTTTCTGGCCGGGATGATGACAAAAAAGAAAGTCAGAGGAGTTGCAAAATCTGTCGTTTTTCTCCTGCATGTAGCACGCTCGTGTAAATCAGAAATATCTGTCAATGTCAAAAGGCTCAGGAGATTTGATAAGTGTATCAGATGGTTTTAGGTGAGGATAAGTCTCAACATCAAAATGTTTCACCCTCTTGGGGGCATGAATGTAGACAGCCACCTGATCACAATCCAGACATTGCTTCTCAGATACCACCAACAAAACGACATGGAAAGAAATGACCAGCAAAGGCAATCCCAGTATCGGCAGAGGTAGAAAGTATTTTCACTGTTACGTTAAAGGTGATATGAGATGGTGTGATTACATCTGTAACAGGATGTATGTCCTTTTGTGACAGGATGTTAAGTTTAGGACTTTTTTGGCTACACCCAGTATGCCGCACATGGTCACTATTAAAGATGCGGTGTCTTCCCACTCCCCATTTCATTAGACATGTAATCGAATAGAATATAATAGAATAAGGTTATTATCTTAAAAAGATACTTTTCAAAAGTTTTTCGACAAAGTACCGGTACTTTGGTATAGATTTGTCTATTTGTGATTTGTCATGGAGGAATATAACCTCATGTCAGTTTAACCTACGATTAACATTTGCTTTTTCTAAACCTTAACCATGAACTGTACCTCACAACCGTAGTTGCCATGCACAGATATTGCAGACAGATGTTATTTTAAAAACGCAGCACTGGACGTTAACAAATACAATCTGGGGTTTTGCACAAACATCTGATTGTATCATTCTCTCTGGCATGAGACCTCTTCAGTTTTGTTCACCATGAAAAGTCCTACAGGTGTACAAGTATTTACAAAACTGACCATTTGTAGAGCTCCTCCACTGGTTTTCAAGCTGTAACATTCTTATTGTATTCTAACATATTCATCACTTAGCTGTATTTGCCTCTATACCCAGAAGCTATGCTCTTCAGATAACACTGCTCAGAAGATAAGATCAAATATTACACCACTCTACAACTGAGATGGTTTTGGGTTTTTGTGAAAGAATCTTAGCATCATAATGTCCCTTGTTTTTTCCCAGTGAAACTCCTCTGGGTTTTTGTCTTCAGGTGTTAGTTACGATCATCTGGGGGGAGATAGAAGTCTCTAAAGTAACAGTGTGTCTGAGGTGGTCTTACTGGACTTCAAAGCAGCACTATATCTTTACACACACATTACACTTATCGGAAGGACTGCATATCAGCTTTTCCAGCCTCTGATGGGGCCACTTTTACGATTATAACAATGTTACATTGCCTGTTTGGAAATCTGCTACACTGGATGGGAACACACACAGTTTTGTCATGCACCACAACCAAAAGCACAAACATTTAGAGTGGAATTAGTGTGAGTGAGCGTTAAGCTCCCTGGCCTGCAACCAATAAAAATGTTGACTGGCAGATTTTCAGTGGACATTGGACAGCGGCTCCACGCTGACGGATAAGAAAAGAAACTAAACTGTTATGGCTCGAAGAAGAAGCCAAGCTCCTCTGACAGACGAGGGCTCTTGGGAAACAGAATCAACACATGCAGTGGCTTGTTCGAGTCGTGCCTGAAGGGAAATGTGAAGTGTGATTCTTGCTGAAAACCTTTGGTAGGTATTGTGCAATGAAAACTCGTATGAAATGAGCTCTATTCAGTGTTAGTTAACCATAATAACACTTAATAATGCAAACAAATGTGTATGCCAGCGTTTTCTGCATAACGTTTTGCTTCTTTAGCCACCCGGGTCACTTTCTAATGGAAGCATTTCATACACGTTTGTTCAGGAGCTGTGACTTCGACTCTTTTAATGCAGCAAATAAACTGCTGTGAAGTACAGTGTGAAGGAGAGAGAATTTCGTTCCTCAACAGAGAGCAACGATTTACTCTTGTTGAAATCCAACTGAGAGTATATGTGTTGATTTACATGTGGCATGTGACAATTGAGTCAGCTATAAAGCCATTGGCAAGTTGAGAACAGAGTGACGTCTTGAAAAAACATTGCAAAATCAATCTTAGAGGACCGGGTTAGGGTTAGCCTAGAATTGTTTTTCTATGATTGAACCTTCATATAGATTGATTTAATGAGACTTGTTGGATGAAGTAAAATAATCTGTTCAAATGATTTATTAAAACCTGCTCAAGAATAGCAAGCACGTACAGTTTTCTGTTCTGTTCTTTCCTGTTCTGTTCTGCTCGGTGGGGAAAATATGAATCACATATTTCCATTTGATGTAACAGTACCACTTAAAAAGCACGGCATCTTGGGTTTGATAATTCAGTCAGTGTGAACATTGTTTCACTGGAGTGATCAGAGTGTTGTGTTTCCTGTCTTTGTATAAAGGAGGACTACATCCAGCATTGAGTGCTGTTGCCCTCTGGTGTCAGATGAAGTGAACTGCTTTGGCTTTAAAATGAAACAAAATGTCACATGCAAAGCAACATTACAGGCAGTCTGTACACAACACCAACCTGCAACAACACCCACGTGAAAACAGTTTATCAACACAAAAATGTCAGGCAATAATATCGAGTACAGATGAACAGAGAGGGGTCAACATTTAAAGTCATGCTGGCTTTTGTCTAGATTCCCCAAAAAGTCTAAGAATGTGACACTCAGCGGCATTTCTGTGTTTAAAGTTCTGTGAACCAATCGGCATTTCATAACAGACCATGATGCATGCAGTGCGTTCATGTCTGATTCACAGCAGGGTGTACGAGGAGAGTGCAAGCTGGTGTTAACAATGCCAATTTCAAAGCACATTTTTCTTAGGTTTTGCAAATGTCAAATGTATTCAACATGTTTTCTAAACCTCAAGGATGAACATAAAGGGTTTGATGGGAACAATGACTGTTAAAAAACTCAATAGGCTATCTTTATTGTATGTCTAAGGAAATTACTTTTTCTTGAAATTACTGCAGACCATTTGCCAAAGAATATCCAAGAAAATTAAATTAAAAAAATAACTCAATGTGGGAAGGGTTTAAGAGGAAACCATTGGGGAAACTATTCCTCCACAGTCGTTTTTTATACAATGAATGCATTTATTTATGTATTACTTTATGACTAATCTATGACTCACCTTGTCTTTGACTCCCCTTCCCCCTGCCACATCTGACCAGGAGTACTTATCCAAAGAAGCTTCACATTATTGGCTTTTTTCAGTCCTCAGGAACTTCTCTTATTAGAGTGCACATTATTGTTGCACTTTGGAAATCTTTCATCCTATTATGAGGTTGCTTCTAGAGTGTCATATATGTGCAGCAATTCCTCCTCCTGGAAATGTGTTCATCAGTCAAGGCCTTGGCGCTCCATCTTTTTTGTTTTTACGTCAATCATTGTGACAAAAATAATAAAAATGCCAAATGTCTCCATGACAATTTATCAAACTCCATCCGCTGGGGAAGATTATGAGATGTGATATTTGTAAAAAAAAAAAAAAAAAACTGTCAAACTGGCCTGCTCTTTGTTACGTTTTTAATTTGATTATGGGCTTTTTTAAACTGTGTTATAAGAACATGGTCAACTATAAACTATTATAGGGGTCTGAGGAGTTCCTGTAACAGCAGCTTAAACTATCCACGCAAACTTTAAGTTGATATTTAGGGTTAGTTGAAACACCTGCTCCATTCTAAACATATGGACAGTCGCGGACAGTATTTTCTTTGTGGTTTACTGACGGGCGCAGGGGAGGCAGGGGGTCGCGCTCAATGTGCGCTCTGCGAGTGAAAACATTTCTGCTTCAACTTGTGTTATCTGCGCGGTGGGTTGTGGGTGTGTGAGCGTCGAAGTAAAATGGCGGACTTGGCAAACGAAGGTGAGTAAGTGGCAGTGTGATAAAAACAATACAGCTACTGGACCGCTATCAACGATGCCCGTACATTGTTTACATATTTGATAACTGAAATGACGCCGCTCGGCTGCATGTTAATTGCGAGTTATTGTGAGTTATAGCTTTGGCGGTCGTTTACAAGACTACAACGTTTAGCAAGCAGGCTAACAATGCTAACTGCGGGGCTATGGGTAATACCTGGAATGCCTCGGAACGCCCTCGAACGATGCCTGCTACTAGCTGGCTTACCTCCTAACGCTAGCACCCGGCTATTTATAGGCAGTATGTTTTGCCATTTGTGCTGAGCTAAAACATCGAATCCGGAAATAAATCAATGCGTGATGGGCCAAAGTTATTATGGTCATATTTCTACTGATAGTTAATAGCTCGGGGTTTTTCCTTGGTTAATGCAGTTAGCGCTCAATTCCAGGACTGCTTTGCGTTCATTTGGGCGCGTAGAGAGAAAAACGTTAGCTTAGAGACTTGCTTTGGCGTAATAGTTGCTTCCTTTTATACTCTAATATATTCCGGTCATATCTGCTCTTCATTACGTTGATGTGTTGACTATGGGGGCATTTAGTGAGCTTCTTGGTGACATTGCTTGTCAGACGAGATGACTCATGCGGGATGGAGCGCATTAGCTAATAACTAGCCAGTGAGCTATGCAACGCTCGGGGCTTTGGGGAACATCCGGTGGTGCCGACTATTTGCTGGGACGGGTCAGATAGCGTAAATGCTAGCTGGTTAATACAAGCCGGGAGCTTCTGCGGGCTGCTTGAATACCTACCGTGAATATCAGTGTTGCATGACTGAATTCTTACATTCGTAAAGTAAGATAACGTTAGCTGACTGCGAGCCCCAGTAAGATACAAAGCTGGACGTTAATATAGGTCACACGCGATTAAACGTGTTTCATACATGGACGGCTAGTATTAGCCACGATTGGTTGTGATGGTGAATGTTGGTCCAGTAGACAATCCTTGGCTATATGGCTCTATTACCGCATGCATTTATACCCCAACAAGGCTCACGACGATGCTGCACCTGCTCAGTGTTACAGGCCCGACCCAGACAGAGCAAAACCTTTGTCTGCTAACGTTATAGGATTAGACATCTTTACAGAGGTTACAGTGTGAAGGTAGACTTGTTAAGTGGCCTGAGGTGACATCGGATGATTACGTTGCCATTGCTATTCTTGGTTAGTTATGATGGTGGCTTTATAGCTGCAACAGAATCGTTGGTGGTGAGCTGAATGAAATCCCCTTTTTGATCTACAAAAGTAGCTACAGTTGCTGATCGGCCTTGTGGAATGACTGATGACTTTGTGATACATTGGTATTTATGCTAATGTTTCGTACATTGGTCGATATCGTTTGGTATTTGATGAATGTTTAGTTTCGGTCAACATAATGTGATGTACTCTTACTGGTAGGCCTACTCCTAAAATGATTGCATGACTACCTGTAGGTATGATTAAGAGTTACTTTCTTTTGACTAACATTGACTGAAATTCGACATTGTTCAGCATTATAGATTTCTGTTTTTCAAGTCACCATAGTCACTTCCTCTTTTACACTTTTTTTGTGACCCAGCTAAATCTGCCATTTAAATAAACTGAACAGTTTTGTTTTACCACTCTCAGTAAAAGGCAGACGCTGTAAGTTTATGAACCAAAACTTTTGTCTAAGTCGATGTCGAATAAGATGTCTAAGTGCACCTCCCCATATTTTGGATGGCTTTTAGTATCATAAGTTAATTCATTTAGTATGTATTACTGTGCATTGAATTTTGGTGTTTGACTTAGTGCGAGATAATTATGCTGATTAGTACCAATGCACACAACCTTCGAAAATCCAGGCCAGGGAACAAGTAGGCAATAGCATTGGCTATATTGTTCTCTATACCATGAAGAAGAATCAAACAGACAGGGTTGTTTATGTTGGTGCTTGGATGACTAGCCTACATCTTCTCTTAACAGACAAGCCTGCCATAGCGCCACCTGTGTTTGTTTTCCAAAAAGATAAAGCACAGAAGGTAAGTGTCTCTATGTTGTTCAAGTATATATTGAGGCTGACACCATATTTATTACACATGTGGACTTTATTTATACTGACATTCAGTGGACAGCATTCTTGTAAAGCACACAATGCAGAAGAGTTGTTAAACTCAAATCTTTCACTTTTTTTGCAGCGATCTGCGGAGGGCTCGAGTGCAGAGGATGGGGAAGGTAAGTCTCATGTCCAAACTGGCCTCCATCTTTGTTAATATTATCTTTCTCATATTTATTGATATTAATATTTTGTTTCCATTTTCAGACTCGGATAAAGACGAGGGAAGCTATTGCCCCCCTGTGAAAAGGGAAAGGACGTCATCGTTCCCACCCCCACATTCTGGTAAGGGCATGTGGTGACTAAGCAGAACATTTGTTTTTTCTTGTTTTTTTGCTTGTGGTGTACACATTGATTTGTATGCTGAGTGCAATGCTTGTTCGCTACTTTGCAGTTCCCAAGAACAATGTATTCATGCCCTCAAGTTTCTGCCAGTCTCCAACTGGGAACTCTGACTCTGAGCCAGGTGAGGCATCTAGACCACCATTAGTTTCATTTCACAGATTAAAGCCCCCCTGCAGTAAGAAATATTAGTTTCAGAGGTTAAGCATGGGTTTTTTCCCCCAACAGTTTAAGGCAACAAACACAATGAATGATTTGCTAAACGATAATCTCCAAAACATGCCAGAAAAAGTCTTTGGCCATATGTTTATAGTTTCTAACATTGTGACATCAATAGTTGTAAATTAGATGTCAGTGAAGTTGTGCGTATTCCCTGCCTGCAAATGCACTCTATTCACTCTGAACCGCTTTAGTTATCTTGCATGTGGCAATTTTAGAGGTATCCCTTCAAGTATCTGCTGTGGAGGTCTGGCGTTATTCATGGGTTGAGGGAAACGTGTAGTACAGAAAGCACAACTTCCATAGACAGCCAATTTGACCAGGCATAAGTGGATCTGTTCTGGGAGGAGCTTAAATTATATTTGAATGTAGAACTAGAAATTTACTCTAAATTGGGTCTTTTACATGTAGTATTTATCTTATAGAATGACTGAAATGGAAGAAACTTACTGTGCGAGATCAGTACAGTCAAGTTGGACATCTCTGTATCAGTTCAGGTCGTTGCCTTTACCTTCCTTTAGCGTCCTCCTTCCTTTTTGTCTGTGACTGCACAAATGGTTTGCATCATGTGTTGCAAAAAGAACATGCAATATATCTAAAAGGGAAGGGTGAAGCCTGTTTGTTGCATTTGTCTGATAAGCTCATTGTCAGTATGCCATGAAATATAACTTGCTACTAGAGAGGAGCTTCTCAAAATCCTCTACTATTCAGAGGAGGCTTCTTCATTGTAGGACCATTGTGACTTACCGTAGAAAGACCTACGACCATGCTGGTACTTGGGCTGTCCTGAAAAGAGAGGGAGGGTAGAGAACCCCCCCCCCCCCTCTCTGCTTACTACCCTTCACTCAGTCTGTAAGAGAAACAGATCTCAGTCAGATGAACAGCTTCTAGGAAAAAGTTTTTTTCTCTTTTGACAGTTTGTGGCTGAGTAAAAAACCCTGCTGCCGTTGCGCATCCTTGATCCCCAGTACACCTATGCATTAAAATGGCGGTGGGAGGGGGAAAGACTTTCTTCAAACTTGCAGTCATTATTTACTTATATTGTACTTTATTTTGCTTTTATTGTCTAATGTGAGATGAGGACAAACATTGGACTTCGAGGATTGTCTTTTTTTATTATTATTGAAACGAAGATGACCACATCAAACTAATTACAGCGATAGCCCATACAATTAATTTGATCATATTTAGGCCTATAAACATATTGATAAACAGATGCCAACATATAGGCCTAATATAAAATACCTGGCTTTGTTTAGACCGTCGATCACCACCGCTGCGTTTCAGCAGCAAACATACACAAGAAACGGTGCCGTCCGTATGAGGATAACTCATAATAATTAATGCTGATGCATAGTTAATAATGTGGGATTAGTCCTTATTTCATGTGCTATTTGGGATTTTTGGGGTTAAAAAAACAACAACAATCCTAGTCTATTACCATGGCAGTGGTCAAAGCTCTGAAGCATTTGTGTCGGCTTTAGCTGGTACATAATGCAGTTATCTTCTGAATTATGACTGACTGAACGGCCAAGTTCACCTCGGAAAAAAGTTCTGAGTTTACCACCAAAAATGATGACTCCAATATTGAAAAAAGTTGAGCTTGAAATATCACAGGGTTTATTATTATAGTCGTAGTGTCATGGGCTGGGAATTGGCTGCTGTTTGTGTACCACTGTACTTGTCAGTGGAATAGTTTACGAGGGAGTACAAGATGTGCTGATGTGCTGATGTGCCTTATTCTGTATAGACCGTATATATATAATGTCTGTCCTTTTTATTAGTTATTATGTATTTGAGAGACCGGCTGTCCCGTCTTTAAAAAAAGGAATAAAATTTAACTTTGAGATTGTGTCTCAAATTTGGCAGTGCAAATCGGCAGCTTGGGTTAAATGTTCATGTACAGGATTGGTTCAGGTCTCCGCTCCATGCTTGTGCAGACCATTTGCTGAGGTTTGGGATCCCTGTGGTTCAGACATACAGTATTTATCAGACTGCAGTTGGTAGCATGCTGTTCACATCTCTGACAGAATAGTTGTTATAGTTGACTATGTGCATTTCTTTGGAGGGAGTAATGCAAAACTAAAATCACACTGTTGGTGAAATTATCAGGATCAGCTTCATTAGCCAGGTTTGAGTACACATACCAGAAATAACTAAAATACCTGGCTTTGTTCAGACTGTCAATCGGTCTGAATACAATACAACATGCAATGTCTATAAGTCAGACTATTTCTGTAATTATGACTGCAGTGGGACTTGCAATGTATGTGTGTGTTTTTTTTTTTTTATGATTTAAGAATGGTACATTTTCTGTTAATGTCTTGTACATGTTTTGCTTTGTTTTGATTGTTTTAATTCTTGTCAACAGCCACCAAGTGTTTAGAGTTGGCAGGGCTTTACAGAGGGGACGGGGTATCCACTCGAGCGAATAAACAAGGCATACTTAATAACCTTCTTCAGAATATTGCATAGAGTACTTATTTGGAAGTGAAAGAAAAGATGAACACAAATCAAACGCACGCATAGAGAACTACAGTAGGTATGGCAGGATGGCGTTTTTCCGAATGCTTTCAGCTTTAACAGTAATTAGAGCAAAGTCATGTCAAACGAATAAAGCCACTGAGATGGAGAGAAATAGATGAGAGATCCTAGAGCCCACCACGTTACTGCACAGGAGTTGATTGCAACACAGCTCTCACGGCTTTACAAGGGCTGTTGTGGTAACGGGCCATGAGGTTAGAAAACAGAAGGAACATGCAGTTAATAAGTTGTATACGATCTTTTTTTAAATGTCTTCTCTTGTGCTCCGTCTCACCAGAGGAGAAGCCTGTGGGATTCCGTTTAAAGCCACCAACTCTCATACATGGACAGGCACCAAGTTCAGGTTGGTGTTTGAGGTTTTGAGCCTTCATCGTGTAGCATTTTCTCACACTGACTTGCTGGAAAAAAAAAAAAGACTTGAACCCGGACTTGCACCCTTTTATATGACCCCTCTTAGAAATGGAAATGGTAGATCTAGACTTGAACATGTAGACCCAGAACTTCTCATTGTGTTCAAAAAGTATGAGACAAGTTGGCTCTGTTGCAGGCGTCCCAAGTCAGAAACCCAAGGAGCAGCAACGCAGTGTCCTCCGCCCTGCAGTTCTTCAGGCACCGCCCTCTAAATCACATATAGAGTCCAGTGAGTGCAGCTTGGAGTCACCTGCACTCATTAGTTGATACTTACAAAACATTCTCAAATATCATTAAAATCTTCTTTGTCTGATAATTCATTAAACTTTTGAATGTTGATAACTTGCATAGTGCAAGTGCATACTGTGTTTTTGGCATGTGCCTTACAGGCTGAATATCATTTGGGAAAGTTAAAAAAGAAAAAGTGAGTTCTTTTGTCCTCTCTGTTTTTTCATTTAGATTCCATTTGTGGAACTAACGGTGTGAAAAAGTCGTCGGATGGGGACGCTGCGACACCGTCACTCTTCTTGAACAACACAGAGCACTCAGCCTCTCTGTCCAGGTCACAGGTGAGGAGTGGCTGAAGCTCCCTTTCATAATCAAGGGTTGTTATTGATGAACGGTTCAGCACAGGCTTTGTTTAAGGCACTGGACAGAACGTTAAGGAAAGCATTACACTGCACGTCAGCTGCAGAAGATTTGTGGTTATTTTCATACTCTGAACAATGTTGCATTGTTTTAGAACTGACATTGTAGAGATAAAAATACAGACAAATAATACGGTTGAGCTTTTTAAATTTGTTCCCGTTTCAGAAACATGAAAATGAGGAAGCAAGTGGTAACAAAGACGAGAAGGAGACGGATGTAGCAATATCTTTTGTGTTTGGTCAGAATATCAAAGACAGAGCAAAGGTGGGTTGTTTTCCACTTTTCTTACACCTGTTCAACACACAGTGACACAAACTGAGGTGAGACTGTGTGACGAACAAAAACAGATTTAAATGTGGCAGACGCAGGAGGGTAGATACTCCAAATAATGAGTTGCCTTGTTATAGTCAACATATTATGTTTATATTTGTGGCTTCTTAAGGATGTCTTAGGATTCAATGTTAAGGTTTTTTGTTTTTTCAGTGCAATGCATAGTTGGAGTTTCGTCCATATGCTCTTCAGTAATTTAAATTCTTGCTTGTACTTCAAAAAGCCGGAAAAGGCAATGTGTCAAAGCTCTCTGTTTAAATGAGCGATTCATTCAAAGCTAAAAAAAAACACAGCAATTCTTAGTTTCAGGTGATAATACACTCAAGAAAACACATTTATTAATTATTTTTCCGTTTCTGCCAATAAATCCCCCCCGAGTCCTCCTGCCTGGTCCTTTAAGCATTTCTATAATAACACTACGTTAAGAGTGTCGCTGCCCTGCCTGTGACCGTCTCCTGTAGTGTTTTGTGGTTCCAGCTCCTGGTAACAGGTGCCTTTCCTGTGGTGTTTTGTCCAATATATTTTTGTATCATTTTGTGCTCAGTCTGGAACCGTCGTGGCGGGAATGTGAACATTTCTGGTCTTTCTCACACGTTGCACATCACACATTTCTTTAAGCGTAACTCCAAATGCAACACGTTTTTTTTTTTCTCTAGTTGGAAGAGAACAGTAAAGAAGGCAAGTCAAAGGATGGCGTGACACTGGACTCAGAGGCCACTAATTATTTCTTACAATACATCTCTACCCCAAGGTAATGAAAATGTGTTCTCCTTTGAGTGTTTTTAGCAACTCCTCGTCATCTATATTTAACTTCCATCAACTCACTTTCTTCTTCTTTCAGTTCAAACGATGCCACAAACAGTACAGACAGTGGGGCAAAATTTGTTTTTGGGCAGAACATGTCTGAACGAGTTCTGGTGAGTTCGTGCGACCTGTTGTATAAGTGAGCCGGACATCTTTTAAAAGACCTGTGGTGATTGAGGTTTGAACAAGTTCCAATGATCTGCTTTGTTGTGCTTTCAGAGTCCCCCAAAGGGCGAGTCCTCCAATGAGGAAAATAAAGAAGTTTCAGCTGCCCCTGCTTCAGAGCCCTCATCACAGGAAGCCACCCCAGAGAAGGGTACGAAACACAAACCTCATTCATTATCTCACATGTTTGATGTTTAACTTGTCTACTGATAGATTCAAGAAAGACTCTATAATCCTAGAAACATTCACAGAAATCTATTCATCATGTTATCTCTTTGTTTCCACTTCAAATTCAGTTGGGAGGTAGTGTTTTGATGAGCACTCCATAAAGAGCTCCGGGTGTAATAAATACCACATCTTTGATTTGAGGTCCACATTTCAAACCGCGAGTGATGCATCCCGCCCATTTCCTGTTACATTATAGCCGTTTTTAGCAGTTGCAACTTCAGCTACACTCCCCAGCACATAAATACTGGAATAAGGTGCTGCAGAGATTTCTTTTCACATCTGTATAAAGTGTGAAGGGAAATTAATTCAGAGCACCAGAAAATATCATCTGATTGTTTTAGGGAAAAATAATACATCATTACACATGCAGGAATGAATACTGCATGACCTGGTTTGATGGCCATATACTGATTGTTGTTATTATTTAGAGAATTTTAGAATTTCTTTTAGAATTTAGAGATATTTTTCAATCATGGACTCTTACTTTACAACTACGGTCAACGTGTTTACACAAATTGACAGTCGTCACTTATTGTGAGGCCTAAACATAAAAGGCTACATCGCCTAGTGGCATGTTTGAGAGTATGTTGCCGTGACTGTTTTTTCGGCTCATAGCTGCTGCGTTGCGCAGGCAATTATAATATGAGCTGAAATGACTCTTTCCAAAGTGTGACCTGTACAGCTCCAGTGTTAAGTGACAGAGTGTCAGGCAGCCCGAGTCCTTCATTGTCACCCGTCAGCACTAGATCGTCCAACATTTTGCAGAATGTTGTTCTTGTGTCACTGCAAGATGACATGGGAGTGAGAGGAGACTCTCTTTATCCGACGCATCTGTGTTTTTGATAAAAATCTCGGAAACCGAACGTTCGCTCCAGCTAGGTACAGATGTCTCACCCCTGTACTTTATCTCACCAGTGAATAGCGTGTCAGAGTCTTTGGAGGAGTCTGCAGCAGCTTACACCAAAGCCACAGCCAAGAAGTGCATCTTAGAGAAAGTCGACGTCAAAACTGGAGAGGAATCAGAAAGCAACGTTTTACAGGTAGCGGATTGATTCAACACATGCAGTCAATACATGTGGCAGAAAGCGATACAATTCTTGTTGTGTGTTACTCTGTCACTTCAGATGCAGTGCAAGTTATATGTTTTCGAGAAGACTGCTCAGTCGTGGATAGAAAGAGGTCGAGGTTTGCTGAGGCTCAACGACATGGCATCAACGGAGGACGGCACGCTACAGTCTCGTCTAGGTAAACGCACCTTCAGACACTTCTTGGGGTTAAAAAAGTAAATAAACATCTGACCGTTAAGAATGTGCAACACACGCTGCACTGCATGTGTGATGGTGGAATAAAGAGTAAGATGTGTTTTATCAGCAAAGAAAGACATTGATAATGAAAAACACCCTTTTTGTTCATCCACGCCTGAAGCATTGTTTTTTTAAATTTTATAATGAGGACACGTTTATCTTTCATCACAAGAACTCTCAGCACTACAGAGAGTCAGGTGGAACACCATAGACGCAACAAGAACAGCTGCTTGGGTCTGTACTTCATAGCTTTTCTGTGTTTCTTTTTAAATTCTTCCAGTGATGAGGACCCAGGGCAGCCTCCGGTTGATCCTCAACACTAAACTTTGGCCCCAGATGCAGGTGGACAAAGCCAGCGAGAAGAGTGTACGAATCACTGCCATGGACACAGAGGACCAGGGGGTCAAGGTCTTCCTAATATCGGTGTGAATCGTCAAACATACTACAGTTGTGCCGTTTGTTTCCAAGCTTGGGGAAGATTTATATTTATATTTATATTTATATATATAGATAGATAGATAGATAGAGAGATATATTCGTCGTGGCTTTTCGAGTGAAAGTAACCTTTTTGTTGAAATGGCTTGATTCAAAGACAGGCCCCCATTTAAATGTTTCTCTTTTCGAAGGTTCAGTTATTGTAATTCTGCAACAAAATGCAATATAAATGGCAGCAATGAAAACGGGCAGATATGACTGGTATCTTTGTTGTTCATTGCTCATCAACTTTGATGGCGATGTTTGAGCATCGATGTACGCACAGAGTCCACCGCCTCTCGTCTCACTGGTGTCCTGCGCTGTCATGCGGTCCGGTTGTCAATTGCAGCTTGACCCAGGATGTTAACGATGGAGCCAGGTTCCCGTCAGTCTCGGACCTCCTGTGACCTGAAGTCTTATTTAATCCATCTGATTTTCCTGCGCCTGACATTGTTACCCATGTGTGCATGACGTCGGAGCAAGTCGGCCACAAAGCAAACCGGCATGCATTGTGCATATGTTTTTATTAGAGTTTTTCTTCCTTTCAGTTGTGCTGAGTAGTCTCTCCCTCTGTGTCGCGACTCTCTAGGGTAGCTCTAAGGACGTAGGTCAGCTGGCTGCAGCGTTGCATCATCGTATCTTAGCCCTGAAGAGCAGGGCGGATCAGGAGCCCGAGACCCCAACAACAACCATCCCCGATGCCGAGGTACCACAGTCCAACGAGGATGACAGCGACGAGGAAGACAACGCCTCCGCCTCAGCTTCAGCCTCCACTCCTGCTACGAGTCAGTCATTTTTGTTGTTCGTGTGCACGTTTCAACACTCCATTGGTTTACTTGCTCTTAAATCAAATGAATGTCATGATTTGGAGTGTTTGTGGGTTTGATTGCTGCGTTTTGCTTGTTTGTACCATAGCAGCAGTTTATTTTGTGATGTTAATATTCAGACCACTCGCTTACAAAGCCCTTGACGAGCTGCTTGTCACTTTTCTTTCTGCAGGTAATTCGGAGGGAGGAGAGAGCCAGGCAGCAGGAAGCACATAGCGTCACTCTTGGACAGCCTGCTGACATGCTGCCGTTGAGGCATTTTGCTGTAGGCATCTCCATGGACACCCCTTGACCAACATGGGTCCTCCAGACCAGTACTTTTGGATATTAGAAGTCTAGCTCCAGGAAATAACCCCTTGTGCCGGAGTGTCTCACCCAACTCGTGCAGTTCATCTTCTCTGCATTCAACGTAATATCTGGAGTCGTTTCTTCCCTCCCTCTCCTGTTTTGTGTTTTATTTTTGTTTTCGAGTATTTCTTTCCTCTCCCCGATAGCAAAAATAAAGACTTCAAAGCTTTGGTTTGGGACTTTTCTGCTCATCATATTGATGAGTGTAAGGGTGTTTTCCTCTACATTTTAAGGTATGGCACATGTTAAGACTGCAGTTTCTACTTTGGGACCTTTTTACTCACTCTACAGCCTCTGGACGCCACACATCCAGAGGAGCTTCATTCACAGTGTATTTGACTAGTCCTCAGTCAGTTGTGCTACATTGAGTCCAACCATCCTCCTGTCTCTCTTTCCACCCCCCCCCCTCATCCCTTCCATCACAACCAGTGTGTGCATTAGGTTTTGGCAAATGTAATTTATTTTGGATCATTTTCATCAGGCATCTCAACACACGTGCTGTTTGTAACGGCTAGTCAAGACCACTCAAGTTGTCATTAATAGTTTCTTATATTTCCTATTGACCTATATCATACAGAATAAAAGACTGAAACAATGCAGTTTCTGCTAATGTGAGTTAATGATGTGAAGATGAAACAGCTGAAGAATTCACCCTAAATTTTTCTCTAAATTTGTGTGAGGCATTCTTGTTTTTTGTTTTTTTTTGTATTTTCCAAATATTGAAAATTGACTCATCAGTCTACATTCTGCATGTAACTGTTATTTCTTTTTTTGTCCTTTTAAGCATCCCACGGGTTTACTGTGTTCATATTTTTATTAAGATATACAAGCATTTTTTATCCACTGTCATTTGGAATGAAGACTTAAGTTCATGTGTGGAAGATCTGAGTGATAACTCTAATACCCTTTGAATGTCATGTACATTTTAATATATCATTTAGTAGCGCACCTTGTTTTCTCATCTCCAACTACCCCCTTTACAAAATAAACCATTTTGGACTGACCGTTGGGATTTTTTTCCTTTCCGAAACCTGATTTTCTGTGAAAGATCCGAACTTGCTTAAATCCACGTTTCAGAGCACAACATCCGAGTGGTATACTTGACATTGTCTCCTGTAGATGTATTTACGATGAACAGCCAAAGGGAGAGTGGTCCATCTGTTTTGTATTTATGTGTTGGATCAGCTCCATGGGGCAGGAACACCAAAACCTGCTTCTGGAGTGCATCAAGACCGTAACAGCATAATCGTATACATCCAAACTCGGAACATAACCGCTGCTACCCCCAAACTCCGTATGTGTGTGGTCACTCGGTAGGAAAGTATTATTGATACATGACGGTGTAAAGAAAGTCACAAAACACATCCGACTCACAAGTTCTGCTTTTTCACACCACTGAGATTTCACAAACTTACAGAAGCTTCAACTTAATTTGCATTCTTTTGTCATTTTAATGACGTACTATACTATGACAATTCTTGACCTTTTCTCAAAGTTTTTATGGTACACTGTACGTTGGCTTTTTTATGACATACTATGTTATGATTTATGACGTACAATTCTGACGTTTTCTATGACCTACTTTACCGTAACTATAAATTACATGACTGAGATTTTAATGACTTATTTATGATATACTGTACTGTAACTTTTTATATTCTTATGACATACTATACAATGACTATATGGCATTTGTTACATACCGGCACTATACTATGTATTTTCAAAAATGACTATGAATGTTTTTTCTGTCATCTTTAGGGCAGACTGTTATAAAGCGTTTTTTTTACAACACTATATTATCTATTAGTATGTAAACTTAATCAAATTTTTCATGGCTTCTTTCAAACATGCTTTACAATGATATTTTTCCGACATTTCGACAGTTTTTAACATGACTTTTTTCCGACTTTAACGTATGACTTTGTCATTAATCTTTTACTATGACTTTTCCACACATTGTAAGATACACTTTTTCCAGCATTCTAAAATATGATTTGTTCATGGACATTTTCCACACTATATAATGACTTATTACATACTTTACCATGACTTTTTTCCACATACTATATTGTGACGTCTATGACTTTTTGACAGCATACCTTGACTTTATTTGACATACTTTATTCATTTTTCATGGCTTCTTCAACCTACTTTACAATTATGTTTTCCCCACACACGATACTATGACTTTCTTTTTACATACTATGACTCTTAAATAACTTTTTTCAACATGCTATATTTTTTTTACTCTTTTCGACATAGCATTCTATGACTATATTTTTCATGGCTTCTTCGACCTGGTTTACTCTGACCTTTTAAACATGCGATGCTGTGACCTTTTTGACATATTCAGGCTGCTAAGAAATCGATTAAGACTCCAGTTGATCCATGATGCTGCAGGACGTGTACTGACAACTAATAAAAGAGATCATAATACTCCCCATATTAGCTTCTCTGCACTGGCCTCCTTGAATATAATTTAAGATGCTTTCCCCCCACTGTAAAGCCCCAAATGGGCAGGCACCATCATATCTTAAAGAACTCAGAGTACCCCATTACTCTACACAACTAGAACACTGCGCTTCTAGAATGAAGGGTTACTTGTGGTTCCTTGAGTCTCCAAAAGTAGAACGAGAGCCAGAGCATTCAGCTATCAAGCTCCTCTCCTGTGAAACAAACATCCAGTTTCAGTTTGGGGGCAGACACCCTCACCCCATTTAGAAGTAGGCCTCTTAAAAAAAAAGGTTCTAGTTAGGGCTGGCTCAGACTTGCCTTGGACCAGCCTCTTGATATGCTGCTTCAGGCCTTGACTGCTGGGTGACTTCTTGTGATACACTTAGCTGCTCTCGCCTCCTCTCCTCTCCCTCTGTGTGCGTTCATGTCCTATTAATGCATGTTACTAACATGGCATCGTTCCCAGAGTCTCTGTGCTTTCTCGCCTCGCAGGTTTCCATGGATAGTGGTTATACATGGAACGCGGTTGTGCCTGCTGTCGTTACACTGCCTCACACCCACTGGGGGGGGGGGGGGGTATCAAGCATTAAAATGGAACTGATTCAAGTTCAGGGGCCACACAAAACAATGCGTTGATCCGCGTGCCGCACTTTTAGAAACTATGATCTGGAGGTATTAAAAGTTTAGTTAACATCATCACAATGTGTTTAATGCATTTTATTCCTCATTTAACATTTATAGAGCGAAAATAGTTGCCCACTTATGTAAAACATTGCTTTATAGCGCTGCTCGTGGTCAAACACTCCACAGGGTGTCTTTATTGTTAACCAGGGAACGGTAAAACTGTTCTTCCTTGTAGTTGCCCGATTGAATTCCTCTGGATCGGCACAGAATTCATTTGCATTGGTTTTGTATTCAACAAACTTGAACTTCAGACCAGGTGGAAGCTGTTGTAAAGTGATACGCCTCAGTTACAGCAGCTCCTGAGTTTCAGCAGACTTGGACAACGGTCAAGCCGATACGTGTCATGATGTCAGAATAAGAAGCACCTAATATGCATTGTTAAAAATGTCCGAGCCCAGGAATGAACCTCTCGTCATCACTCAAACAGCTCCTTTTAGTTTAAGACTTCCGTACCGAGAACAAATAACAGCTGTTAACACCAACCACATTCCTCTTCTTCACACAGCTATGGTGTTAACTCTGAGCTTTAAAATTCTAATTGCCACCTCAGACGCCACAATTTGAATGACTTCTCACCAGTGAGCTGAAGCATGTTTACAAAAGGCAGATCTGTGAGTGAGTCATGCAGTTTTAATCAAGGTGGGAAGTTTTGTCAACACTTTAAGGACAATCATGTTTGAGTGGATTAAGTTCAGAAGAGGAAGTTGATAAAAGACAGCGATGAACATACTGAAGATTTGTGGAATGCTGTGATGGAAAAGGAGGAGGAATATTTTTGTGTCGGTGAACAGAGGCAAATATCAATCAATGCATCAGGTGTCACATGAAGAAAATCATCAAAACCACAGTGACATCTATGTGATCGTCTATGAATAGGATTCTTTATTTGTGTCATTTATCTCCTTAATAGGAATCACTGCAGCGTGACTATTTTGTGCTGTGAGATATTTACAACAAGCATCGACTTCCAGGAAGGGAATGTTTTACCAATAAAGTGAAGATTACTAACGGGAACGAGACAGCATGATGTGGATTTTAGGAAAGCCTCATCTTATAAATAAATGACTCAACAACCAGACATGGTACTACACCATCACAGAGTCTGGGGACTTTAAGCCTGTAAAGTTTTGACTGATGATGAAAATAAGTAAAATCACGTCACGTATTTCAAAGAATTATTTCATTTTGCATCTGCTGCATTATAACTGCTTTCACTGTTGTAAAAAGTCTTTATTTCCAATTTATATTGATTTCAGATTGAACTACAACTACAGTGCATATTTATACTCTGATATTGTGTACTCCAATTAGGCAAAGCAAGCAATTGAACAGGGATCCTAGACTTTCATGGGACTCAAAGGGGCACATATGCGAGTCAGCTGTTTGTTATTTGATTAAGGTTGAATGTACTTGGGGATTTGCATCACTACAGCAGAGATTCAGCTAAAATGATCAGAGCCTTAGTTATGCATCCACTTTACGACACATCATGGCAAATAATGTTCTTTTTCCTCAACTTCATATATTTGAAAGCTATACTTAACATTTACTTTGAAGAATTGATACATTTACAAACTGTATTGAATATATTGTTTGAAGGAATACGGAGAGTCTGAAATGAGTCTGGTTCCAGGATTATTATCAACTCAAAGGCTCGTCTGTTAGGGCGGAGAAGCAAAGGCAGGAACTCCAGTCGAGTCTTTTATCTGACAAAGAAGAAAAATGACAACAAAGGATATGGATCTATGTGTCATCATTCCTCATGTCAATAACTAATAATCCAACAAAGGCAATTTCACTTCAAACATGATTACTGTGTCAACTTTAGACTGGAGAATAACTTCACCACCGCTGAAACGTAATCAGTGCAGCAAATAAATCATAAACGACTCAAGCTGCCATGAATGAATTCAAACTGAAGGAAAGTTACACGTTATATGTACACAGATGAACCACTGGAGCGATGAGGCTTCCGCACGAGGCCAGCCAGCTGCAACATTATAATTATGCTTACACATCAATACATCAGTAAGAATAACCCAATATGCTGATATCATATAATACAACAAAGACAGTCATTCTGCCAGTGTAAGAACAAGTTGCTGTTCATACTTCTGTACTTTTACTTGAGCAATATTTCAATTGCAGGTATTTTATTTTTTTTAACAATATATTAATATTGCATTGTAATATAACTAGTGTCATTCAAGTAAAGTATCTGGATATGATTATTTACTCCCAGTCAGTCTAGAAAAGCATGTAATATAGACATTAATACATGCTATTGATTGTATTCATCTTTACATTTTTGTTATTTTATTTTTGTATTTATTCAATGGACATTTATTTTAAGAGATCGCCATATCCATCCATCAGATTTGAACATGGCCTACAGTAACTGGTTGAAATGTTTTGTTATTGTTATTCTTCTGTCATTCCACAAGGGGGAGCTGTCATGTGAAAAAGATCTCTAAATACCGAATAAATATGCCCTCATAATGCAGGGTTGATGAATTTCAGATGACTTAAAGATAAAATCACAGCTCAAGAGAGGGTTAGGGTTCACAGCTCCAAGTGCTTTGAAGATGTTGAACAGGAATATGGAACCGTGCAGATACAGTTAGGGAACTCTTGTTCAGAGGGTTCATGTTGATTTTAATTATAATAACAGTACAAAACTGTAGGTGATATCATTTGTGGCGTAAATGTTTTATTGTATGAGGACGGTAAAATTAAAATTCCAACAAAAATGATTTCAGCCCCATCACAACCCTCAGTGTCCTAATAGGTCCTTGTACAAACCTGTCGACCACCAGACGGGACAAATAAGAAAGGAGGGACAAATAAATCATCAGTCAGCCCCGCCACTCCTTCACTTGAATCCTGCATCCAGATCCATAACATGACATAATGGAGACAGGAAGGATGTGTACACTCAGATCCAACGGAAGCGTTCAATAATAAAGTGCATTTGGTGGAATAGGGGGCAGAAGTTTCATGTTGGAGCGAGTTAATGTATCTGCAGGATCTTCCTTCCTTTGGCCTTCCAGCTCTACACCTTACCCAACTTCTCCCTCCCCACCCTTTAATCCCCCTATTCCATCAAATGCTGCCGCTCCCAATCATTACCCCGCCCCAAAACACCTGTAAAACACTCATGGATACGAAGAAACACTCACACACCCACCAACACAGGAAAATAAACACCACGGCACGCACAGACATTTCTATATCTGACTCACATCAAAGCATTTTAGAATCGCACCATTCTGCTTGTGCGGTGTTTGAACTGTGGAGCGTTAATATGAAGAAAGGCAAAGAGAAGGAAGTGCGTCAAAGGTTTCAAGGTGTGGAGCATACGATGATTCACATGGGAACCAATGACATCATAACAAATAAACATTTAACAACAGCACGGCAGCGAGGAGCACCCAGAAAGAAAGGAATATCCTGAGCCCAAGATAACTGTGTGAACTTTACTACATACACCTGACACATCTCTGCGTACCATCAACAACATCCATGTTGTTTGTTTAGTGTCCTTATCTGCAAAAGGCCCAAACAAATCTCCACAGTGGCAGCTATCAGCAGCACCTCTACAACCACGTTCACTTCAAGTAGAGCCAAGTGAGACTGTTTGCAAAGAGCCAGGAAGTCCTGTTCACAGAATGCCCGTCATTCTTCTCAACGGAAGAGATGGTGCCACTCAAGATCTATTAGGAGTCGACACTGCCAAAGCGAGCAGCAGCCTTCGCTTCTCCAGCACCAAACAAACTCAAACCAGCCAATCAGAAAGCTACAGCACTGTAGCAGCACCAGCAGCAGCAGCAGACCCCTGGACCGCCAGACTATGTTTCAACACAGTTTACTCGCCGACAGCCATTTATTATTTGTTCGAAACGGCCATTGAACAGCTCTGTTCCGAAACACAAACTGTATTCATGCGTCGTCATCTTTTTCAATCAGCAGCGATATAATATCAGTGAATTATTAATGGTTATTTAGGTTTAAAGTTTTTAAATATTCATGGCTGTGAAATGCACATGAATTATGAATGAATACAAGGAGTCAACAGTCCAGCTCTATTATAGAATGATGCATCACATTCTGTCCCTCAAAGCAATCTTGTATAAATCTTAAAATGCAATTCAAAATAGTCACGCCCCAAATGTCTTAATGTAATCATTTTATTGTATTAAAAAAAATACATTCAAAATGGATTGTGTTAATTCCTCTCGAGAGAGTTCAGAGGTGCTGGGGAAGAGGAGAAACACCTGCTTCAGGCTGTTTGGGTCCTCCAGAGTCATCGCTGCATCCTCCTCCGTCCTGCTATCTCCCTCTGACGATGACTGCACTCAGCAACGTGCTGCAGCTGGACATGGGAGGAGGTTGTAATGCTTTGGCATGTTTAGTTTAGAGCTTGTCACTGCTGTTATCAACAACAGATGTCTTGTATACACCAACACTATTATCCTCCAACACGCTACAATGTTGACATGAATATTGAGGGTTTTCCTCTGTATCGCACACGCAATAGTTCATTTGAGCGGACAGGATAAGGAGAGGATAACAGGTGAAGTGAGTTACTTTATTTCTTGCTGAACAGCTGCTCTGTTCAGTTTGAGTCCCTGGCTGGCAAAGAGATTCACTTCTTTAAATCTCTCCTGCTGGCCTAAAGCCGAACCTGTTATTATCGCCCCATGAAAAATATGTCAAGAAAAACAAATAGCTCGAACGATTTTTATTTTTGAAATGTCAGACCACAGTCCATGCGTTGTACAAATTCCTGTAGATGAATCACATTTTGTGATCACAATGGATGCCATGTGTTATTATGCAGTTAGATTTTCTCCCCCAGTGTTGCTTTCATTAACCATGTTTCCGTCCCTCAGGTCCCCCGGCTCTTTGCTGTGGGTGTGTAGACGTTTTGGTTTGAGGACATTTACTGCAGTGGCAAGTCGCGGAAATATCTGTTGATGTTAGAGGTAGAGGTGGTTCCACTTTTTCATTGCTGTTGTGAAGATTTTAAGCATATTTTGTGGGCTCCGTGTATAAAACAACACCAATAAATGACGATGTAAATACAATGTGATGGGAAATGCTCTCCGGATCTTTTTCTTTGTTGTTGAGAGTTGGGTAAATTCTTGCACATATTGGATTTCATTGCATCCAAGTGTCGGAGGGTGTAACTCTTTGATGTGAGGGTCCTGTACCTCGGTTATTCCTGTCGTTGGCTTTAGAATAGGAATTGCTCAAAATACAAACTGTTGAAGTAATTTCTCTCCACAGCTGTAGTAAATACATTAAGTCACAGTCAAACTAAAACATGTGCTCCACTTGGCAATTTGAAACCCAAAGGGAAAAATATAATTTTTTCACGCACAAAAATCACACCAAGTCACCCCCGGACCATCCATCAGCGAGATAATTCTGTGTGACCTGCCTCTGATCGACTCTAAACGAGGAAAACTCAAGCTGACTTCTGTGTTGCCTCCAAATGCCTGCGGTCATGGTATAAAACTTCACGAGGTGGTGTTTCCTCATTGGAACTGTGCAGGAAGTTGCATAAATTGTGTTGTCTGGTTTTTTTCTGGGATTTTTGTGAACAAGCATTTAGTCTTCATGCAAACACAACCCAGGAAGAGCTTTACTTTTCCTGCTTAATGTAACTGCTACTCAGGAGATGCAATGTGGTAATAACACATTCAATATTCGATAACCTCCGTCGACTTCAATCCAGTGTCCAGGTGTTTTGATCATGGGTGGGCCAGAGAGCAAACCCTCCACCAAACATGTGGCTGTAGCACCACTCATGTTCACCAGACCTTCAGCACACGTTCTACTTCATATTGACTTCAGGTCAGAGCAGGCGTCTGTAGGACCGGCATACACCTCAAACAAACAGTGTTCTTGAATAAAAGCTGATTTCCAAATACAATACAGTATATATTGCTGCCATCACGTTTCAACCCTCTGACTCCACTCGTGGTGTGTTTAATGTTCTGACTTGCACAGTTCCTGCTCAGATACTCAAACACTGCTGTATGTTATTACATATGATTTTCAGTGTATCGAAGTTGTCATGAATTGCTGTTTTTAGCGTTTCTGATTCAACCACATCCTCTAAACCCGCCTTCACTGCATCCTCCCGGTCAGTGATATCCGAGAGTGCATTTCAATAGTAACAGCAACAACAGAGCTTTTTCACAGCAGACATTTGGACTTTTGACTGGAAAATCACAGGTTTAACTAATATAATAATTAGATAAATGATGCCTGTGTTTCTTTTCTGCATCCCAGTAAGCCATGTCACAGAGTCAGTATGAAAAATATCTGGGCCCTGGAGCAGACACGAGAGAGGAATGCATCTGCAATTAATGATATTAACTACACAAGTGCTTTACCTGCTATGACATGCCAAACGAGTCTGTCCTTGGAAAAAAAAGTCAAAAGTTATTCCCTTATGTCAAATGCAAGCTGTATTGTGGCTGTGTTAGCTCCGGCTCGGCTAATTTGTCCATTAGTTGAGAAATTTGCATTTTCTACAATTCATCTGTATGACGTTTAAAATGTCGACACTAAACTACTTTTTTTTTAAATCTTGATTCATAATTTCCACTTTTAATCCAAGAGTTCCAGACATCTAAAATTCTGCCCATTGATCTGATTCTTTCAGAGATTCAAATCACTGTGGTTGTGCTCAAAGACGACTCTGAAAGACGTTTCCCTGGTTGGAAAACCCACCGAGCCAATCACAGTTTAGGAGGCGGGACATTGAGGACACCTCCTTCCTGTGCCACAGCCTGAACACAGGTGACATCAAACTGATGCAAAGAAAATCCCAAACTCTTAAATCTGCACATTTCTTCAATTGTCACAAAAACACAACATAACTGCAAGCAACTGCCACCATAACTGAAGATGTGAAATAAGAATGACAATGCCATTGGCAGGAAGAATGGAAAAATTGTTCGTAAATTCTTGTGAAAACAGATAACGTGGACAAGATAAGAAAGTTAAAGCGAAAATACAAGTAGTGAGACCTGTTTTTATTCCAAGGAAATAGTTCCTATGACAACACGTGTGTTGTGACATTGTTTCTAAAAAGACAACTTACTGTTCATTTCAGTGTAATTCCCAATGCTGCAACAGGCACAAGCACAATCCTATTCACCTCCTTGTATTGGGACGGAGGCAGAAATCCAAGTGGCAGATATCTGAAAAATCAGACAAATCGAAACCAAAACTTTCTGCACGGCTACGTACAGGGTTAGGTGAGAAAATAGTATGACTGTTATCAATCTGAATTTGGATGGAACTACCATATAAAAGTACAGAAACAGTGCATTTGTTGGGGACTATTTTGGGCTGTCACATCCCTGCCAGAGGGATCAAAGTGTCCGGTCACAAGCCGTGTTGGGAGAAGCTTATGTCATCACTGCTGTTCAGCACATGGGCCGCTGAGCTGCTTTATAATAGATGATTTCAGAACCTCACTCAGGGGACCAGCGTTATCGAGGAACCTTTAGATATACTAGCCTGACAAAGGTGTGATATTATCTGCCGCATGGTTTATTTGTCCTTTGATCGTTATCTTTCCGCACAGGGATCCCCTTATTAAAGTAGTTCATCTCATTAGTAACAGCATCTCGCATCTTAAGAGTTTCATACTTTTATTTATATATTCATTTATTTGAAATACGATCTGAGAATATTTGACGCCCAAAGATTGATAGTTTAGAAGAAATGATGAACATCCGTGCCTCTGAAATTATGTTTATTCAGCAGTCAATATAGAATGTTAGATAAAACATTTTTTGGCACAGTTGCTTAATGATAATAAGCTGTCCCGTTTCTATGTGGTAATCTAAATAAATATGCAAGACCATAATTTACTTCCCAAATAAATACAATATAAACTACAATAAAGATGCACCGCATCCACGCCCCACACTGCACCTCCTCAGGAAAAACAAAACAAAAACATAATTTATTGTACTTCAGGTAAACAGTTTCAACGGGTCCAACCAAATAAAGATTGTCAATGGTGAAAAACTTGCTTCATAATTCACTTAAACAGCTTATTTTCAACTAAAACTCGACCAGGCAAATCAACGAGGAGGCATCCGACGGGCCAATGGAAGGTACAGCCTTCCACTGCGGCCTTTTGGTCGTAGGTTTTACGGATGGGTGCAAACACATCTCCAGATCTCGACTCTACGTCATCGTCTTCTGCCAGCAAGAGAAAAACATGCCACTACACATCGCTAAAACCATTTCTCTCCTTCACACATGAGCCTCAGATTAGCTAAACGTGTAAACGTTCATAAATTACACCCAGAGACGGTATCAAAGAGGTTATGTCACCTGGAACTCGAGACAGTAAGATATTTATGAAAAGTTTGAGAATTCGTCACGCGTGTTGAATTGACTCGGTGTGTTTTGGCATATCTTTAAGGAACATAATTCCAGAGGATTATGGGTAATTAGAATAATGGGTTATTTGGGGAAAGTATAAAAAGACTCAAAATGACAATTTCTTTGCGTGTGATAAGTTATTGTTTGCACAGCAGATGGGATCCATTTTCATGTTCTATGACTTAAGTGAGAGTCTTTCTGTGTTTTGAAACAGGCCCTCATTGTTATTCAACACATCAGTATACACAATAATTAAAAGTGGGTATCAAACCTGGAGCTATAGAAAAGGATTTTCTTTCCGCGTCAAATTCTTATCAATGACACGTACTCTCTTACCTGTGTAATAACACTGCAATCAGTAACAGCAAGCACGGAAACAGGTCACAGGGTCATGGCCCCTGACAACAACAACTTAACACACCTTTAAGTCAACATACCTTCTGGAGACAGCTGATCACTAAACATCACTTTATGTCAATGGTCCAATAGGCTGGCAGAACCTAAAGTAAACATAGATTCATGATATGTATTTAGTTTTATTTATGGCTTTGAAATTTGTTTTTAAACAATTTTCCTTTTGCCTGGAAGGTGATCATACTGTCACCATCAATGTAAACTACAAGAATTGGACTTCCTGAAGTGAACGCTCATGGATACAAAGTGTAGTAACCGCAATAGCCCGGTCCCTCGCGGCTCATCTCTCACATGTAGCCTCCTGCTACTCAAATGTCACATCACAAACATAACGTTGCTACATTGTTGTTGCGCCACAGTTTACAGTGTTACTAGACAGATAGAAAAGATAACAAAAACGTTTTTTTTTCGTTTGAACAGTCCTTTTCTGTGACGTGGAATCCGCATGAACACGGCGCTTCCATGTGATTCGGCTCCAGTTTGCATTGACAGACGACCAAAATAAGTCAAAAAGGCCGCTGTGGAGCAGCCTGGAACATATTCCCTTTCCTCTCTTTCTTGAGTTTATATTCCACAGTTTGTCTTTCAACAGCGTTCATGTTCAACTCTTCCAACAGAGGCAGAGCTGCAGCATGAAGAAGTCCATGTCTCTGGGTCATACACACCCGCAGTTCTTCGCCGAGACATTTTGTACCGTGTGATAGCGGCTCTTGTTGTCCAGGAAGGAAAAGTCCTTCTCGAAAGCGGTGGGTCGGCAGCAGGGCCTATTGCTTACTTTGTCTTTGCGCCCCTTCATCCTGAAGCCAGTCTGCATCATGTGCTCCATGGTGATGTCGTAGTTTTGCCGGTGGACCGTGCATTTGCCGCTGCAGTAGTGCAGCATCATTGTCTCGTCGCTCTCATAGCCGAGACCCAGTTCACTCACGGTCAGCTCCAGCTCCCTCAACGAGCAGGGCTTAGGCCTCCGGGCTCTCTTAGTCCTTCGGGCCTGGCTCTCGCCCAGGCTCTTCCTTCTCTTCCTGTCGAGCAAGGTTTCGACCACATGCTGAAGCTCGCCCTCTGTGAAGCTCTGGAACATCATGGAAACTGGCAGAGCGGAGGTAAATAGACAAGTGAGACAGGGGTTATCTGATTGTGGCACAATAATCAGAAGCGATTGGCAGAGATAGCACAGGCTACTGTAGTTGGCAGGACAATGAATAGTTGTGGCTGCAGCCGTTTATTTTATCTGGCAGTAACAAACTAGCCTTATCACTATCAGCAATCAAGAGTTAGAATTCCTTGAAGCCTATTCGACAAATGCTACTCAATGAGTCCGTGCGAAACCAAAGGGAACAAGCAGCTACGTCAGCCTCTCCTGAAGGCTGGAAGGGTTCAGAGCAGGTAAACGATGAGGTTATTGTGAGACATTAAAACCTGCTCTATATACAACAAAGTCAAGGTACTAAGTGTCCTGTCTGAACCCCAGGCGCCCTTTCACACGACACCTTATCTCAGACCGGAGAAGGAAGGAAGACAATAACAGTTTATCTTACACTCCGAGAGGAGAGAGTTCATCTCGTCTGCTGAGCGGATCCTCCGACGAGGAGCACCCGTCTGCCGGGACAACGCCGTCGACGCGGCCGATGACGGCGATGGCGGTTCCGAGGATGACGTGGGTCTTGATGAGGATGAAGATGTGTGCAGGTATTTTGTCTTCGGTTTGAACTGACCGATAGTGGCCGTGTTTTTAACGCGGAGGATGGACAGGGCTGCGCCACAGAGCACGAAGGCAAAAGTAGCACCTTTCCATAACTTCATCTTAGAACGTGGAGGCGCATTGGAACTCTGTTGGGGGAGGCAAAAGAGTCAAACGTCAGACATGTTCAAACAGTCACACCTGCAATCATGTAAACAACCTCCTCAACTTGTCACATTAAAGCGGAAGCTGTTATCTTCCGTGCCATCACATTTCTTTGACCTTTCCCGGTGATCCACTTCTCTCACCAGGGCTTTTATTTTACTGGCAAGTTTACTTTTTCTGATTCTGCTGTCAGCTCATTTTCACTTTAAGTGGGTTCATGATCCGGGAGCCATCTCTTGCTGACATATGAGAATGCAGTGTGTGTTTAATCGCGGTTGCCTGAAAAGGAAAAAACTACAATTTCTTATTTGAACTGAAGGCAGGCTGGATTAGTTTCGCAACCTCTTTCCCCTTGAAACCTTTTGAAAGTGTGTGTACCATTTCAAAAATACCTGATATGAATATAAGCTTCTTCTCTTCATTTCTGAAGAAAAACAACCTTTTCTTTGCACACGGCAAATGTTCCCATGAACCATCCTTTTATAGGAGGGCAGTCCATTCCTTCCTTCACAGGAACCGCACCTATTTGCAATGCTATGTAGGATGAGGCCTGAGTGAACATGTGTCTGTACATCCCTACATGTTGTACCGCCCCTCCCTTTCTACAGACTCTGCACCACAGCAGCCACAAAAACCTGATATCTTATGTTTTCTCTCTCAGGTTTTTGAGAAGTTTTACAACTTCATTTCTTTGTATTTTTCATATCATGTCACCAGTGAGCAAAACATTTCCCCAGAGCCGGAAACGCTGTACTGGCAGTGACTAACAGCAAATCCAGACCAGCCTCACAAAGTGTTTTGCCAGACTGGATTCTGTAGTGTACGTATACGGGCTGTTTACAATGGGACAAAATGCCACATATATCTTTGTAGAGAGTTTAGTACAGAAACAAAAAAATCCCAAACGTTTATCAAAATTTGGTTTCGTGGTTGAACTTAACGTTTTGCAGTCAAGTAAGTAAAACAAAAACAAAGAACCATATGGAAATTGAGAGTGTCTGACTGTGTCGGACACCGCAGAGGGAAAAGTCGAAGCCGTGGCACGCATGAGTTGCAGTGGTATAAACAGCGTATAAACAGGTATAACCAGTCCTATCAGTCAACGCGTGACTCATCGCTCATAATTCCATATGGGTCCGACGTGGTAAGCTGCCTCCGCACGATGGAGGGGTAGAATGTTATTCATTTGAAAGTCAAACATTTCAGCCAACAACCTCATCTGACGTCGTGGATGTGGAGCCGCGGCTGTTGCAGAATGTGACTCGGTTGCACAGCTATACAGTGTGTCAGACGTTCCTTTCTCACTGCTGTGCTTCATCACCAGACATGATCGAGAGAAGCCTCCATGGAACGTCTCCTTTTGTTTCTGTTGGTTCAACACCAACTCTCGACACCTGAACACTTGCTGCTCCTGCTCTCGGTTTCATTTAAAATGAGCCATTTTGTTGTGATATATGACCAAGAATGAGATCATTGTTTTCTTAAGTTACTAATAGCTCAGTTTAGGACAATTACTCAGCACAGAGTTAACAGTTTCACACGGCCATAATAAATCACTGTCTTTGGTCTGTCAGCTCTGTTGCTCATCTTGATCAGACAATTAGCTCGTAAAGAACAGATAAGTCCTCCGATGTCTCAGTCCCTCAAACACCAGACAGAGCCTGGTCATCAAACACCGATCTCATGTCCTGAAGACTCTTTGATTGTCATAATTACTCCACTCAGAAACACATTAGTCCCATCTGCAGTCGATTGCCGCCAATAAAAGCGACAGTGCTCATTGTGTAGCTTGCTCAGATGGTCCCGGATGATTAATCAGTAGAGACATTTAATATCTACCACTGGCCCCCCCACTGTCATGGACATAAATATACGGATATTGATGGGGGGGGGGGGGCACCAGTGTTTACTTAGAAGAGCAACGGAAAGACACGAATGAGTAGTCGACTTCCTGAGAGGACAAACGCTGCTGTTTTCCAGCAAACAGAGCAACAACGCAGAGGATAGAATGGACCCCCAGAGGACCCTCCAGCAGAAGGAAAAGCCATCCTCAAACTGAGACATAAAAGAGCAGACGAGTCGCAAGGACAACTAAAACAGCTCCTACACAAGCGAAACATGTCTGCCCCTCACAGAGCACCAGTGTTGATGTGCCCATGCGAGCTCCTGTGTGTGCGGAGATGAGGTCGCTCCAACGTGTGAGGCCCCAAAACAAACGGGAAACAAATGTTTTATTCACAAGGAGAAAAGACAGACAAAGCTTGCGGGGGATTTTGTCTTGCTCGTGAGAGTGTGAGGGAGTGTGAGGTAAGAAAGAGTAGGCATACACCTGATGTTCACTGTCAGCCCTATGTCACCTGAAGAGCTCCCAGCAGAGTGACAACAGTCCCAGAGGATCATTAAGTTGTTTGAGGCAAACCATGAAAGTGAAATGCTTGGCCAAGAATTCCTCAGTCTGTCAAAGCCATTCCTGAGACATTATGTATTCTCCAACGCATGCAGCATCGTACGGTTGGAGCCCGATCCTCAAAGCAAGCCCTTGTTGTGACTCAAAGATCGCATGATTTCAAATGACACAATAGAATTGATGTTTCCCAGGAATAATTGGGTCAGTGGCGATGGCATTGCTAAGCTGGCGGTAATGTAATTACAGCAGCATGGCACTCGTGTCCTCCCCTCCGTCCTATGCCAGGAGGAGACACTCAACAGAACGCCACAGGCCTAAGAGAGATGAACTAGAGATCTGTCAAAATGGGGATAAGGGGCGTCTGTGGTTAACACTTTTGAATAAAGCCGGCGGACAGGGGGGGGCCTTCTTGTCAGCTTGCTTGGCTGTTGACCAGCGTGACAAGATTACAGCGAGAGAAGATCACAGAAGAGGAATGAATGAAGAGCGTCTTTGTGATGGAAAAAAAGCAGAGACCAGCTTTTATGTCTCACCACATTTGTTACTGTACATTCCCTAAATACAGTCTGTTCTGTCTCTCTCACCCTCCCTCGCTGTGACTCACACATACCATAAACACGCACCAGCAGCATGGTTTCACTTTTCCCAAATCACATGACACGGGCCTGTGTAGAAATCAATACAAAGTCTAACCTTCCATTGCAGTCCAGACACCCACTTCACCTCCAGGGCACACACACGCTCCCAGCAGCACCATCACACAACACTAGAGAATCCAGTTTACATTACACTGCTGCTTTGTGATATCTAGAAATGTCCACCGGTCTAACCACTGTGTATTTGCCTCTGCACAACCCGAGGCCTCTAGCTACAGAACATTATTACCACGCTGTGTTTTAGCTCAGCTCCACCCATGTGACTCTGCGCTACTCTGAACACACCCCATAAATACCTGTACTGCGAAGATAACAGAGGAGCACAACAAACAGCAGGAAAGGCACCTACTGTGTTGTTCCAAGGAAACAATGTGCATTAGGGAGTCCTAGAGAGGCCTTGTCTTGTCTTTTCCCTCTCAAGTGAGCAGCAGGAGGCATGGGGACAGCGAGAGAGAGAGCTTGGGGAGGTAATAGGGACATATTCCAAAGATCAGGGCGGGATTAGCACCAATGCCTGCCGGCTTTATCTGCAGTCACGTGGGTTAACACCTGGCTGTAGTGTTGGTGGCGGAGCACGGGCCTTGCTATATGTGTGTGTGCGTCCGTGTTAATCCATCAGACACCTCTAACTCAGGGGTTAGGTCAGCATGCACGGCCCAGCACCAGCAGGCGCTTCTTCTTCTTCTTCTTCTTCTTCTGCTCTTACCTCTAAAATCGGTCCCGCTTTCAGTCAGAATGATGAGGTGGAAAAGTGGCGAGTTGGGTTCGTTAGATCTGTTGTGTTGGCACCAGGGTGGGCCAAAAAGGCTGTGAAATAAAGTGGCTGTTCTAAATCCAGCCTTGGTTCTAATGCAGCTGGTAGGCTTGGTTCTGTCACTCAGTAACTAAAGGATAATTAAAACAAGCTTGTTGCTTGTTTGCGAGAAAAGCTGCCGTTCATTATTGGGAAGAAATAAAAGGGGAAAATCAGTGGGCAATGCCAGAAAAACTGTGATTATTTTTACGCACATTCTATAAATTCTCAACAAGATTCCTGCATCCTTTCAATCTACCGGACGAGTGGTTAAAAAGATTACATTTTATTGCGGAAGCTCTACTATCACATTCCACGGATTGATATGGAGTAATCCAGTGAGCCGACAGCCGAGCACGGAACCTCACAAGTCAAGCCTGTTGCTGCTGGCGTGGCGTTAATGAGGTGTGAGGGGAAGATGCACTTACAGATGCACATGTGAGTCCCAATTTGTCTGCCCGTCGCTATTCCTGGAAGAGTTGAGTCAAGGTAAAGTTCTGACACGCATTCAAGCAGCCTTTCTAACAGACAAAGCGGCTGCATGAGGCTTGGCAGGAAGACGTCAACTTGCCTCATTGTTTTTGTGTGAGCCGTTAGATTGATGATTGTTGTCTTGGCTACTTTCTAAAGAAGAGTCCATAAGCTGCTGTTCTTGCTGCTAATCCGTCGATGCCAGATCCTCTATTAACACAGCAGCATCGCCTTTAAACCCATGTTAAACACGTTGATGCTACTGTTACAAAAGGTTGACTGCCATCTGGCACATGCTGAATACCACTTTTGAATATGACCTCCGCGAGCAAGCACAAGCACGTACAAACATCTGAAATATGATGACATTTTACGTGTTTATAAGCCGATGCATTCCTCAAACTACTAACGTACTAATTATTTTCATGCACGATGCATATTTTGGCAAGGATCTGACAAATGAATGCTGATGAGACAATGAGGAGTGGTGCAGGAGTTCAGCTTCCCCTTCAGTTCTGACCACCTTTATGAGGTTATGACATCTGAACGGCTCAATTGACTTCAGGCTTAACCCCTAACCGGCCTCTTGTGGCTCCGCTGGATACAGTATAATCTGTAAGTATGATATGGGTTTAGCGAGAAGGGGATCATCGCTTCAGTAAAATGCCCACAGTGAGTATCATCAAGTTTGCTTCTCTCAGAGTACCTTCATTATATTTTCACATCACAAGTTCAGCAATTTGATCCAGCTCCTCTTAATTATTTAAACTTTAAAGGCGCCGCTCTGCAAAATGCGTTGATCTCTAAAAGGATGAACACAGAGGATAATGATTATTTGAAATCAGTATTTCATAAATCGGTCAAAGTAGTGCTCCAACTTCTGCGGACGGAAAGCCAGAGAGCATCAGAAGAGCAATTAGGCACGGTAGTGAGGTGAACCACCATGTTGGATAAGTGACAGGAAAAGAACATATTCCTCCCTGTCAAAAAGAATTTGTCTGTGTGGGGAGAGCTCTTTTAAATTATTGACGAATATTATAATAATAATTCCTTCATATTGCCACATCGCAATAGTAACGGCTCTGCTAACATTCCGTGACAGGCAGCTCTGCGCTATTGACATGCGGCTGCAGCAAGGACCGCTTGTTGACACAGATACTCCAACGTGTGTTTTCTGCCACTCAGGCACTCGGTGAGGCATCCCTGTCGCCTTCCCCATAAGCTGCAGGCTGAAACTAAAAAGAAGATGTGATGTCCTTACCGTTCAGCGTGCTAATCCAGACTTAGCTGCGTGGAGTCGTCTTCAGCTGACCTCCACAGGCAAGTGCTGGCTGGGTAAGTCCATCATCATCATCATCACAGGCAAGAAGCGAGGGCAGGACTCCTGCTTGTTCTCCAGACAATCATTACAACTCCCTGCGCCTGCAAGTAGGGGAGGTGTCCTGGCTTGAATCTGGTCCAGACTGTATTATTCTTTTATCATATTTGCATTTCCACAGAAGCCTTTCAGGTTGCAAAGATCAAGATCAACATTCCTCTGGATGTAAGCGTGAGCTTCATGGCGCTCAGGTTGATCCATTCACAAAGAGGAGAGTTGAGTGTTTAGAGAAGTCCCGGACGCGGCACCGGCTTCACTTCAGAAAGCTTCTGTCATCATTCTTCAACATACAAAACTTCTTGTCTTCCTTTTTGCACAAACCTGAACCTGAAACAGATCAGAGCACAACAGTGTGATGTAGAGATCTTACTGAAGCCTTAACTCTTATCCCATCTGTGGTGAAACTCCTTCCACTTGGGATCATTTTATCTCCCCACCACTGCGCTGTTGGAAAGATAATGCACATCTCCTTACCCCGTTTCCAGCAGCATGTCTTCTCTTGAGCTCCAGGGAGGGGATCTCTGTGTGTTGAGAAGATGGGTTGGGGTGAGGAGGGAGAGCGTGGTTATGGGAAGTGGAGCAGAGAGCTTCTCCGATGCCTCTGCCTCCTGCCTCGCCTCCTCAACTGTTGCTCCTCCTCCTCTATAGTTGTGCCTGTGGGCCGAGTCGGATTACTCCTGACATGATAATCTCCCTGGCTCTAGCTCCAGGAGCACTAAAGGATGCTTTGGCCTGAGCGAAGGCTTACATTTGCCTTCTGCCACGAGAGTCTGCCATCTGAAGTGGGCGATTGGGAAGATCAGAAGGGGTCTGCTGAAGCAAGTGTTTTCCAATCTTTTAGCAGGAATTAAGAAAGTTGACAGTTGGTTTAAATGGTGCTAAGACAACACTAAACCCAGTTAAATGGAATTATCACAGCAGAGTTGTACAGTGCAGCCGGCTTGAGATAAAACCAGGGATGTTGTTGTTGAAAATCTCACGTTCACGTCCCCGCCATTACAAACCAGTATTTTAGCCCTTGAGCGGCAAATGAGGAGCAGATGGTTGTGCTTTTGGGAGGTATCAGGCACTCCAGACTGCAATCTAAATAAATACCCCATCCATGGGGGAAATGCGTCAGGTGTGTGGGGTCAGTCATATATAAACAAAGGCCAACCAGTGTAAAGCAGAGTGAAGCGATGCATGAGGGAGCGAGAGAGACGAGGGAGATACACAAAGTCGTACATGTGCTTTTAGGGAGCGTACACCAGTCACATAAGTCTGCCAGTACAGACACAGAAATTGATGGTTTTAGAATTGTGTCCGCAGCCAAAGATGTTGAAATTAAGCAGGAAGTCAGCATCACAACAGGAAGCAAATAATGTTCTCACAAACATCCCATTCTAATGCCATGAGTCATTCTGATGTCCTCGGGCCAAACTATACACAAACGCTTTGCAAAGGTTCACTGGCGAGGCGGAGATGTGGCCAAGCGCTAACTTTCGAGGACTTCCTTAAATCTCCTTCATTGAGAGAAAAAGGGAAAGTCCGAATACACCAAACAAAATGTGTATTGATGGATATTCTAAGGTTGTGACCTAAAGTGTAAAGTTTGAAGGGACGCCAACACAAACTCTCCTCTTCACTTAAACCCGTCAGCGCTGACCTGAAGGGCAACCCTGTGTTCTCTTCTTCACGTTGAGACTATTTTGGTCAGCAGGTGCAAATTCATCCAGATCCCCTCCCCCCAAAAAAACAAAGAAAACATGACAATTATTACAACCAACTTGTTTGACATACGCATCATTTACTGGCAAGAGGGGACTATGTAAATGCATAATGACTTCCAGTTAGCAGGGGATATCGGGCTTTTCTAGCCTTGAAAAGGAACAGAAACATTTCCTGACATGGGGCAGGAACATTTGTACTCTATACATATTGTTCACAGATGTGTTAAGTTTTCATAGACCAGCCTCCACTGCTATAAAAGACCAACAGCTGTTAATTGGTAAACCAAGTCAGAAACAATGAGTGTGAAACACTTCATCCGATCCGTATACAACGCAAAGTCTCACTCGACAGCTAAGATTAGTCACGAAGGCTGACATTCAGAATATACAAGAGAAGAAGAAGAAAAAAACCAGCAGAGTATGTTTCCAATTTCAATATGATAGAATCCTTTATACGTCAGATTGAATCTTTTTTCTCCACTGGGTGTGGATGAGTGAAGAAACACATTTTGTTTAGGTTTGGGCAAGATTTTAAGGAAGCCCTCAATCAGTTACACTATAAACACACCATTCCAGTGGAGGTGTCATTAGAACGGCTGGAAATAAGGCACAAATGTTGCTACTACGCTAGTCTTGCACAAGATGTGGTTTGATGATTGGACAAGTAGCCTTCAGCCAAATGTCATCTTAGAGAATGGAAAACTACTTTTTAGAGAACCAAAATCTAAACAGGCATTCTTGAAAAAGATGCAGTGGGACAATGAGCGCTTCTTTCTCAACGTTTCATGTTGAAAGACAACACCTCTTTGTTGGAGAAAGTGGTAACAAGGTAAATCCATCCTGGCCAAAGAACAAATATACATTGCAATTTGCAGTTGTGACCAGATGAGCTGAGCCAGGAGTGCAGAGGCCACTGGGGTTTCAAAAAAAATAAAAAAGGGGGGGGGGGGGGGGGGGCCTGTGAGAGTCCTGAGCCACTTTTACTTCAGCGCTTAAACACCCCAGTTTGTGTAACAATTTGTACCTCCAGCTAATATGTGTTGTACTCTATTTACATGCTTTGCCGTGTATTTACCTCCTACGCAACTACAGCTTGACAAGGACAAAGTGAGTGTTTAAAATAGCACAGCTGTGGACACAGCGAAATGCTGCCCCCAGCTGCCAGTTGTTTACAACTACATATAGCCCAGAGTCAAAAAGCCTCTCACCAATAGAGAGCCCAAAAACTTAATACAGCTTCTTTTTTCTTTGTTTCATGGGAAAATGATTTTATTTCCTTCTTCGTCTCATAAGACATGTTTGCATCTTGTTGCTCCAGAAATCTGCCTCTGTTAGTCAGCACAGGTGGTGTATACTTCCAAGGGAGCGTTTGAGCTCTTCGTGGTGCGGCGGCTTCCCTCTGCTGTGAAAGCCCTCGGTGCCGTCAGGCCCGTAGGGCTGACGAAGCACTCTTTGCATCACGTTAGACGCATTCCTGTGCCCAGCCACCTCGGGGTTTAATGCACCGGCTGCAGTTTTGCGACTCAGCACCCAGGGGCTCTGAGAATTCTCATTATCACAATCTGCAGAGCACCAGCTCCTCTGACCGTACCTCTGATTCCAACCGGAGGAGAACTGGCTGTTATGGCTGGTGGAGATCTGCTCAAAGGTTCTTTGCATGGAATTATCCAAGGGCTTTTGGGGCTGACATGTGTCAGAAACTTTAACTGGCGCGGAGGGTTCCTCCTGGACTGGATCCTGTGAGGTTTCAGGTGGATTTTCCTGGGAAGGAGGGTCCTCAGGTCGGTCCTCGTTGTTTTCCTCTGACGGGTCGTCTTTGGTGACGTGGTGCATTGACTGGAGTCCCAAAGGTACAACACGCATGCCCTCACCGTTAGACCTTTTCTCCTCTGCTCTCAGGGCGTTGTAGGCCTTACGGACTTCGTCCAAATGATCAAACCTCACAACTGCACACAAATGTTGGCCGAGCTCTCTGTGATACTTGGCATAGCACTGCAGTTCATTGGGAAGCGTTTTACCAGGATACAGGATCCAGAGTGTAGTAATACTGCCATAAGGGCTAAACTTCTGGAGCATACTCATGGAGAGGAAAGGTTGCTCCTGGTCTTGAGGCGATGTGTCTTCTTCAGTTGTTTTCTTCATAGCAATGTTCCAGGCTAGGAGGTGCTTGCTGGTGGGGGAACACAGTAGCCATTGGGGAAGCGGCTCGATCCGCCTCACTTTGGTGCATTCGTCGTTCACCTCCAGAAGCTCTGAGTACTCTGCTGCTGCTCGAGTCACGTGCCAGTCTGTGGTCAGGGCCTTTATCTGTGACAAACAGCAGCAACCTCAGCTTTGTTTGCATTTTACTGGGTTGTTTTTATTCAAACTGGGGGAGTGTAAACACCACAGAAAGCATACAAAATCTTGCTATTGTTGGAATCAAAATGTGATTTTTTCCCTTTTTTTTTTTTTTTTTTTTACCTTTTTCAAAGAAGTGAGGAGCTTGAGACTGACGTTGCCACGCTTGTTCTTCTGCACATGCTTCAGCAGGAAGCCGTCCTCTGCCAGGTGCCTTTCAGACAGCAAATCCTCCAACTGTGCTTTAACCTTCAAGCAGAGCAACTCACCTTCACGGCCTTCTTCATCTTGGGCAGATTGTGCGCCAACTCTACAAGAAACACACAACTCGGCGTCATGATGTACAATGCAATGTAGATTAGCCAACCATATGTTTTCTAATTCCCTTACCCAATCAGATTAGTCATGGTATCTCCAAAGGACAGTGATAATAGGTCACTGAGCCGTGCTGCTTCTTAGTAAAGTAGAGCTTCATACAGTCAACACTACCAACTGTTGAAAAACTGCACCTGGACAGAGTTCATATGACGACAACGATGTCAGTTGGTTCTGTGGGATCCAAAACAACATTTTGTAAAATGCTACAAGCAAAATTCCACAATACCACAATACCACCTCTACCACTAATAGTGACTTGGACTCAAAACAAAGTTCAAAACAAAGGAAACACTGTCTCAAACTATTAACCAATACATATATGAACTGCTAAAGTAAAGGTCCACTCAGAACAGAAAGAACAGCAGTGCAACGTGAGCACAGAGCACAATTAAATCAAAAGAAAATGATGATCTTGCTGGTTTCCCAAATACACAATACATACAAGCACTAAAGTAGAAACATCTTGAGTAATTATCCCGAAATCCAGCTCTGTATTCCGTCTGTGTGCTTTTGTCATCCTCTCCAGCATGTTACTGCAACAACAAATCCATCTGTTACCTGTTTGTTTCCATGTTTTAAATAACATCTTTGGCATATGTTACAGTCATTACACTTATGATAAATATACAAACCCAAACCGTTGCAGACTTTTCCACAGAAAGAGTAATTCCAACTTTTCTTTCCCGCTGTCCTTATGTGACTTTGACAGGCAGTTCTTTAAGAGGCTGAGGGGGCTGCTGGCGAGAAGCAGACTGAACATATACATACAAACACACAAACACGATTTAAAAAAAATACTTCACCCTCAAAATGGCCATTTGTGGCCATTTGTACTCACCCAGTGTCACCTTGTGTTAAAGTGTATGAAGGATCAAAAAACGGAGAAAGATTCTTGATGAATTGAAGTAAAACATCTGTTAAAAAAAACTCACCGACTGTAAATCCAGCATAATCCAAATCCCATTTATCCAGTTGTATGCTCATTCCTTCCCAAAGGCATGAATCTCCGCTTAAACCGTACAATTTAAAACACATCTGCCTGCAAGTGTGAGACTAGTGTGAGAATTGAAGGTAAGATAGGGAGAGTAACTGAAATACAAATGTTTTGGGGTAAAGTGTAAATTTAGTGAATTCCTCGCGGTTATATGGCTCCGCTAACCAGTCACGTTGCAGCTTACATCTATATTTGTCCAAAATGTCATCACTTAATTATTTTATCCTATTAGACATTTGTGTGAAATTGTCATAATTAGCATGCATATGAATTATTGACTCGCGGCCATGAATGTGCCTTGTGAGGTCACAGTGATCCTTGACCATGAAATAATAATCAGTTCATCCTTGAGCGTAAGTGGATGTTTGTGCCACATGTAACAACATTTGCTGGAGGGATTCATTCAGCAGAATGGGACGGATGTAAGGACACATCACAAAGGATACAGTGGTCACGCATCAGGAACACGTTTTGGGCAGAATAAAAGTCAACATCCCTGGAAACGAAGGCAGAAGCAGAGACTTTCCTGGTTTCCCTCAGGGCGAACGGCAAAAGAGCAAACGATGAAGGCTTTATCGTTAACAGGACGGGATCAAGAAGTGCGTCACAAACCAAGATTTGTACAAAAACCCAATTATTTAACTTTATTAACATCAATGTTTTTTTTTTTCATTTTCATCAACAGTTTCTTTTTAAATTCCAGTTCTTTATCAACAAATAGAAAACAGACTGTGTGTACAACAGATCGAACCCCTACAGCACTAAGCATTCACAAGGTAAAAATGAACATTTTAGTTTTTTATCGCCAGCGTTTTCAAGTCCCCCCCCCCCCCCCTCCCACCACCGCCCTCCACCGCCACCACCACAACGTTTAGGCCTCTCGCGATTAGATGCTCCCCTCCTGCGGCTCAGTGTGGGAGCAGATGTGTGCTTGAGTGGTGCGATTGGGTGAAGAGTAGTCCATTTTAATGGGTGGGGTGGGGGGGGGGGGGTTGTGCTGTTTTTCCTCATTCAGACGGACAACCAGCTGTCGAAGATTACTATGGTAGTACAGTAGATACAACGGTGTTTCCATTAATACACACTCCAGGACAGCAGGATCTCTGCAGTGTCTCTAGGGTCGGTAGATCAGCGGAATTAATCCTTTTTAACAATATACCTTTGAAGCTGTTTATATATCTATGTGTAATTATACATATATATAATCAATATTTATAGTTTCTGTATAAAATAATATCAGGTTTCAGTCCAAAGGGCCGAGTCTCTTTCCCTCTGGTAGGAATGGTCGATTCTGTACAGGTGCCAGCGTTGTTGGCTCTACTCCGCAGCCCACATGAACCACTTCCGCTCCTTTCGGTCTGTGTGGCTCAACTCCAGCAGACTGACCAGACTAATGGGCAGCGAGGAGATGGGAGGGACTTGAAGAGCAACTTTATTGGGAAATCGGGAGAGATTATTTTCTACAAAAGTCTGTTTTCCTCAGGTAAGTTCTCCGCTGTGGAGGATGAAGGCCTCAATGCCGTAGGCTTCTGATGAAAAACAAAACAAAACACGTAGAAATCATGTGCTTTCCATTTCTGTACACCTCTGATTTAGTCTCTTGTTAGCTAATTCACTTCTTGTTTTATAAGTAGCCACCACGTCTACAGGCCAAACCTTAGCAAGTGTGTGCTCTGAAATCTATTTTCTCAAAGTTGATTTTTTAAATATTTTTTATCCAAAACGGCAAGTGAAAAGGCAATTTTTTTTGAGTTATTGAACTGAATAAGACCAAACACAATATTTATGACACATACAATGAATAAAACAATAATGTCAGGTGACAAAAGAAATCTGACAGCAGCTCAGAGAACAGTGGTCCTCCTGTATTAGTATCTAGGAACGTGTTAAAAATACATGTCCATTGTGCTAAAGTACCCTAAAATAAGAATAAAAACAAAAAAAGTACCGATTATGAAAGTAATGCACGCCCCAGGCTGGGCAGTTTAAGACAGAAAAAAATGTCTGATGTTAAAATGATTATTAAAACAACAAATATACTAAACAATAACATTTGACATAATGAATCATAATATTGACAATAAATTTAACAAAAAAACAGAGAGAGAGTGCTCTCTTAGTGCTACCAGTAGCCTTTGACAATCAGGGAGGTTTGGCTTCGACAGAGCAGAGAGGCGAACTGCCAATCTGCGCTGTCGCATCTGTACAAGAGTTGTCATATTTGTCATTGTCATTGTAATGTTTCTGTTATTATTTTTAAAGCAAAATCTCATGTCGTTGGATAAGTCGGCGTGGATCTCTGTGATTGGTTGAACCCCGTCGCCGGGTCTGCAAGCGCGTGTCCCTTTCTCCTCCCCTCTGGTAGCTGCGAGGGGTCGGGTTTTTTTGGGGGGTTCAAGTGAGTGGATGGTGGCTGAGATGGGACACTTGGCGCACTCCTGAGAGGTTTGACCAGGGAGGCTGCTCGGTGGGAGTGGTTATGTTGCATAGTGGTCAAAGCTCCCCAGGTACTCCAATGCTGCCCTGTAGCACAACTGGTACTGGTCCTGGAGAAGAAAAGGAGGAGGAGGAGGAGGAGGAGGAGGAGGAGGAGGACTCTCCGTAAAAAAGTCTCTGATGCATGTCTGTAATATCATTTTACTGCTCTGGTCTGCTCTGTACACACAGCATCTACTGCATGTCTGTCTGTCTGTCTGTCCCTCCTCGGCTCAACTTTACCGGTGTGTAGTTGAGATCAGATTGAAGTTAGAAGACGGCTGTGGAAGTAGGGGGGAGGAAGTGGGGAAGCCACTTTTAAGCCCCTGGCCAGATTTGCCGTTGCGGATAATGTGATCACATGGCAAGATAGTCTCTACTTTAACCCTTTTGAAGTGTTTTCTTTTGGGGGGGGGTGGTTCCTCATCTCTCTAATAAGAGAGTATGATGGTGATGTAAAGCCCCTTGAGGCAAATTTGTAATTTTTGATGTTGGGCTTTATAAATCGACTTTATTTGACTCAATTATGGCTACATTTAGGCTAGCTAACCAATACGCTGTGTGCATTTTCACATTGAGCTTCAAGGTTTGCAGGGGACACGGCACAACACAACAAAAAGCTGGTCATGTTCTTTTGCCACTGCAATCTCAGCAGTGAGGAGACAAATTGAATCTCACTGATGAATTTTGCATGCAAAATAAATAATGTAATAATGTGTGGTGACTTTTATATGGTAAGTAACTGAGTCACGGTAGGCTATATTTGAGAGAATCAAACTTCTTCTCTTTATCATAAAATGTTGAAGAACTCATTTAATTTCCCACCATGACCGTCCCCTTTAATGTGCTTTTTAAGATGCTTGCCTGTTTGTGACGGAACATATTTATCAATTCTTAATTTGAGGAACATTTGCCACTAGCCCTCTGCGATAGCACCAGATGACTTTGCTACAGGATTTTTGAAGCACCTCTAAAGAAAGAAAGGACACTTACTAGATAACATCAGGTTCACAGAGGTAAAGATATTCAATACTGACTTTGGAATACCTTCCTGTCACTGTGAGATACTGAGTATGAACAATGTCTGCTCTTACCTCGGTCTGCACCATGGCAGGCCGCTGGGTGCGAAGTGTCTTCACTGTCTGGAAGAGGTCGACCACTCCTTCGTACCTCATCCTCTCCAGCACGATGCTGAGGGTGATGAAGACTCCGGTCCTGCCAACCCCGGCACTGAAGGGCACACGCACACAGGAGTCTTTAGAACACTTCCTGCCTCCTTGGGCTCCTAAACTCTTTATGACTTTAATGTTCAAAATGGTAACTCATTTTAGCTTTTTCTGAATAAGAGAGCACAAAAAAAATGATTAAAACTTTTAGGAGCGCCTGAGCTGTAAGCATGTAAACCTGAATTATAAAGCACTGGATGTGTGCAGTACGTTATGTCACAGCATTCCTTTTGGACATGAATATAAGTATTTTGTCAGTAAAGACTAAATACTAAAACATAAGTATAACATAATACAGTTCAACAGCCTCTCAAATGACTATAGAGTAAAATAAATGCCTCTTTAAAGAGTAAAAAAACAGTTTTTCAGGATTAAAGTGCAGTCAATATCTCGCGCATGTTGAACAAAGGTTATATAACTTAACAACTCTGCTGCTACATCGATATTCAAGCCTGTACAGAGCTCTGCCTACAGATTTCTCTTAATGTTATGATTCTAAAATTCTCAAATGAATTCACGATCTTCTTCACCTGCAGTGTACAGTGATTGGTCCATCCTGTCCAAACTGTTCCTTGGTTTTGTGCACTTGTCCAATGAAATCAATGAAGCCTTCTCCCGTTTTTGGCACTCCTTGCTCGGGCCAGTCAGTGAACTGGAATTGGCGGATTGTTCTGGACTGTCCGTCCTGAGGAGCAGCAAAATAAGTACATTTAAGAGACATACAAAACAATGTAGGTGATGTGTATTGTGTGCATAATTCAGCTGAACTTTCTTCAATGCTTTTATTTATCACTGTGCGCGAATAACACTTCTGTACTTTGCAGTTTCTGCTTCACACATCTCTGCCTGCAGCCTTCGCTCTAATACGCACTCAAACACAACAAAAAACCCACAGTCGATGCCTTCGACTACCGTAACCCTGTGAGTTTTCACTGCAGTCATAAAATCATCTCATTTACACTTGGGATGCAATATGAATAAAGATGGAGAGAAAACCAGCAGGACTTTGGCACTCCAGGACCGAGCTATATTTGACAGCGCAGTGATGTCAGCATGTGTGAATTAAATGTTTTTCGTGCATATGAGGAATGTGTTTCTGAATCGATCTCTCTTTCTATGCACATACTGTATATATAGCTGTATACGTGGAAGAAGGAGTGGGTGTGGGATTAGAGTGCAGTGCAGTGCTGTGGGCCTTCTCATGACAGTAAAGTATATTTATAGCCCATTGAAAATACTGCATCACAGGGAGTTACAGTACTGGCCCTTGGGGATTGAAGGCTGTGCTTTTCATGTATTTTCACAGTGATCTTGGAACACACACACACAATCCATAGAGCAAGTACACTGTTGCTAAATCTGGGTAAACATGTTTGATGCGCATTCACTTGATGTCAGCCTGTCAGGAGAAATAACACGGGATGCGTTCTGATCATCTCTACCTTGAAATCACAGCCAGTATAATTCTTAACACTTAGCGAGACTGTCAGCATTTGTATGAAAACCTAAAATTAGGAGGGATTTGAGTTGGATGGTTGTATTTGAGGAAAATGCCAATCATTCCTCACACACACACACACACACACACACGGGCAAAGCAACATACCCTGGCATCTGTGACTTTGAACTCTCTGAGGATGTACTGGGGCATGTTGTACTCGGCCATTGGATCCACCACAAAGTACTGATACCTGGCTGAACGCTCTGCTGGCCAGTACTGATGGCACTTCTCCTGCAAAAGACAAGGGGAGGCAACATTTGAAGTACTTGTATTCGAAGAATCTTTTTCCAAACACATTGATGGGAATAATACACTCTTACATCATGACTTCCACGTGTACAATTACAGGGTATTATTATTATTAGTAGGTTGTTCTGTAAGTTATTAGTCATTTTGAGTGATGAGAAGGTCTCTGCTTACAAAAGGAGAGATTAATCTGTGGTTTTGAAATATTGTCCGATTAATTTACGGTGGCAAAATATTTACATCATTTGTTTGTGTTCTTAACTACAGCGATGATGTGCATGAGGGCTTCTGTTCATCAACTATAATTATGGATGAGAGGGTGATGAAAGCTATGAAGCACAGTTAGCTGCTGTCGGAATCGCATGCATAATCACAAAGAACAGCTCAGTCAAAGTTATTATGGATTTAAGATGACGGCACTGATTTCTTTACTTCGTTTGAAGTTTTGAGTGATAAACTTGCTGGTTTTTTGCTGAAAATGAGGTGAGATTATATATATATATATATATAACATATACCTCTCTCTTATATCTCTCCCTTAAACATGAAGCTGGTGCCAGCAGCTGATTAGCTGAGCTTACCATAAACACAAAAAACCAGACTGTATATAGGAAGTGGACGTCGTCACAGTGACGTCACCCAGCGGTTTGCGAGCTACAGGTTTGAAGCCCCTAGTTCGGCCATCTTGGTTTTTGGCCTTTAGTCCTCTTTTTCAAATCCTTATGCTAACCTAAGTGTCTCCTGGCTCGAGCCTGATATTTAAAAGATCAGATGTGAGGGTGGTATTCATTTTCTCATCTAACTGAGCAAGAAAACTCACAAAAAGTGGATATTTAAGATTCACAACTTTCTTTAAGGTAACTGTTGCTATTTTGAAGTTCCTTTTACACCTCGGGATCTTATGTAGTAGGTGTGCTATCACAAACTTAGAAATGTGTCTGCTTAAAAAAAATTACCATTTAGCTCTCTTGTTACCAAAAAGAGTGTGATGCAGTCAAGCGGTAGGGGAAGTATCATTATGCCTGGAATTATACAGTATAGTTTCAAACCAGATGTACTCCAGTCATGGTGATGAGGAAGTTAACGTTCAACCAAAGTTATTGTTCAGGGTTGGAATGAATTCATAATTGAGGAGAATGACGCAATATTATACTCATTCCCTAAAATGGTCCAATGACCTTAGTGCCGCACACGTTCATGTAGTATGTGTTTGTGTCTTACCCGTCCCATCTCTCGTAGCTTGGTGAGCATGACGACGATGGTGGAGTTGTGCTCCCACAGCATCCTCCAGAAGTCCTCGGTGGTCTCTGCCAGGGGCCCCTGTGTTGCCAGGTAGGCCTTCTGCTGTCTGAGGACACAACAGCACATAGAGGAGGCAAAGATTTAAAACAACACATAATAATGAAGAAGTTGATGGTGCTTTTACAGCTGGTATTATAAAGCGCATCTCAAAGCAACAACAAGAAATGGATTTTGTGATAAAGTGTGCTGTTGTTGACACGGCTAAACCAACCCACAAACTTAATCACAGACAAGATAAAAGACGTGCAACAAAACTGGTGTCATATAAAGTGCTCCAATACGTTCAGACAGCATTTTTTTAAACACAATTCAAAGGCTGGCTTTTGTTCTATGAAAGCCACCATTTAGTGGACATTTATATACCAGTTGTAGGAAAGGGAATCAAAACCCATAAGGCCACGCTGCTGAAAAGCATTGAGCTGCAAATTGAATGTCCTGTTGTCCTTGCACTGTTTGTGAACGTGTTCTCCAACCTGATGCCAACGAGACAAATTCCTACACATTTAATGAGCATAGCAAATAATCCCTGGCAACTATCGTCATCATCGAGCTATTTAAGCCTGTATAGATCCTCTACATCTTCCCCCTTTCCTCCGTATAGCACCACAGAATGAGAGGAGAGAGAGAGAGAGAGACAGAGAGAGAGAGAGTGTGGGAGACAGAGCGAGAGAGAGAGGGAGAGACAGAGACAGAGAGAGACAGAGAGAGACAGAGACAGAGACAGAGAGACAGAGACAGAGAGAGACAGAGACAGAGAGAGAGAGAGACAGAGAGAGAGACAGAGAGAGAGAGAGACAGAGAGAGAGAGAGACAGAGAGAGACAGAGACAGAGAGAGACAGAGAGAGAGAGACAGAGACAGAGACAGAGAGAGACAGAGAGAGAGAGACAGAGACAGAGACAGAGACAGACAGAGAGAGACAGAGAGAGACAGAGACAGAGACAGAGAGAGAGAGACAGAGAGAGAGAGACAGAGACAGAGAGATAGAGACAGAGAGAGACAGAGACAGAGACAGAGAGAGACAGAGAGAGAGAGAGACAGAGACAGAGAGAGAGACAGAGAGAGAGAGAGAGAGAGAGAGAGAGAGAGAGAGAGAGAGACAGAGACAGAGAGAGAGAGACAGAGACAGAGAGAGAGAGACAGAGAGAGAGAGAGAGAGAGAGAGACAGAGACAGAGAGAGACAGAGAGAGAGAGAGACAGAGACAGAGAGAGAGACAGAGAGAGAGAGAGAGAGAGAGAGAGAGAGACAGAGAGAGACAGAGACAGAGAGAGAGAGAGAGAGAGAGAGAGAGAGAGAGAGAGACAGAGAGAGAGAGAGAGAGAGAGAGGGAAAGATATGCTCACAAAAGGACAGATGAGCTCATCCACTGAGCCAAAGCAGTGCTGGTGTCCTACGTGACTTCAGCTGAGCAGTCTTTCTGTCAAACAGCAGGTGGCAGCAGCGCACTGATCAACAAAGTGAGACGGAGCTCCAACACAAAACCCTCGTCGTGCACACACACTCTCACATGTTTGCAGCACATGTATGTTTGCATTCAGGTGTACGTATATATGCGTGCAGTAGTTTCGCATGTATATTCAGACACACTACTACACACACTCAGTCACGCACCGAGCCACGGCTGAACAACGAATGAAGGTGCTGCAGGCAAGGCACTACATGTAATGTGGAACCGGGAGATTAGAATATGCTCGGGGCTTCGCCCGCACAAATAAAGAAACAACAGATTGGTTGAGAGGAGATGGCATACGAGGAGGGAGAGGCAACAGAGTGAGGAATCAAATTAAAAAGATGAAAATGCGGGAAAGAGAAATGCAAAATAAAGAGAGGACGTGTACAAAGTAGAGGGAGAGGATGTTGAGAGGGAAATGCAGAGAAGAGATGAAAAGAGTGAGCACTGCTCTCTCAAGGTGGTCATCAGAGTGCAAAGTGAAACTGACTGCTGGGGAGGAGAGGAGAGAAAAGGAGAAGAGAGGAGAGCAGAAGTGAGGAGAGGAAGAGAGGAGAGGAAGAGAGGAGAGGAAGAGAGAAAAGGAGAAGAGAGGAGAGCAGATCAGGAGTGAGGAGAGGAAGAGAGGAGAGGAAGTGAGGAGAGGAGAGGAAGAGAGGAGAGGAGGGGAAGAGAGAAAAGGACAGAGAGAGCAGAAGTGAGGAGAGGAAGAGAGGAAAGGAAGTGAGGAGAGGAGATGAAGAGAGGAGAGGAGGGGAAGAGAGAAAAGGACAGAGAGAGCAGAAGTGAGGAGAGGAGAGGAGAGAGGAAAATAAAGTAAATAAGGAAAGGGCAGAGAAGGAAAGCAAAACTAAGCAGGGGATGAATGCTAAATTTCAAATTGATAGGGTGGACCCCTCTAACCGCCCCATAACACAGCCCCGAGCCAAAACAAAAACAATTCTAACTGCACACAGTGTCGTGATGAGTGCGCTGCCAAACAGCACAAAGCACTCTCTGCATCATCCCACATGACTGCAGCGCTTGAGGACACAGCGTTTCATTTCAACCTCATTACAATGCTAAAACTCCAGCCTGCACGGAGCATATCCAGGGCCCATAGCTGGAATCAATGGTTCGCCTCTCATTAGCTTAGCATATTATTGGCTTTTCTTGAAGAAGCTGGGGTGAAGGGCACCGGAGGCCCCTGTTTAGTTTTTATTTATGGCCAGGATTTAAAAGGGGCTTAATCACACAGTGCCGTCGGTGCACACAACAGGTCCCCACCCGGATATGTCTGTGTCTGCCATGATGCTCGGATGGTAAATTAAGAGGGCGTGAGGAGACAGAGTGCGAAAAAGAGGTGCGAAGGAGACAGATCGAGGAGGAGAACAGTGAGAGACTGAGATAGAAAGGGGAAAGAAAGAGAGAAAAGTAGAGAACACAGATGAGAAAAAAGAAAAGGCAGGGAGGGGTTTAGAAACACACTTCATTACACTACTCTCCTGCTGCAATTATGCTATTTACACAGCAACAACAGAGGGTCTGCCTCTGCGGAGCACCGTCTCATTAACAACAGAACTGGAGGAAGAGGAGGGGGTTGGGGTGGAGTGTTGTCTCCTTCATGGCCCGGTACGAAGCACAACCCCATATTGACTAAATGGCATTTCAGGCTTGCTAAATCCATCCCCTCGCTGTACACTTGAACGACAGAGGAGTTAGCTCTCTCTGTCTCTTCTGTGGTACTTATATAGATATAAAACAGAGAGCTGCCTTTTCATCTTCCTCCCTCCAGGAAGCAATTTGGACTCACAGAGCAGACAAGAACATGCAGTAGCTTCAAGATGAAAGTGGTAGTGGCTCAGCGGACGAGAGCCACATTGACAGCGCCGCGAGTCATTCTTGCAACTGGATACTACCCACTGCGGGCTCATCTCCAGTCCCCTCCCATGCATTCTCATCTCGTCCACCGTGAAACTCCGCTGTGTTTTAGGACAGTGATGCAACTTTTGTTGTGCTGGCTCTGTACTCCGGGGACATTGGATTTGAAATGACACAATGTGTGTAAGGTGACAGTGTAGACTCTCAGGTTCAATTTAAGGATGTTTAGATCCACATCAGAGGAACCATATGGGATGATAGCCCTATCCCAGGAGACAGAAAGTTATTGTAAAATTAACATCGACCACAATAGTTGTTTGCAAGTCCTGCTCACATCATGTCTGCCTTGATGACTCAATAAATCAGCAGACAATTGATTTTCCCCCCCCCTGAATGTTAAGGCAGGCCATCTTCACTTGTTGCCTTCAGTCTGGTTCAACCTGCTCGGATGGATCGACAGGTGACTATTTCACTGTGAGGCCATAGAAAAGATTGTTGGTTGCTTTGAATACATGTAACGGATCACTGTTGCACTGGGCCTCATACACCATCCTGCTGCATTTAACACGAAATGTGTTTGAATCACTTAAATTAGTCTCAACAAATGCTCCATTTACTTCCGTTTTAGTTGCGTTTGCTAAAAACTACAGTACCCAGGTGTTTTGGTAAATTACTGAACTTTATGAACGATGTATTTGTGAACCGTGTTTTGAGATTTACATCTCCAGTATGAACAAATAGACTTGGAAATAAGAGCCAAAGGCAGTGGGGCATTGTATTGAAGTATTGAGAGAGAGAGAGAGAGCGAGAGAGCGAGAGAGAGAGAGAGAGAGAGAGGACTAATGCATTGCTGGCTTTGATCTTTTCATGGCGTTTCTTAATTAGATACATATAGAACAATGCAGTCTTGTCCTTTAGAGATCAAAGTCAGCACTTTAAGCTGACTCAGCCGTCAAATGTTGAGGTTGAAGTCCTTTGCATACCTGTAGCCGTCAATGCAGCTGGCGTTGATGTAGTCGGAGCCCTCGATGCCACGGATGGGCTGCAGGCAGACGCGGGTGGACTCAAAAGGCATGATGTTGACCAGGCGGTTCTTGAACTTGTTGCAGGGTAAGTTGGCGCTGATGAAGCGTGACGTGTGGGCTTTGGAGTTGGCCAGTCTCTGTTTAATAACAGGTTGGAAGATATCAGACAGGGAGAGAGATGGAGAGGAAAAAAAGAGTGACCTGTGACCTGCAGTAAACAAACAAGGAAGTCTGAAACGCCTCCCTGCCAAGTCTCTATTTAGACTTAGACTTCAAGAGTCCTGTCAAGATAAAAGATAAATACAGCTGGCAGGTATAACTAAGTGCAGCAGACTTGTCTCCCATCGAGTTCCAGAGCTTGGAGGACTGTGTGAAGACTGTGTGAAGCTCAGTGCTGGCAATAGACAGAGCACAGATGGACAGCACAGGAGTGAGTCATGGTACTCTCGGAAAATCTGTGTGTGTGTATGTTGTGGCCAGACTGTGCGGGCATGGAGGCTGTGGCCCCCACATACGCCGCAATCATTCTCTCACTCTTTCATTCTCCGTTGTTGGCAGGAGCGTAGATGCTGTTATCACTTCAAACAGAATGGATCACGGTCATAAGAGGGCTAATGGCAGAGCCGCGCTGGGAGGAAAGTGTGTAATAACATCAGTCGATGGCTATTGACAGAAGGTGTGTGTGTGCGTGTGCCTGCGAGTCACCTTGACCACCAGCTGTGTGTGTGTGTTTGGGCGAGGGTCAGTCACTTCTGTAATCCTCCATGTGTAGGTGTGTTGTTGTGTTTGTGCGTTGACGTGAGTTTGTTCTGGTCCATTTGACCCTGAAACACGTGTGTCCGTATGCACTGATGCTACTGTAGCTGTTGAGATGTCCCAGCATGTCACAGAGACACATTCCTGTGCATTGGCTTATTTGGTGAATTCATTAATTCAAACCTCTATGTGATCACAGCGGTACAACCCTGAAGGTCTGAACTCTGTTAGATCAGAGTGGATTGAAAATTTCTCTAATTTCTGTTAATAATTCACGAAAACTCACTTCCTGTACAGTGTTACAATGCCACCCCTGCAAACTATCCAGTGCCCTATAAATCAGATAAAGCTGCTCTGAAATGTCTTTTCTTACGTTAAATGCTTCATTACATCCTGCAGGAGTAGATTTTTCCCACTAAAAAAAGTCATCAAATAGTGCCTTGAGTAATACTTGTCTGAGGTGTGTGCTAATCAATCACCTTGAACTCCAACTCCATGGCAGTAACCGTCTCGCCGGGCGGGGGCTGGGTGAGCTTCTGGATGTGGGCGTACAGGTTGCGTGCCGGAACCTCAGTGTTGCCGCATGTGGCGGCCTCCAGCAGTGCTTCGTGGATAAAGATGTACTGGTCCTCGGTCTGGACCATGTAGTTCCTCTGGGCACGCATGCACGTCACGTGGCCGTAGATGTCGACAGACTTCTCGTGCTTCATGCGCTCCAGCATGGCGTCGATCACGATGAAGCAGCCGGTCCTGCCCACACCCGCACTGATGGAGTGAGGACGGATATCAACTTTATTTCACAAACAGATAACTGTCTCACGCCTGTTTACGCTGTAAAACAAGATCCACTGATAGTACAAACACATGGGTACACATCTATAGACATAACGAGCACTAAAGCTCAAGGTTATCAGTGTTGAGCTGGAAATGCAAAGCACTTAAACCACAAGTCACAGCAATGCTGAGGTAATATATCATCCGAGAGTATTTAACGTACAAGATGTAAATGAGCACTTTATTATATAAAGTACCCTTACTAAATGTTTGTGTTTCAAAATACTACTTCACATTATATGAGCTAATATGCATAACAAATGTTCATCTCAATGTGGTTAAAAAAGGTATGGAGATGAAAATATTGAGATGAGTCAAGATGCATTGGGAATGTGTAACGTAAGATAGGTTTTCCTGTCCTCTTATGTTCTCTCTCGACATTTTGATTTCCGGATTAGTTGATTTACACCATTTAGCACAAGAGCGTAACGTTTGTGATTGTGGAGGCATCCTGAGAGACTTTTCGACTGCATGCAACATCTGGAACACAGAATTATTGAGCCAAATTCCTGGGGAAGGATTTCAACATCTCTGCTGCATGCTGTGTCTTTTGCGGCGTATTGGCACTTATCTTTGATTAAAGAACACAACCCTGTCTTAGCCGATTCTGTTCATCCATGAAGAAAACACGCCATGCAAAATAAATAAATGCAATGGTGACAATTAGCAGTTCATTTACTGGAGGCACACAGAGTGCGCTTGTTCTAGTCTACACCCACCTGCAGTGGACCACCATGGGCCCAGCATCTGGAGGATTGCAGGCCTTTACCCTCCGAAGGAAGGCCAGGATGGGGGTGGGGTACTCGGGCACCCCGTGGTCTGGCCAGGCCATGAACTGGAACTGTCTCACCTCTCTCTTCTCACTGGAGCCATTCTGCAGGAGAGTCAGAGGAGTCAGTAACATAGAAAGGCGTATGTTTGCAAAGACATCCTGACTAATATGTTATTGGCTGCTTTTTAAAGATAAACTTGTCATGCTTGGGGAAAACGTCATTTGCAAGTTAAGTTCGCACTGTTTTGATGAAAGGGAGTGGAAATTCTACAGTTGAAATTTGAAGGCATACGTGATTTAATCAGAAATGCAGCAATGTAGCAAATTTTAAGCAAAGGTCTCTGGATAATAACTTTGTTAACAGCAGTAGGTAAGGTTTATAATTTACACTAATTCAGCAGTTTCTCAGAAAAGGTTTCTTGGAATTGTCACAAAAAAACTGCTGAAGCGGGAGACTTGTAATAACGTTAGAAATTATAAGTAAGAAATGGAAAAAAGACAGGGAAGAGGAGACATCGGTCCCGTCATTATAGCACAGAAATGTATGAATCAAAGGGAAAAACTGAAATATTTTATTGCCTTTTAAAGAACAAGAGACCAACTTTCGAAAGTTAAAAAGCAATTACAGCAGTGCAAAAAAAAGATTCCAGTTCTAATAGCCTTGATCTGTCTTCAGAAAAAAAAGAATGAATACATTTTAAAATGTGACCACCTCAGTAATACTGAACTAAAACTCCTGATCATTTTAGGCATCAGAAAAGAACATACCGTAGATAAGGGGCAGTTTGTGTAATATGGCCTTATAAAGATGTGAATGTTCTACGGTCGCATAAGGAAGACGAACAAACTGTCTCACACAAACTGCAAAGATGACAAATCGTAACTCGCCATGAATAACATTTTGTACATCATTGTAGAACATTTTCAAATCTAACAAGATGAGCTTGCATGCATATCTCAAATATCAGCATAGTCAATTGCTGATAAAGCATAGTTTCCTTGCACCAAAATAAAAACAGCAGTTTCTACAATAGAACCCCAACTTGAGTTTTTTTTCACAAGGTACTCGATATGATGTTTCAAAGACAGATTGTCTTCTCGGAAAACACATAATTATGAATATCTTTATGTGTTTTCCTAGAAGACAATCTGTCTTGCTCACAAACGCTCAATCACCTCATTACTGAAAGTAACAATCTGATAAACACCATCAGCTGTCTTCCTGTATGGTGTACGCTTGAGTGCAAATGACGAGGCAGTACTGTACCTTGTAGAGAGCGAAAGTACGGACGCTGTAAGTGGCCAACTCCACGGTGTCCAGCATGGTGACCTGGATCATTCCATAGGTCTCTGTGCCTCGCACCGGCCAGTACTGGTCACACTTCACCTGGCAGAGCAAGAGAGAGGGCGCACTGTCAGCACTGAGCTGCTGCTAACATCCACCACGAGGCTTGTGAGAGGCTTGTAGGATCACACTGATTAACACGGCGGGAACATTAGAGAGGTCAGATCAAAGGCTTTGTCCACTGTCTCATTAAAAATGGAATACTCAGAGTTAGCTTCTGTATCTGCTAAAAAGTCAAGTGAATTGAGCGTGTGCATGTGCATCCATGTGTGTCAGCATTTGAAGCGGGCTTCAAAAGGCATTAAAAAGCCCACTTTGTCTTTCACCGGCCTGTGATCAGTTTCAATTAGCTAATCGCCGGGTGGTTTGAAACCCTTTGTCATGTGTGCTTTCGGCGCATTCGTGATGATTGGGCACTGCATTGTGGAGGGACACGTTTCTAAAAGCCTGTAGTGAAGAGACAGCAGGTCCGTCCAACTGGATACGATGCATATGTGCACAAAACTAACTTCACTGTGAATCAGGCTTAAGATCCTTTAAACACTGAGTGGCGTTGCTTCAGTCTGTGTAGCTATGAAAATGACAAACACATTTAACTTTACTCCCTCTCTTTAGCTAGGATCCATTGGAATTACACTTCAAATTGTTGACCTCTACTTAACGCAACTTGTACATGAACTCTTCCTTGTGAGATTGCTGACTGGCTGTCACGGGAGATTGGCTCTGGTTTCAAAAACAGCAATAATAAGGCGTCCGTTCAGTAAAAGTAGGGAAAATATGTCTTTAACTACTTCTGAGTTATTTTGAAGTATCTGGAGGCGATGAGTCACATCATTATCAAAACACTGCCCACTGATTGGTCTTGCTTCTAGCTTCCGGGCTCAGCCGATTCTCTGTGTAAGTTTTCAAGACTTGTTTGGAAAAACAGTCCACAACAATGTGCTCCACCTACTACGCGTCTTAAGTGATAAGCTGAACCCATTTCACGGGCGTTCCGAACAATAGCATGAGCTTAAAAAAACAGGAAACATTTTAGAAGTGTGTGGGTGAAACTTGTCATTTCACATAATCGCTACACGTCTGCTCAACTCCCTTTTTACATATCGAAACTCAGCGAACTTGCAGGGACAATGACATGCTGCTATTGATTTGGATAACATTAGAGGAAGAGACGTGGTGCTGCTAAGCTAATCATATTGACACCGCGGTACCGAGCTGACATTTGGAAGCGCATTGGCTGTCTCAGCGAGCTGGTACAAATCGACAAACAAAACGCGTTCAAATTCACCCCCTCACATTTCACCTCCCCTGGTGACATCTCCCATTCAGAGGCAGAGATAGACCTCGCAGGAGAAACTCAATTGAGTGATGGGGAACCGCTTGCAGGACAAACATATGGATTAGCAGTCACCGCCGTAATGAATATCTCTGTGCTGTTCGAGGTTGGGCGGCATATTCTCCCTCGTAAACACACACATAAACAGACACACACACACACACACAGTCCGCAGGTTTCGCTATCATCTGCTTCTGCTTTGAACCTCGCTTCTCATATGTCGTCGCCTGCCCTTTTACAGAGGATACAGACCTCTTATCTAGACACACACACACACACTGAGTAATACTGCTGGTCTTACTTCAAATCCTGACCTTTTAGGGGTTTTATTAACTGGTAATGATAGTAGTGCTAGCGGAAGCTAAAATTGTTCTGCTGCCGGATCTCATCATATATGTCAAGCTCCAGTAGGTGGAGGTTACTCACTCATCTTGTCCTTGTACGTATGTGAGAGAGACATCGTCAAATAGAGGATGCGTATTTATGTAGTATGTATAACAGACCTCCCCGAAAATGTAGCATAGCGTGTGTCTAATCTGGAGTACAGATCTCATACGTCTCATTTGGTTTTTCAGGACGGATCCACACATTAAATGAATGTTATTTTCAGCACTGATGCAGAAACAAATGGAATCAATTCAATTCACAGTTAGATGTCTCATATTGTGTTGTAAAAATAATAGTAAATTGTGACAGACATTAGAATCACAGAGAGATTTCTAATTCTAATTTAACTTAAAGGTTGTAATTGTGATTCATACTCACCAGTGTTCAAAGAGTAATTGCACAGAAACATTTTTACGAGCTGTGAACACAATAATATATACTGTATATGGTAATAGAATAAATGTCAGCAATGCGGAGAACAACTCGACATGCTCTTTGTAGCGGGTAATTAAACACTCTCTTCTGGTTTGGAAATTCCAGCTCCGAACCGTTTGATGATGTTATGCTGAAGATTTAAAGGCATCCTGACAAAACACGTTTCTACCCATATTGCTGAAAGGGCGGTTTGGTTCTCTACATCTCTTTCCATAGTGTTGGCAAGCCAATTGACTCTCAGATGTGTGAAGTCGGGACAGGCTGAGGGGCTGTTTCATTTCTCTCGAAGTTCCTTTTGTTGTGGTGCGCTGATTTAGTCCTTGTGCATGTATGTGCGGCTGTGAGCCTAAGATCAAAGCAGGACGAGCGTGTTCATCCAGCACAGAGCTCTGAAATTGCCACTCAGATGCACTAAACGTATGGAAAGGCATTTGTGAGGATGTGTATATCCTCTCTGAGATTGCCTGAAAGTGAAATAAAAAGCACCTTATCAAGCGTAGCCGCAGACCATATCAGCAGATATTCTCCAAGGTACAAATAAATGAGCTCTTTCCAAAAAGACACAGTGTGCCCACAATTTGACTAAATGATTGATTGCATCGATAGCTCAAAATTAAAATGTAATTTAAGTTTTTACTTGACAAAAAGCTAGCTACAGACTCACTATAGACACTGAATAGTGAACAGAGCGTCCTGTAATGATTTTCCACCCACCCCTCAAAAAAATCAATGTCTAAGATTTTGGAAATGAACTCTTTCATTTACAATCCCTGTTACTTCCAGTTCTTAGTCTGGGGACTGTCTTTCATTTGCACCGAGTGCACACACACTAATAAAATAATTACACACTGGCAGGGCTCCATACTGATTTAACTCCTCCATGGAATTCAAGAGCATGATTTCGTGTTGGTAATTAAATAAACCCATTCCCAATTGTGGACCTCAAGTTGCCCATGTGCTCCTTTTATTTTGCTTTTATTAGCTTGAATATTGTTTTGGGCCGCACAGGTGTTTTTGGGTGACACTCCTCTTAACTCCAACTACAGCGTTTGCATTATCGTGCCGAGACTTTCAAGAGCCAAATTCAGAAAGTGCAAACACGAACGAGGCCCTCGATGTTTATGAATCCGTGGCGTGGTGTTGCAAAAATAAATATGTAGCAATCAAGTATTGAACTCTCCGAGCGGTTTCAAAATAACAAATGAAAAAAAGCATTTGCATGATTATGAAACTCGAAACATAACGACACTGTATGTGTTCATATATGACATATATATGCCATGGCAACTCCACCGTGAGTGGCAAGGAAAAGTTAAATGGCGAGAAGCTGTTTACTTCACAAACTTTATTTCGACGGAATTGATGGAAAACTTTGTAGAGATTGCCGGAGAGAAGCAGCACGGAGCGATACGGTTCAAAGACAACCAACATATCCTTTGAAGAGCTGGTGACTTTGATCAGGCTGATGAATCCTGCTTTAAAGTGAGACCGGTGTCTATATTCCTTCAGGCTTTGTTGGGTGTAACGTTACGTCCCCAGAGTTGAGCTACATAAATATATTCTTATATATATATATATGTCCGGAAACTCCATTTCTGGCCACAGTCCAATTTCCAAACACTGAGTGTCTGATCCGTCTGATACTGTCGACTGCTAATGGCCCCAGTCATAACAAGTATAACAACCCCATTCATAGAGGCCACCTGTTGGTAGATTTGTCAACTAAGCAGTGGTAAAGGATGGGGTAGCACATCAAATCAATTCATAATCTGCTGCATGCAAATGGAGTAAAATGTATTTCTGGCTTCTATATTTACTAGTTTATGGCAAATATATTATGAGGTAGTCATTATTTATGACTTATTATTCATAATTAAATCGTTTATAGTGATTGTCATGTCGTTTATTATCAAAAATGATTGAATGAATGAATTACATCTTTAAGTATGCACATGTCAGTAAATTGATACATCATAACAAATGTTATGGAATAAAGTCGGTGATTGTCAGCGTTGTATAGTAAATGACACCCTCTCTCCTTACCCGTGACTTCTCCTCCAGTCGGGTCATCATGACGATGGTGTTGGATCTTTGCTCCCAAACCATCCTCCAGAAGTCGCTCAGTGTCTCTGGCAGTGGCCCCTGTGTGGCAATGTAGGCATTCTGCTTCCTGTAGCCGTCGATGTAGTTGGAATTGATGTAGTCACTTCCTGGAACGGCTTTAACGACGACAAGAAGTAAGAACGTCACTGACACATTTCACAGTGTGGTTTATTTCTTTTTCATATAATACGCTTGCTCGGGAAACAGAGGTCAGATAAAAATCGGAATAATTTTCATCAAAACACATAAGTGACTTAAGATGCATGGTATTTTCCAATCTCTATATTATGACTGACATTCTGCACTGAAGCAAAAAGGGAACATGTGTTTAGTGGTTAAACGGGGGATTTCCAAAGCAGCAGCTGCAGGCATCCAAAATATCCTTGGTACTTGTGAAGGAGGTCTCGATCGATGGCAGCCTCTGTCAGTGGCTGTCTGAGGGGTTGAGTGGATACACGAGCTCTTACCGTCAACAGAGGTGAGCACCACTCTGGAGTGGTCATAGGCAATGACGTTTGCATAGCGATTCTTTGGCTTGTTGACCTCCATGTTGGAGTTCTCCCAGGTAAACTGCTGGCCTGGATCAACGGACTGTGAGAGAGGGCAGGAAAGACAAGAAACAGAAGACAGGGGGGAGAGAGAGCGAGAGAGAGAGCGAGAGACAGGACAGATACACAAGGAGAAGGAAAGGAAAGAAAATAGAGGCACAAAATGAGGCTCTTGAGCATTAAAGGGATGAAATGGAGCAAGACAGGAGGGTAAGGGAATAGGGCATGATTACCCTACCGTCTGCTGTCACCCACAACCGCAGTACACCGTGGACAACAAAGCCTTTAAATGGAACATATACCAACATCGTGTCCCTTCAAAGCCAGAGTGGAGCGCTACAGGTGAGTGGTTTTATACTGTGAAGGAGATTGTGCAGACTCAAGCTATCAGTTGACAAAATACCATGTTGCTGGCTCCACTGCATCTGCTGGTGCTGCATTAATGGGTTGACTTAAATGCTAATGAAGCAGAAATATAAAGGCAGCTGCTTTGGTGCTTTAAATCAGCAACAACAACAAAAAGCCCATCGTCCATGAATTGAGCCAACAGAGCAAACATATTCCTCCTATTTCTAAACGCAACATGATGAAAATGCTCCTTTTAGCTGGGGAATGAGTAAAAGTCATGCTGAAGCTTGCTGGCAACCACAAACACTCATCCTCTCCCTTTAGGATGGTCCTATTTGAATTACCTAATTCTGAGAAGTCACATGCATGACTGCTTACGGTAACCATGATTCTTCCCAGGCTCCCTCTTTCTGTCTTTCCTCATCTTCTATTTCTGTTGCCCTTCCCTGTCTTGTATTTTTGTTTCATCCTCTCCCTTTCATCCTCTCTGTTTCTAACCCTTCCCTTCTTACGCCATTTGTCTCTCGGGCTAAGACAACAGACTGCATACATATTGATCAGGGAAGATATGCGACGGCCTCCCATCCCTTGGCTCGATAATGTCACAGAGTCTCTTGTTATTCCGAATCGATCCCCCGAACCATGACCACTAATTCTCCAGACCTTTCGCCTCACAAATCCAGCAGCAGTCGACACCTTCCTGCAGTTACTTAACATGGCTGTAGCACGAATTTAATTATTAGGGGTTATCTAGTGTCAAAACATGACATCTCAAACCTAATAATAATAATTATTATTGGACAATGGATAAAATAAAGGGCACAAGGTGAGGCCTGGAGAGTGTGGAGATTAGGATCCTGGGACATTAAGTGATGAGCAAGAGTCCTGGTGTATAGAGTCCGCGGCTACACGTGTGGCAGGTGTGGTTTGCCTTATTGTAACAATAAAGATACATGCCAGTTCATTTGAAAATCTGGTACATCAAATTGCTCTCCTACGGCAACAGTAAGGTTCTAGCTCTCACTTTGTTTCCCTATGGAGTAAAGTGACACCTACATAGGTAGAAATATGGCATGAAGGTTATATACAACCTATCTTAAACTCAAAGTTTTTTTTTCCAGAGAAAGCCATTCATGTGTTGTTTGCTTCTGAAAAAGATTTGAAAAATGTGGAGTGCTCATATGCAAGAAGTCTTCCACAACAGCTCCAAATTGCTCAGTACTGAGAGTCATGTGGGTACAGGCCTATTGCTGCTGATGAGCTCAGCACTGCCAATTTCTCTGTCCATGCACACCATTACGAAGAGAAAGATTTCTATTGCAGTCAAAACATGTCATATCCATTTGAGAGCTCAGTGAACTCAGCAGGCACACAAGACTGATGACAACTAGCAAACAAGTTCGGTAGAGATGGTAGAAAGAGGTGAGACGCTAACGCCCAACGTATTCCCGCTGACACACTGGAAATGCTTTATTTACAACATAATGATGCCATGACGACTGCATCGTAAAAATGCTTCCTGCGATAAGAAAAGACTGTGAGGGAGAGCTGCAGCATGCCTGATTGTCAAATACTGCTCATTACCCAGTGTGCTCGTTGCTTAGTGTCATGTGGACTGGCATTGGCGGTAAAGGAAGTGTCAGGCCGGCGAAAACATCAGGGAGGGAAAGTGCTGAAGCTTCTGCAAATTCTGTGCCTTGGGGTAAGGCGCAACGGGAGCAGTCGGCGAATGTGACTGTGACAAAGCGCCACGAGCTCTGCCACCGCGCCTTGGCTGGCACAGAGATAGTCGGCCATCTGCCGGCCCATGGAGGAGGTCTTCCCTGGCTTGGAATGACTGGTGCGGAGAGGAATTGGGGCCGGGCTGGTTGCCTGCAGTCATACAAGCCACTTCCCTGGCTTGATTAGTTTACACTAACTCAACAGGCCGGGAGGGTGATGCGCTGGAGAGGCACTGAGCGACATAGGAAAGCACTTCATTTAGTGCAGACTTCTACCAAGGCCTCATTATCTCCCCAGTTAGCGGTTCATTTCATAGTAAATAAGATATATTTTTTTGTATGTATTTGTATGTGTTTTGTCGTGTACTACAATGGCTCCTGCTTACAGATTTCATACAGTTTCAACAAAAACCTGCCACTATGAGACTCGTGAGGGTGGGATTTATTACATGGTTCTTGTATTAGAATGCATCAGTTTCAGCTGTGAGTACTGACATTGAGAAAAACTCATGTATGAAATGTGATTAAATTCAAGGATGCATCTTACTTATGCAGGACAAAACACACAAACATTGGGTGTTGATGTAAGCATCATATGGTTCTAAATGCTTTTGTTTGTCATGCAGCCAACACCTCTGGGTGAGTGGAATCATAGGTATATCAAATCGATGTTATTTCTCAGTAAACACTGGACAGGGCAGATAACAGTACGGTTAAACAGGTTTGGCCTTGTGGTGATGCTCGGGGAAAAGCCATGAGTTCACCAAAATCAGTTTAGTTGGGGATGTGAAATTGCAACAAACAAACACCAAATGGATCCATCAATGTGAGGAATAGAGCTGATTCGTGAAAAAAAGATCGAACTATCAGAACAAATGACTAAAAGACGGCTCTTGTTTTTCTGTATTCAAGGATGCCTTCTCTCTTCATCTGGCCTTGCTTCATCCCCAAACCCACTATGTGCCACTTTAAATGCAAATTCGCTCCCTTTTTTCTGAGGAAGAACACTGGCAAGAGATAATCCCTCACCAAGTTGCATTTGGGAGACCGCCTGCAAAATAACATTCTTCGGGGAAAACATCAAGATGCACACAGATTGCTGAAGCAACTCTCCACCTGCTAGTTTTGTGACAAAGCATCTCGCAGCATTCAATGTAAGTGTTGGTTTCCTGGTGGGATTGGTAATAGAGTTGTAAAAATGACTGAAGAATGTCTGCAAAAGAAGTGGTCCATAATCCTTTTAGAATACATGCATACGAGGCATAAACACAAAACTTCCTCCCAGACACGATAACAAAGCAGCACATTTCCAAGCTTGACAGGGAGGAAAACTGATCCAGCATAAGTGCATGGCTCTTACCTCATACTCCTGGGAAAAGCGGAGGCCGTCGTTGGCCTTCAGTCGCTCTATGTGGTCAGCCAGCTCAATGACTGGAATGGGTGGGTGCTCCCTCATTCCTGGGAGAGGAAGAGGAAGAAGAGGAAGAGGGGGGGAAAAAAGAAAGAAAAGAGTGAGATCTTGCTGTTCCTACATCAAACATGCACACGGACTTAGACAAACACTGGTTGGACCACAGGGTGAGTGAGGCTGCCAGTGGGACCATGAGGTGGCTGTGTAACGGTGAGTAGAGTGCACTTTGTTCAACAATGCATGACGAGAGGGAGAGAGGAGAGAGAGAAGAGAGAGAGAGAGCACAAGTTAGAACAGGCTGGTGATATTTGGTGATATCGTCATGCTAAGTGAGGAGGACAGAGGTGGGGCTGGCACGGTGATGCACATGAGTGACTGGGTGAGCATGCTCCTGGAGGGAAGCAGGAGGCAGACATCGCTCTGACTCCACAACGCTCATTTGGTGGCAGAGGTGGGATCAGAGCAAGAACCCACAAGTCTCTACAAATCAGTCACACTGTCACTTCCCAGAGAAGGAGAAAAAAAAAACCTGACTGGTCACCAGCCAAAACTCATTTCTTTGAAAATCTCTTTCCTTACAATAGACTATCTTTCGGCCCAGCCTGGAGCGCTTGGGCTGGATTCATTTCAACCACCACCCCCCCCCCCCCTCCCCCGCCGCCGCTCTTTAGATTCCTCATCGTGGAGTTATTGGATGATTTATTGCTAATCTACCGACACAAATTCCCCCTGTGCCTCTGAACTTGGCAAGGCTCTGTGCTTAAACGGATTGCTGGGAACTTGCCTCATGTGTTAGAAGTTAACTGTATGTGACGCATGACGAGGCTCTAAACTTATACACGGAGCATCAGTAACCTTACATACGAGATGAGACCTGACCAATTACGCTAATTTAATACTATAGCACCAAGAGACCTATGAGGACATTGACATCGATGTGTATGTGCGTGTTCTCCCAGGTCTTTTACAGCCACGTTGTTGGGTAAATGGAGAGAGAAGCCATAGTTAACGAGGCTAATGCAAAGCTAGAGTAACTGTCCGCACTGCTCATCTACCCATGAAACCATCTAGTCCTCTGTTTCCGCACCAAAATGGTGTTGTGGGAGGTTCACAGCCAAAGAGAGGACATCGCTGCATCCTTGGAGCGCCAGAGGCTACAAGCTTGTGGGCTTGTGATGTCTGTCAGGATTGCAACGGGAGAATGGGATCAGGAACAAGTGAGAGAGGAAGAGAGACTGCATGTGTGGGAAATACACAGTAGGTGAGAGAGCAGACTAACTTGGAGTGTTGGGGCAGCGATGAGAGCTGGGACCTGTGGAGAGAGGAGAGTGAAGGAGGGAGGAAGAAGAACACTCAATCAATGGGGATGGCTCAGGATCAGACCAGGGCCAAACAGTATCTGCAAACAACCTTTCAAGCTGGTTGGAGTGTGCAAGCGGGTGGTGTTTGCTCTGTCAGGACAACTCAAGTAGTGTAGTTTAGGCTGTTAAACAGAAGTGCATACAAAGGCTGACTTTAAAACACTCCCCTGTGACCGTCAGTCTGAACTGCACCGCCGAGTACAAGGGACTATATGTTTAGGAAATATTCACTTCATTAGAACTTGTGTGTGCTTTCGTTGTTTTGGCCATCATGTCGATGGAAATCGACTGTGACCGCATGTTAATCATAAAAGTTGTGAGTGGTCAGACGACAGGTTGTAAACAAGTGTGGACAGATGACCTTAACCGCTTTATTCGGAGGTAAACGAAAAGTGAGGGCACCCGAAATGTTGGTGGTATCCCCCCATTGCACATTAAAATACTCTGTAAATACCTAGTGTGAATTGCACTACTCCGTAAATGGCACTACATGCTTTATCTGAGGTGTCAAACACAAGGGATGTCAGTTTGGTAGTTGCAAATACTATCTGAACCAGGTCTGCTGAGGGTAAACCAGGCCACTTTCTCATAGAACCGCACGCCTGCTGCTGAAGTGCCAAAAGGTGCAGCCAAAGTCAGTCTAACAAACCCACATGCTGGAGACGTGAGCTGCAATCGGCCAGACCACTTTACAACAATCAGAATCAGAGCAGGAATGTTCACCTTCTGTGGGCGAATCAAAGCGAGAAAGAGCTGGAGGACAGAGGAAAGGACGGTTCAATGTTCGCTCAGCTCAACCTTGGAGTCTCACACGTTTTCACGAGGATAGACTTAGCCATGGTGATTCTTGATAATCATCACTCTTGAAGCAAAACAGCGAGGTGGAAAGGGAGAGAAAGAAGGAAAGACATTTTGATGTAGAGAGTGAGAGAAAGAAAGCGAGAGAGAGAGAGATTACCCTACAGGGGGAAATGGAAGACAAAAGAGGAAAGAGGTGGAGTGGGAGGACAAGAGAACAGGGCTCATTCAGAGCGGCAGCGCTGCTTAATTCCTCTGCATGGGTTCAAAGGGGCTGTGTGTGTGTGTGTGTGTATCTGTGTGTACGGCAAATGGGATCTTTAATAACCCGTGAGAAGGGATACACGCACACACACAGAAACCAGCAGAAGCGCGCGTGCACCGGGGTTGACATTTTCTCTCAGCTCCATTGTTCCCTCCGCCTGGCTCACCTTGACATCAGAGGCAGCAGGACTCATTACCAGCTAGGGGGAATGAAAGGAGCTCATGGAGGGAGGAGGAGCGAGGACCGGGGGAGGAAGGAGGAGATCAGGAAGAAAAAGGAAGAAGGCTGGCACCCCGACACCTCCCCCCCTACCCGCCCAGTGCACGTGGATGGAATGTGAATTCACTCGGCCTGACTCCATCCAGAGCTACGATGGTGAACATGATTTGTTTATTTTCTCTTACCGACCATTTTTTTGAGAACTGGTCTGATTTAAAGCCTGAGGATAAATAATAAAATAAGCAAGACGCAGGAATTTCATGAGGCAACATCTGCCACGAAGCCCTAATAAACAAGAGATCCATCAAAAGAACAGGAAGGCAGGCGTTCATTGCAGGAGCAGATTGCTTTTGGAAAGGCTGAGTTTAGTTGAAATAATGAAAAATCATTCCAAAATGCAATTTCCACCATTTGAGAAAAAAAACTTGAAAATACTTATTTTAGGAAACAATAAAGGTATGAATCCCTTAAGATATTTTCTGTCAGCGTAGAAGATCGGACCATCTGATGAATTTCAGGGAGGATTTTCATTTTGGAATGAAGCCTTTTCAAATCATCAATCACAAAGGCAGAATACATTTTTTATAATGTTTTGTGAAAGAGACATGGACCGAACCTGCACACCTGATTAAAATGCACACATTCACACAGTATATAACAAATATAATAAAACAGCAAACCTTTCGAACTTACCAAAGTTTCTGACTAATAACTGGCGTTCATGTCAAGAGCCAAGTCGTAGTTACGATGAATACGACATTATGCTAATTTAACAGCATTCAATTCCTCACACAACTAACAAGTTGTCAACATCTACCACCCATCCCATATGACATGAACCCAGATGTTCATTTCAGGGCAGTTGTTTATTACCTGGGGTCTGGTAGTTGAGTCTTCTCATCTCCACGGGGTCAGAGGAGTTGGCCAGCAGGGAGTCTTTCACCCCACCAGAGTGGTCATCTTTGGGTAGGGGCGATGCCCGCTTCCTGAGGTGGCAAAAACAGACAATTTGGTGTCAACCACATCATACCTACACGCTTAATACAGGAGATGTAACTTAGTCGGCAATCGTTAAAACTAACTGCAAGTGGAAATGACGAGATGATAAAAAATACATGTTTAAAAACAAAGGACTGAAGGACACACGTATAGTTTCACTGTGTTGCACACTTGATGAGGTTAATGGCATAGTTAGTGGTTCTTGAAAGTAGTTCGGAGGACCAGTAATTCAAGAGACACTAGGTAGGTACCAGGGCATTACCCCCATTAGTTAGCCAACTGGATTTTAATGTGTTTGAAGAAATGCCATTATTTTCCTGGAGTGGGCTAGGGTGGGTTTGTTTGCTGCTGGATATGTGACAGCTGCTGTGTGGGAATGTGTACATGAGCTTGTGTTTGAGTGTAGCAAAGACTTAAATGTGTGATGTTTGCTGCTGTGTGTGTGTGTGTGTGTGTGTGTGTGTGTGTGTGTGTGTGTGCTAACAACACATTGTGTTTACTGGCTTTCCAGATTGAGAGAAAAACAGGCGGATGCTGTAATTAGCTCATCATCTGGGTGGCACAACACTGGGTAATTAGACCAGTTCTGCAGCACCTGCACTGCCAGGCCCGGCCTAGCTGAGTCTAGCATAGCGCAGAACAGAAGAGCGCAGCTCGCGCTGGCTCAGCTCAGTCGACCGTGGCTTTGTCCATCAGGCGGAGAGAGGAACAGAAAACGCAGCCTGCCTGTATTCTAATGTTCAGACAGCCAGCATCTGTTGCCATACACACACAGGTGTATGTTTTCCCACCTCTCTCACTTTCACAACTACACACACTCACACAGACACAGCTGCAGAGTCACACGCCTTCTGACTGCAAATGGAAATGGGCGGAAAGAAGCATCAGGGCGCCCTGTGGAAATTTCACATCTCATTGCACTCCATTTGTAAGTGGGGAGCGCGAGTTTTAGGCAGGAGCAGGGCCTTCTGTTGAAGTCATGCGTGGAGGGAATACATAAAGCTGGTGGTGCACACACAGTCTTAACCCGGTCCACCTGAGCCGCTGGGGCTTGGGCCTCAGCGCCACCTGTTATCTTATGCTGCGGGGGCTTAAGCTAATGCTAGCAGCGTGACGGCTAATCTACGACAAGCATCTTTTCCTCTCCAGCCGAGAGCTGAGCCAGACCGTATCCGGTTTTCCCAGACATCACTGCTGGTGCTGGGCTGGACTAGGGGGAGGGGTGCAAGAGTTGGGCATCTGCAAATCTGTTCCCCATATCCCTCATCTCTCCCTCTGACCAAATCAGATGCCAATCTACATCACACTTTGGTGCTGGGCTAAAGTAAACATGGCAGCAATCTCAATGGGGTTATTCATCTTAGACTAAACGTGAGAGTTAAGATGTGTGAGAATGTAAGTACATGCACACGTACACACACAGTGCGAGTGTGTGTGCTGTACAGGGTGCGCTTAATGAGGGTAGAACAGGGCCCTTTGTAAGACTCCTGCCATGAGGATGCTGGGAGAGGGGGGGGGGGGGGGGAGAAAGGGCTAAAAGTGGAGGAGTGGGTCTCGGTGGAAAATGTCAGCTCAAAGATGGGAACATTTCTTTTCAGCAGTTTCCCCATCTGGCATTTCCTTCACAATGGCACATTCAGCAGCAGGTGATGCCTTGGCATATTCAGATGAGGCCACTCCTGACGGGGCGCGCTGACTGGCTGGATAATGAAACACAGCACGGAGACAAACCAGGGCAGACAGGATGATCTGAGGGGGATCACTGGCACTAGATGTGGAGCATGCACCGGTACACGGACGTGACCTGGGGGTTCCTTTAACCCCAGTTATAAAGGGCTGCAGAGTCAGATGCTTCTCATGTCTTGTAAAACTGAACAAATCTGATTAAATATGTTTCCTTTGATTTCTTTTTGAGGGGAAGTTTTTGTGTAAAGCCAGAGATGAGAGGAAGCTGACCCGGCAACCCCTGAAGAGCTGATGAATACCACCAATGTCACAACACAAATGAAAGGGACTTGGGTGGTGAAAGATGAGGTTGTGTCTGCTTGAACAGTGACAGTACCCACCTTTCCTGTTTGCTGCTTTCACAGAGAGCAAAAAGAGAGAGGGGCATATTAACAGGTGATTGTTATCAATATGGACCTTACTTCTTCTAAATCTCCACTATTTTCTGTGAGCTAAAACCAGTTCTTCCAAAAATGTACAAGACATCTTGAGAGCACAGCGTAGAAAGTTATCTTAACACTCGCCGGAGACTTTTGAGAATAACCTCATCATTGTTCACTGCTCGTATTGGTCTTGGCAAATATGCAGGTAGCAATAACAACCCGAGCTAGAGTGTGATTATTCCTTTGCACATTTACTGCCAGTCCACAGTGAAAAGGGCACACAGCCACCTCCCCACAGTCCCTCCTGTCGATTTGTGTCGACGTGGAGAAAGAGCTTCCAGACAGAGGATGTGCTACTTAGCAGCGAGCTGTCTCAAGGCCTATTATTAACCAGTCTGGCAGAGATGGCGGCCACATGGCAGTCTGCAAGGCAGTGGATGGCAGGTTGGAGAATAGGTACTGTATGATGTGGAATTGAGAATTTGTAATGGAACCATCAGGAGAAGATAGGGAGGTTGGACTCAACCAGTCAAACAATTAATTCCCATTTGGATGGTATTTTTAGGGTGTCCAAACCACATTGTCGTTCCTATTGTCTCCTCTGTTGTTTAATACTAAACCTCCCAAAGACTAGGGGTGAAAAAGACTAATTTATAATGCTGAAACAATTAGTTTATATTTATTCAATCGACAGAAAATGAATCAGCAACTCTTTATTTGATCATTTCATAACATTTAAAGGAAAAATGTCAAAAATTGTGAGGTTCTAGGTTCTCAAAAGTGTGAATTTGTTGCTTTTCTTGGTCCTTGCATTGTAGTAAAACGCTTGCTATTTGACAAAAGTAGACATTTGACGTTATCACCTTGAGCTCTAGGATACTGAGACGGACATTTTTCACGGTTTTCTAATGTTTTAAATAAAAATTGGGAACATTTTTTTTCAGATTTATTGAACCAAAAAAAGAATCGTAGGATGCAGCCATATTCTTTTTTGTTATTGACTGATCTGTCATCTGTTTGATAAAACCCAAAAATATTCTATTTGCAGAGATATAAAAAATAGAAAAGTAGCCAATCCCCCCCCCCCCCCCCCCCCCCAGTTTAGTAGTAGTTGAAGTTTGGCTGGATGCTTTTATTTGATAAATACAACAAATGAACAAATCGTTTTGGCTCTGGTTCAACCATTATCCATTCATCCGTACCTGCCAGCACCTTATTGCCCTGCGTGTATCCACGGAGTGCTGCACAGTGGCAGCTGAAGGGCTTTCAAGAGATATTGACTGAGCTTTTAGTTAAGCCCTCTGTTGCCTTCTGTTTCTTATTTGAAATGACCAATGATGTTGGCCAAAACACATTTCTCACTCCTAACTAAGGGTTTGTGACAGCCAAGCTGTGCTTTTCATTAGGGAGGCAGTGTCAGCTGCCATTTCAACTGACACTTCACATGGTGCTGTTAAAAAAGACCAACTGGGCCAACAGCTTTTGGGGAGAAATGAGGATTTTCTGAAAGACAAATCAATCCGCCTTTGCTTCCTATCCCGTCACACTGTATATTATGGTAAGGAAATTGAATGTTACAGTTTGGTGTGTGTGTGGGCAGCATGGCGCAAGTGGCAGAGGGGAGTATGTCTCATTCCCATTCCTGATGCAACCAATGGAAACCACAAGTGTCACTGCAGTAGAACCTGACACAAACACAGTGGAGAATGTCTGAGAGCAGCCTCTTACTTCTTAAAGAGCAGGATGGCGATGACGATGATGATGATGAGGACCACAGCCAGCACTGGGCCCATAACCCACAACATTTCGGGTTGCTCCATCCCCTGAGGCAAAGTTGTTATGACGTGGATTGGGTCCGAGTAGGGACTGGCTGAAAATGTCATCTGTAAGGGAAAAGACAAGAGAAAGAGCCAAGTCACTTCAGAGCTATAAGATGCATGCATGGTTTTCTCTTCCTATCTAAATGTAGGGGGGCTACGACTTCCTTAAAAGGCAAAAACAGTCCACACATCACAGGAAAATCAGATGAAATTGAAAGAACAACCATGTTAGCGTGGTGTCAAGGTAAATTCTATATTAAGAGTTTTTAATTATCGAGGAACCACAGGAAGTCTGGGATGATATGTACACAGTTGGTCTCAAACTACTTTTGAATATTTTTTTTTCTTGGCTTTTTTTTGTCGGCTTTTAAAAAGTATACGAGCTAGGTGAAGAACTGCAGGTGTTTATTATTACATAGAAACCTCCAACATACAGACTCAAGGTAAGAATTCTTGTTTTTTCATGAAGATGCTTACATTACAAAAGGATAGAGGTTATACATTTCCCTTTCATACACTTGAGAAGTGGAAAACAATTGGCAGACAATGATAGACGAGCTAACAAGCAGCCTCTTATATTCTTAAATTAAGAAAAAAAATAAGAGAAATCATCAAAAAAGGGAAATAACAATGTAACAATGTTGGAAACTATGAAACATATAAATATATATATATAGCGTTTACTTTGATAAGACAGGGAATCACAATGTCTGACTGCAGATTTCTTTGTTTCGGACACCCTGAGAACCAAGTTATTTCATGCTAGAAATAGGTTAAAAAAAATAAATACATAGAGCAATCGACCCAACTCAAAAAACACTCTAATGAAGTGTTGTTTCTATTAAAGCATTGCATACCATTGGGAGAGGAGAGTCAGCGAGGCAGAGACAGAAAGGTGGGGATGAGTGTGTATGTCCCCTGGCCGCTGAGATAAATGGGGGCACAGGAGAGGACTCATCTCTTCTTCATTAGTGTTCACACCGTGACGGAAGAAGAGGAGGAGGAGGAGGTGACGGTGAGTGTCCACCTTGGTTGTAAATGAGACATCTCCATGCTCCTTCGTCTTCAAATGAAGGAGCAGAGGAGGGAAGGGATGGGTGGAGGTGTGTGTGAGGAGTGGGTGCATGGTGAAAGAGAAAGAGGGAGGAGCGAGGCATCTGTCATTAGCGCTCAGCGTGCTTCCTATTGAATGACGATGGGAGATGCAGGTCCTGGGGGGAGGGGGAGGGGGAGGGCATGGGTGACAGATCGCAGCCCTTGAAAGGAATTGGGCTCCCAGCACGCAGAAGGAGTGGCGGGGCGGCAGGCAGCAGTAATCCGGATCATTAGCCGCACAGCAGCCAGCTCTTCGGCGCCCAGGCAGATATTAATTGGAAAGATAAGCAGAGATGAGCTCAAAGAGTCCTGCTTTCTGTCACATACTTCTGTTGTCTCTCATACTCTTGGGCAACTGCCGGAAAAATGTACACTATGGGTGTGTGAGTGTTACAGCGTGTCTCAGTCGTGTGCGTGCAAACCAGCGCGCTCCGATATTAGGCACAGGCTCAAGATAACTAATACGTAGAAAAGTAAAAAGATTTGCATTTTTATATTACAGCAGCCATGTTTTTCATTTGTCTTTGTCTTCATCCACACAGATAGCCACACCAGGCACATGAGCCCGGTTCTCTCCTGTTCTGTGAGCCTTTGGGTGGAACCTATTATCTACAAACAATGAGAAACGGCACAGCAGCGGGACACTGCTGATGTAAAGACGCCACAAGGCTTCCTGTTCCTTCGGGAGGGCCCAAAAAAAGGCTGTAGGATGTGGCCCTGCAGGGAATCCTGGGAAAAAAAGTTTTTTTTTCCCCCGTAGTGTAACAAATGATTGCAGCTGTGCTTTCAGTGAAGGATAAGGGAGGAAGAGCGAGAGGAGAGGGATGAACAAAAAGAGAGGGCTTTTTGTCTGTTGGTCACGGCGAAGAACTGGGATCATCCATTTGACCGGCCCTAATATCTGATAAAAGCTCAGTCACGCAGCTCCTAATGCCTCGCAGAGTGCGATTACAATGGAGCGATGGTGCAGTGAAGGAATGTGTGAGCCTGAAAGTGAGTGAGTCAGAGACAGTGAGAGACATAGAAGCAACTGAATGTGTATGTGCCTTACCACTCTGAGTCAGTGAATATGTACGTGTACAGAACGGACATGGGCGGGTTTGTGTATGTGAGAGGTAGGGTCTGCTCCATGTACATAAAGAACCAACGAATGTAATATTCAGGTGGCAGGCTTTGCCTTTTTAACCTAAGCCGACAAACACTTTAATCGATTAAAAGTCTCAACTGTAGCTAATTAACCCCAATTACATCAGACATTTGCGTTACGGCCAAACGGATGATTTTTGTCTTTTGTCTGCTGGGTGTCTGTACACAGCTGAAGATATGCAGACATAGAAACGCCCCTCACACATGCTGCTCAGATCTCATTTTCAGGTTGTCACGGTAATCAATCTGTGACTCAAATCTAAATCTCTGTCAGATCTCTATTGATCTTTAAAGTTATGTGTAACTAAACCTGCTTTAATATGTTGAGAACCAAACATAAATCGATGTCATGATCAAATTCAGAAAGTGATTAAGATATAAAATTCTGATTTCACATTTTATTAAACCCTGTCCCTACTGAGAAGAGACACATGAGTATGAATGACTGTGATTGGTAACACTGCAGATAAGTATTATTACTGCATTGCAGAGACTGTACACAGTATACAACTGTAAGCACAATCAGTGAATGAATGTATTTGCTTGTGACGGTACACACGCCGTGCATCCACCAGTGAGAGAAAGAGAAAGTGTTTGATTGCGTGCAAAGACTGTCAACAAATGTGAGTAAAAGTGTGTGTGTGAGAGCATTCATGAGTTTTTCTGAGCCTTTTTTTCAAGATCCTCTGAGCCTTCATGAGTGTGTGTGTTTGTCAAGGTAGCATCCGCTGAGAGAGTGTATGCATGATTGGAAGTGTTTGTCAGAGACAGAGTAAGAGAAACGAGAGAGAGGAAGAGAGAGAGAGCGAGAGGGTGATAAGCGAGAGAGAGAGAGAGAGAGAGAGAGAGAGAGAGGGCGATGAGAGATGGTAGAGAGTGAGGAGACAGAGAGAGAGATGGTAGAGCGCAAGGACACAGAGAGCGAGAGAGAGGGAGAGAGAGGGTGATGAGAGATGGTAGAGAGTGAGGAGACAGAGAGAGAGAGAGAGAGAGAGAGGGAGAGGGTGATGAGAGATGGTAGAGAGTGAGGAGACAGAGAGAGAGAGAGAGAGAGAGAGCGAGAGACAGGGCGAGAGAGGGTGATGAGAGATGGTAGAGAGTGAGGAGACAGAGAGCAAGAGAGAGGGAGAGAGAGCGAGAGACAGGGCGAGAGAGGGTGATGAGAGATGGTAGAGAGAGGGTGATGAGAGATGGTAGAGCGTGAGGAGACAGAGAGCGAGAGGGAGAGAGAGCGAGAGACAGGGCGAGAGAGGGTGTTGAGAGATGGTAGAGAGTGAGGAGACAGAGAGAGAGACTGAGCGGTGTTATGTAGGAGCAGTACGGTATATCGAGTCAGCTATCTGGCCCGTGGGCTGCACTGCCGTCCCCTGAGGATGGCACAGGCACATTTATTCCAACTCGTCGTTGACCCCGCAAGCTCCATATCTCTCCAAAAGTGGCTTAAATAAGCTGCAGGGCTGCGCACCAGACAAACAAAACAAACATGCAAAGACACCATTATGTATCTGCTGCTCTCTCCGACTCCCCAGGGAGGCCTGAGGAGCCCACACTCTCCACACTGTTGCATGACACAGGGAACGACAGCGAGATGGGGCAGAAGGAAAACAAAAAAAATGGAGGCACAAAAAGTGAGAGGAAAAGAGCAGGCGTGAGTATGCCTTTATCGATAAGGAACAGAAATGTGGCTGCAGGGCCGAGCCCACCCTGTACGATGACCCTCCTCCTTCGTTCTGTCGTTCTCCTTTCATACTTTTTTTTCATCCTCCACTCCATCTTCCCTCACATGCCCTCTTTCCCCATTCAGCGCCAGAAAGCGCACTTCTCCCTCTCTAGCTGAATACCAAACATCCAGATATCTGGAGGGATGGCTTGAGGGAGACGCCTCTAGGAGCGTCGGTGACATGGCACGATTGAGCAGAGAATCCCATCGATGTTGTCTGCATTCCTACTAAACTTGGAGAAAACTTGGGTTTGAATGCTTGGGTGCTTATACTTTTCTGCTAGAATCTTGTTTTCATAATTCTTCCTTGACATTGTTTGTCAAAGCTTTCTACATTTTGAAAGAAGCCAGTGTTCCATGTTAAGGGTGTTTTGAGCCCAGAGCACCAACAGAATTAGTGCTACAAAGCCAATTCGTGTTGAGTGAGTAGAATATAAATGCCTGAATAACACCGCAAACAGAACACTGTGGTAAACACATTTGAACACTCCATTCTTTCTACGCTATAAGCTCACCTCTTGCTTATCAAGAGAAAAGCACACATGAGCACAATCTCCTCCTGTGCCACCAGTTCACTTTCTTCACAGGCTGGACGGGACCACAAGACAAAAATGTTCCTCTTTTCCTCTCTCCAACACCACCCCTCCCCTCTGTCTCCCATCACATAATGTTTCATGCTACCTCCCTCCCTCACTCTCTTCTTGCATTAAATGATACTGTTTATACACACCCAGCATCTATCATCCCATTTCACACTTCCCCCGGCTTGTTTATCTGCCTTGGGTGCTTCTTCCTTCCCTCTCTCATCCCCCTTTGCCTTCCTTCCTTCTCTTCTTCCCTCCAACCACTGCTGGCTGCTCGTGGCCATTGATATACGAGGGCTTATTAAGCCCTGGCGGTCCTGTTTGATCGACGCTGAGGGAGTTTGGGTGGCGGCGAGGAAGTGTAGTAAAGACACAAGTCATTTACTTCAGTTCTTGTTGTCTTATTCTCCTGGGTCTGGTGAAGATCCTGCTCGAGGCAGCTTCTGCTGCGCGCTTTACCTTCTGCAGCCGTTTGTGTTTGGTAATAAACGTTTGCAAAGTGCCGCATTGGGGGTGACAAAAACAAACACCGCTGTGGTACCTGAGTCTCCCAAAGAATGCGGTTAGGGGATTTGTGCGGCGATCAATGGCAGCCTGCCTTTTCGTCACCTCCTCAGAATTCAGAATGTTTTCATTCACAGAAGAAACCAGGTTACAGGGAGGAATGAGGAAATGACGGTGTTCACATGCAGCGCAGTAATCTTGTTCCTGTGAATCTCGTGTTTACTATATTCAGCAGTTCAGTTTTTGGATTTCATTCCTATCCCCTGCTGTATTTTTGAACGGCACCTTTTGAAGGGAATTGTGACAGAATATGATGCTGCAGAGTCTGAAATAAGTTCTGCGCACGTCTGATTTTTTACAAAGCAGAGTCTTCTGTTCAGCAGTGGATGTCAACGTCTCGTAAATCTGACTATGTATAATTATTTTGGGTACAAGGATGCACTGCAGCGAGTAACGATCGCTTCTTTAATCCCTTTCAGAGTGACAACATATTTGACAAGACTAAGTCTTCGTCATGCACATGTGCACATTCGAACCATGTAGGAGTTCAAACAAGTGTTCCTGTAAACCTTTACCCCAGACAAGGGAAGCGAGGAATTCAGGCGTCTCGTTTGTATGAAGTTTAAAGAACGAGACGATAGCAGAGAGGTGTCAATAACCAGGTTACTGAAGTGAAGGTAAGCACACTGATTGACTCACCGTGTGAGTGAAGCCTGATTAACGCAAGTGATTTAGTTTTACGGTGGGAGGGTGCTACACAGTTTAAGGAGGGGGAGTACACTGAAAAAGACCACGCTGGTGTGTGTCTGGCAGGTGCAGTGAGAGTGTTGTGCAGCGATGGGGTTTAAGCATTTCCTTTGAAGTCAAGTGTATCATGGCTGCCCACTATCGCACCTCCCTCCCCTTCTTCAGAGCGAAGGAGTGGGGGATTAGTGTGTGTGTGTGTGTGGGGAGGGGGGGCTTGAGGGACATTTAAAGCAGTATTTCAAGGGAATCAGGCCTGCTGTAGAGACTCCCTAGGCCATGTGACCAGGCCTTCGTCTCCCTCTTAACTCCAGCCACAATAATCAATCTCCTCTGCTCTCTTCACGGACAAGACAGATAGGGAGAAGGAGAGAGACACACAAAAGAAAAAGAGCTGAAGAGAAAGAAATAGGTGAAAAGTCTGGGATTTGGTTTCGGACATCACTCGCTCTCTCTCTCTCCCTCTGCGGTTGCCCGTGGCCCAACTACTGAATATGCATGTCCCGGGAAGTGGTGGAGCCCAGAGCAATCGCAGACTCTCATCCTTCCTGCAGTGAAGTGTACTCCAGACCGTCCCATGGAGAGCAGGGCCTCCGCGTTAGTGCTGTTTGATAACCGCATGGAGCCTGCACCTAAAAAGCCCCGAGTCTTGTATAAGCATTGTGAAGAGATCTGCGTGAGGCCCTGCTGGCTGCCGAAATGGCAAAGCTGGATCTCTGATGTCATTGTCGACTGATAAGGGAGTTATCAGGACAAACTGCAATGACTTTTAGAGGCGGCCGTATTAAAGGGCAAGTGGTGGTAAAAACAACAACAGTTTGGCTTGCCTCTGCCATTTTGGAAACGATTGAGGGGCAGCGTGGATCGAGTCAGCGGAAGGGTAATTAACTGAAATAGTTTGTACCAAAAACGAAAAGGTGACACGTACAAATATACAGAACAGGCTCAGGCAAAACTCAATTTCAAATCCCAGAGGGGCCTTTACTCAGAAATCAAACGACCTACCATGAGTTATGCTGTCAGTCCTGAATCAGGGAATGGAAATGTTAATTCATTCGTGCGTGTGTCTCTTACATAATTAGCAGTGGTGTCAGTTCCTTCGTATCTGAGCACAGCCGCGACGAAGCAGAGGTACTCCTGCGAACTGGTCAGCGGCTTGTTGTAGAAGCCGTTGTACCTCTTCTCGTCACCCACGGTGAAGGTGGTCGGCAGTGAGGCCAACTTGGCAGCAATGTACGGCTTGGAGGAATCCAGGTGACGCCGGCGCCTCAGGACAGGGCCTTCACTGGACTTGAGCAGCTGTGAGAACATAGAGAGCAAAGGTTAAGTTTGGTAAACAAAGAGTCAAAGTGAGTAGGACCCTGACCTCTGATTTCCTTTATGAGAACAAATAATTCGTAAAGGCACCGGCAAACGAACGAACATTCACAAACTACATATGCAGGTCTGGTTCTTAGTATGTTTCCAAATAAGAGATAATGAATCCACAAAGCTGAAATGACCTTTGCTCAGTGATACAACTTTACAAACAATGCAGCCAAGTTATGAAGTGAGCAATTAGCGCTTGCTCCAGCACACAATCTCAGCATGACTGCCAGCCTGCTTAATAAATGAGCAGGATCACACAGCACTGCGCCATTGTGTTTTCACCAGCATTTTGTTTTCAGCCAGTGATGTCTCATGTGCTCCTCCAGATGTAGCTTCATTAAATCATAATGTCGGAGGGAGGAGACAATGGCCTGCTAAATGTTTAATGACTCAGGGAGTCCCATCTCTCTCCGTCTCTTGGTCTCTTCTGCTATTTCTTCAGGGAGCTTGAACAATAGCGATCCAAACCAACGAGCCTCGCAGGTTACTTAAAAATGATGCTATTAATACTTCGGCATGTCATTTAGCTTCTATTCTCTTGGGGACAAGGAAGACCTTTATTCAATTGAATAATAAAGCAGTCATAAATCTTTATCCTCATTTGAATACCTTCTGGAAAACTTTGTTTGGACGTGCCAAATAAATATTAATTAAATAAGATGAAGATTATTCTATTTATTTTTGTGCACTTGGATTCAGCAGATGGGAACTGTCTGCAGACCTGGCGTCCAATCAGGACATTCCCCACCTGCCAGAGTGAGTCATTGTTTAAAATCTCTCTGCCCTGCCCCCCCCCCCCCCCCCCCCTGAGCCGGGGAGGGTAGAGCCAATTAGCTACAACCAGTGTCTTCCTACCCAGTTGGAACGGGAGATGCTATTGGTGACCCGTGACCTGGCACATTAGTATATCAGCCACCGGCTGGCACTCACCTCGTCCAGGTCCATCTCGTCTGGATTCTTCCAGCGCCGGGTTGACTGAGACACCGGCACCACCACGATGTAGTACCACCTGCCACGGAAAATAAAGCTTGTGTAAAGAGAGGCTGACTGAAGCAAATACACGCTGAGATCAAAGCGGGCCAAGCGCATTAGTAACACAGTGAAAACATTTAGTAAGACATACTTTCACTGTGAGGCTTGCTGGGCGGAATTCAAAACTTGAGTGGTACACAAGCGGGTCCTACCAAGGTCGGACACCAGCAGATTGGCACTGCATTCTCCAATTAATGGCTAATCACAAAGAACATCTGCCATGTGGACTGGAACAAACACTATTCCAGTGAGACGAGCCTTCAGCTTATAGAGATCCCCGTAGGATTCTTTGGGTTAATAGCACCAGCTATGTGACAACTCGTGTGTTCTTTTACGGCTATCATTAAAAAGACCAAAAATAAAAGGAGAAGAAAGACATCAGTACGACATTTAGCAGGTTAGGGTCAAACTAAGGAGTAAGGTAACGAGTGGAGGAATGTGCTCGTGGGTACACAATGTACAAGCATCTGTGTCTGCGTTTATTTATGTGCTGGCTCTCTCTTGCTGTTTCTCTCGTGTTCTCCCCCAGCCTCTCTCCTCTCAGCTCAAAGTTTCCCCCCCACTGCGGCATTCAACCACTTGTAAACTCAGCTGCTGCTGACAGGGAAAGCAGCTGCTTCTCTCCCCTTCTCTCCAGGCCTCGACTCTGTGATTCAACAGTCAGTCAATTCTGGGAGTGGGAGAAGACATGTATAACAAGACTCCTCAACCCCCCCCCTCTCTCACCTACACACACAGACCTCCACTCGCCCATACCCAATCGCTTGCGCTCCTTGCCTGTCAATCTGAGCTGGAGCTTGGCCAGCCCCGACAGCCCTGTAATCTTTTTACCAATCAACCCTGTGCACTCCCCTACTCTACAGATGTGTGTGTAAGTGTGTGTCTGAAGGAAAGGCTGTACTCGTCGAGGTCAGGCACAATTATGCTCTCAACTATTTGAGTCAAAAGATAATACAGCTCCACCCGATGTTAAAAGCCTCGATTATCATCAGCCGCTGTGTCACGAAGTTGGCTCAGATTAAAAGTTGAAGTTTTAAGTTTCAAAATCGGTTTAGTATTGATCAGACACTAGTGTGCTACTGTTGCTGAAGGTAAGGTTGTTCAGAGTTGCAATTGAATTAGCGGCCGAATGATAACAGCTACGTGTCCGTTCAGGGGCCCATGGTCACAAACAAGCCCCAAAATATTCACATTCCATGTTCAGATGCATGTGTTCATTTGTTGTCTTGTTTTAGTAGTGTTTATACACTGTAACGTTTTATCAAATTAAATTGTAAATGCACTTTTTTATCAACGATCAACAATTAAATGATTCATGGATTTAACTGCTGCATGATTGTTGTTTAGCGCATTTGCACAAATGTATGTCAAAACAGTGTTGCCTAATTTAAATGTCACTATGTTCCATTACTATTAACTGTCAATAATATATAGGTCCCTGAAAGGGGTTTACAAGACACTTAACTGGTCCCTATTGAAAGCTTGGTCACTGTGGCAGCCAAGAATCAAACGAAAATGAAGCTACATGATCCCTTATGCTAACTGCTTTAGTCCTAGAGTCGCAGCTAGCCTGTGCGCACAGTTCCAAGTGTACTGACCTGACACGTGTGGTGGTCTGGACCGTGGGCAGGTTGATGGTCATCTTGCCACCCTGAACCTGATGTGTGCTGGGCTTAGTCTGGATCAGGTCTGGGGCAGTGCGGATGGACACCTGCTGCTGCAGACCCCCAGCAATGTTGCCCCTGCTTGTCAGCACAAAAGAGTAGTCTGTGTCTGGCTGCAGCTGCGCGATCAGCTTCCTCTTCAGGCTTCCCTGCACTTCCACGCTTTGCTGGTTGTACAAGATCTGTGAGCACACAAGGGAAAACTTGGGAGTTATAGTTTAAGTAAACATTGAATTCACAAAATGTATATCCTCCAAACAAATGCAGTACTCTGTTCTAACTATTCCAACTCCCTCCAACACACAGAGACGCACTAATGGACAAAAGCAGCGTGGTCCTAAGGGAGGCACCCATCTCATGTGCCCCAATGTCACACTTGGCCATTGGTGCATAACCAATAGATTTCTACACTTCAAATTGTCTTCGCTCCATTACCGTGGGGGTGGGAGTTGATATAATATAATTCTGACAGATTAATACGCCTCATAAATGAGCCTGAATCTGGCTTTTCAGATTTTTCAGTGCAAAGTCAATGCATCACACACCCTGGTGAAAGTGTTAACAGCTGTCGTTGCAATACAAATATTTTACAATTATATGTAAGTGTATGTTATACATTGTGTAAAAATGACAGTAATAAGAACAATGAAACCATTGCTGTATTGTATTTTGGTGTTTGAAAATGAGTGATTTTACAGTGATATATATCATAGTTAATGAAGACGTTTAAAAGTCCTCATGAAGGTAAAGTCTATGTCGATGCAATTTGTGTACATGGCTGAAATCTCGGTACTGACCTTGAAAGGTACTTGGGATTTGTAGTTTTGTGGCAAATCCCAGGTGAGGAGGACAGATGTCTGCATGACTGCTTTGACCCCAAAGTTCAGGGTGGGAAAATCTAGAGTGGGAAAATTCTTCGATTAAAATCTCAAGTAAGACATCTTGTACACCACACATTGTAATCTCTGCACTTAACATTTCACACTACTTCACAGCATATTCCACCGCGACACCTTATGACCAGACTTGACAAGCCACAGGGGGTAGAAAGAACATCAACAATCTCTTTCACGCTCGGTTACGGATCACACAAAAATAGCCTTCATCACCCCAAGCCTATTTCATATATTACACCCTGTTCACGACGAGACATGCGCAACAGCCAGAGATCTCTGTGAGCACCAACAGATGCATATGGCAGTGGGAGTGGCAACATGTGTCGTAAACTAGACATCTCTCACAACTCAGGTTATGAATAAGAAATCTAACATATAGAAGATTATAAAATGCATGAGCAGGTACATGCTGGGTATGCAGCAGATTTGTGTCCAATGGGTGGGAGGATGGTAATGTGACTGTGGCGTGTAATGAGATTTGTACTCTATAAATCAATAAACACAGTGCTGTACAGTACTGTGGTAGATGAGGAAGACGGGGCACTGATGAAGACAGAAAAAGAGCCAGTCATAGTATTCAAAATAAGCAGGTGATATAATGTTCCTGTATATGCTCACTCATGTTGTGGGCAAGGTTGCGAGTGTAATGATTATGTGTGCCTGTACAAAACCATGATTCTATGTTTTCAAATCAAACATCTCTGGCATGTTTATGTATAAATGTCAGCCATGTGTCCTACCAATGGACATGGTCCTGCTCTGAATGCTGGGGCTGAGGGGTCCCCCGCCCTTACTGGTGAAGGCCTGTACCCGGATGTCGTAGGTGGTGTCAGGATTGAGGCCCTGGATAGTCATGTGCGTGACGGCCGTGCGGTTTGTGCTGTTCTGCTGACTGTTGATGTCCCTGTACACAACCAAGTAGTGTACGATCTTCCCGTTCCTTTCGGCTACCAGCGGGGGCTCCCATGTCAGCTCGGTGCTGGACTGGGTCAGTCCTGTGACTTGAAGGTTGAACGGGAAGCCTGAGGGCACGTATTCAGGGGTGCTGATCTCCTTCACGTAGGCCTCGCCGATGCCTGCGCGGTTCCGGGCGCTGAGACGGAAGATGTAGGTGGCGCCTTTGTGCAGCCCAGTGACGGTGTAATGGTCGTCGGTCTTTCTTAGCTCGCGTGAGGTGTAGGTTTCCTCATCGGTGCGCTTGTACTGCAACTGGTAGCCCATCAGCTCACCCACCATCTCCTTAGGCGGCTGCCACTGGATCAGCGCTGTGTTGCCATTGGTGGGGTTGATCATCATAGCGGGCTTGCCTGGCACTGAAAAACAGATTGAAGGAGAAACAAAAGAATAAATAAGAAGAGCCGATTTTAAACAACCCTAACATTTAATTTCAAGAGCTCAACATTTTGGGAAAGCTGCTTATTTGCTTCATGGCGAAGAGTTAGCTGAGAAAATTGATATCATTCATCTGTCCATTGAATATAAAGCTCGAGCCAGACGATATGAAGGTTACATGCCTTGCTCATATCACTTCAACAGCAGTTAGTTATGGTAACTAGTCGGGTGTTGAAGCTAACATACATGTAGCATCCTACTAACACTACCAAGAAATTCTCGTCACGTCTTCTGATCATACTACAAGGGTACAGAGTTTTAAGCCTTCAAGATAATACCAGAGTACTCACTGTAAACACATATCCTATGATTTACATGATAAACATGATAAAACCGACTCTGACCTGCACCAGTAGTGGTGATGACTTTAGCTTTGCTGCGAGCTCCGTCTCCCTTGGTGGTGTACGCTGCTACAGTGACAGAGTAGGTGGTTTCAGAGTGCAGTCCAGCAATAATGGCCTCCTGCAAAATGGAAAAATCACAAGGTCAGAGTTTAAAAGGAATCAGTGAGTCTGAGTGGGACCGCCTCGATGGCAAAAAAATAAAATATCACACCAAACCAAAAACCCCTCACACACAAGCTCCTATCCCCTCACAAATCACACAGCACCAAAATAAACCAAGATGAGATTTAACCCTCTGCTGTATCCTATTTGCCTCTAATATGAAACAGAATGTGAGCATTTCACAGAGAAAGGTTTTGAAGGCACACAAACAGGACCAGGAACGTTTCTCAGTCAAGAAAAGCTCCTGGGCCCGATCGTAAGGCACACTCTGAACCCATTAACCAACCAACCAAATGAACAGGAACCCCACCAGTGTATCAGTGTTCATGTCTGCTGCATTGATAAGCATGCCATCGTACCCAGAGGAGCTTGCGATCATCACTACACTGCAGACTATAAAAACCCACTAAGTGGACTCTTCTGACTGTGGGAATTATTGTAAAAACTCTTAATAAATCTTAAAGACAGACAGATGTTACGTATTTCATTTTCTTTAGTTTAAATTATGATTAAGTTAAATTCTTGGTATTTATTGTCCTCTGGATTCCCATGCAAGTTGGGTTGAACAGTCTCAAGAACACAGACACACTAAGGTGGTCGAACAAATCAGTAACTCAACAGCAAGGAGCAAACAGACAGCAGTACAACAACAACAACAAGCAACTGAGTAACACAGTGTTATTGGTAACCCGCTGCAGCGCTGGCACTCACTTCACCAGACTGCATCCGTCTGAACAGAAAAACAAACCCACACACGCTGGAATTAAACACTCTGAGCTTGAACAAAGCCCACACGTAAACAGACACATGTGAATTGACATACTCCCGGATGCAAATATACACTGTATATAAAACACACACTAAAGTCTGCATGCACGTACAAAAAAAAAACATGAACGTTCACGTAAACAATGATAAACGTGGACATGCGCACACACTCCATAGCCAGAACAAATGAATGCCTGTGGCTTGAGCACACATTGTGGAGTTGTCAGTTTGAGACTGGGGCCACGGAGAGGACGAACACACCGATGCCTACACGCCTTCCTGCCGGAACTCTGGGCAAACTTCTCACACTTTATTGTACGGCTTTGCCCTAATGCTGTTTCTATAACTAATGCAGTATTCATTTCCCAACCACAGAAGAACCTTCAATGGTCGATATACGCAGCTCTGCTTGACAATGCTTTTTACAGCTCCTCTCTTTAAGGGACATTTGCTGCTCCCATACCAGCCTTTAAGGGAGACAGGGGAGAAAATGCCAAATTACTGCATCATAAAACCATTTTAACTTTATGGAAGAAGTGTCATTGTTTTAATCATACAAAATGGCTTTAACAGTCTCAGCAGTGGCAGCTGAAGTGATCTTTTCCCTTATTCTGGCAAGGTCAAACCGGGTAGTGAGTAACACTTTTGAAACTCAGCAGAAATAGAAAAAGCAAGGCTTTAAAGTTTCCTTCAGAGCAAATGCTTCGAGCAGCACCAAAGGGCATTACGGAGATTATCAAGTCTACTCGTTATATAAATGGATTCTCCCGACGCCACCATCCCCACTTGGGTAGAAAATGTCAGGTGGAAAAGGGAAGCATTGTTTAAGCAAATATATATGCTTCAGAAGTTCTTTTTTTTTTTGTGCTAAAGCACATTTTAGTTGTGTTATATTTCTATTGATTCAAATTCAAAATGGTGCTACTCTCTGTGAACATGCCATGGCTCAAAAACAAATATGCTAATATTTTTGGGTTGACATCTGTCTGGCGCACAGACTGCTATCGCCAAATGATGGCAGCTAAAGAAAAATAAAGATGTGTGAGCAGATGTCCTCCTCTGACAGCGTCTAGCACTGTCAGGTGCTAATCAACACATTAAGAGGAGAGGAAGCAAGCGTGACTCATGCCATGTGGGTATAGCTGATGGAATCTGGCCATGTTGCTGTGCAAAGAGATGTCGGTTTAACTATAAAATGAATAAAATGATCTGCGCACGTTCCGCTTTTGTAAAGAAAGAAAACACCCAGTGCTGATGTATCAACAGGTGACCCAAAAAACATTTGCAGGCGGTCACTGGATTGATTAACCAGTTTTCTATGTTTTCTGTGAGAGACGGAATTTGAACCCCAACTTGCTCAAAGTAATTGCTTAAAAACAACAACCCTTCTTTTTGTAAACAACTTCTTTGCCCTTGTTTGAACACTGCCCACATTATTTGTTATTCTGGCAGGTTTCTATTGAATTTGTGACTAAGAACAGTAAGCGTTTCTGCATTTTTTGCTGGTGCGATACGACATCGAGGAGGTAATAAGCCACAACAAAGGGCTGCGTGACAGCCGTGGAACAGTGAGCTGCCATCCAGGCAAATGAAAAGAACATGAAAGGCTGGTGGCAATCTTGGCGATGTGTGGCGCTGATAAAACACACAGCTCCCCAACTCAGATATACATGTCATCTGGAACAGTACGGGAGACAGCAGGTTAGGCGAGTCTGATTAATGTCAGCGTCACACTGGGATGGTGACGCACAGCCTTTGGGGGGGGGGGGGGGGGGCGCTGCAGGCTCACTGCAGTAAGTGCCTCAGATCCGAATGAATGCCCAGCTGTTACTACGAGTTTGTCTTATGTTGACATATAGGACGTCTTCACTATCATCACTGAAAATAATCCTCATGCTTTGTGGTTGCAGTAGCTCCTGGAGAAGATCACTTCCGCACACGTAAAAATAAACATCAGGAATCATTAGGACACACGTCTCTTGCTGTGGTTGTGATGGGGTTATGATCTTTCGTGAGAATTCACACCGATTGGATTACAAGCATGACACAGAAATAAAACACACACACACAACTCATAAACCAAGCACACACAGCACCCTCAAATTGCAGAGGGGAGAAGAGCCTGCCCTGCAAGACAACCCAGCAGCACACATGAGGGTTACTCACATGCTCGGTGGACTCCTCAATATTCCACTGATGGGAGAGAAGACACAGGACACAGGATGGGGAGAGAAATGAGTCAGGGACAACACAACAGGAAAAAAAGCACTCGTCTTTTTTTCGCTCAGAGACTGATGATTGTTGGTGTCAACATGCAGGAGAAAACACACACACAGAGGTGATGGAAGTGAACGGGTGAAAAAAGAAAGAAATGAAGACAGGTTGAGTGGCATGAAACAAATTGTGAAGCCAAGTTGAGCAATGGTTGAGAAATTCATTGCTGTTTATGATGCACTGCCTTGTTTCTCATTTGCCTATAAATCCAATAAAAAAAACGCTCTCTTCCTTAATCACAGAAAACAACTATTCAGTGCGATAACTATCTCACGGTGGACATAAAGCATAAAATATGCAGACTCTCTGAAGCATTTCCTCTTTCCAGAAATAGAGGTAGGGCCTTCTATTCATTATATTTCAATATGTTTTCAAAATGTTCTCCTTGCTCACTGTGCTTGGCCAAGTGATTCCCGAGGGAAGTGAAAGCCCATTCTGTGCCGCTGGGCTCCGTCGGTGCCGAGCGTGAAATCCTATTACCGGTGCTGCGATGCTAGCCCTGTGACATCAAACCCCATCGATGCAGAACGCAACTGCTGGTGTTTACCAGCAACTCGCGACACAGTTCAGCTCCTGCAGGGGAGGTCACTGATGGGTGGTTTGGCTGACAAGGGGCAGGAGAGATGACACCGGTGACACTGATGTGGGACAAAATGGAGCGGAAGCTGGGCTGAGGAAGAAAGGTGGGTGAGGGTGGTGGCGGCAAGCAATGACATCTGGACATTAGGGCGTCCAGATTTGAGAAATCCATGTTAGAGATTTTCATAGGTTGCCCCTATTCAATACAATGTAGGTGAATGGGTTTATATTGGGTTTGCACATATAATAACAGCTATGTATCCTTTCAGCCTGTGCAGTTAAAGCAAGACAACATTGAGTGTCATCAGTCAAGTATCAAGACATTGAAAGATGAGACTTAAGTTTACTTGTAAGTTGACCCTGCGAGGCCCTGAACAGCAATCTACTGCATTCATTTATTACATTTCTTCTGGTAGAAATGTTATTATGCCGATGCTTAGTTTAATGTAGACCAAGACAGGCCTGGGAAATTAAATATCACTCGCAATATTGGCAAGAAAAATTGCATTTAGATATTTTTCATCAAATTGTTCAGCCCTTGAGGCGGATTTGTTTCTCAAAACTTTATCAAATAAAACCAAGTATACATGTTTTAGATTTAGCATCTAGCATTAGAGGTAATTGAGAAAATGTCTTTTTTTGTAATTTAGGTGAACTGGTCCTTTATGAAGAAGAAAATGAAGTTGCTACAGTAGAATAATAACTTCAAGACAAGCAGTGTTGCCTGCCTTCCTGCTTGCCCATCTTTCCCTTCTGGCCTCTCCAGACTCTTTCAAAACAAAGGGAGTGAGCCTCACACACCGCTGATTCATTGTGCACTGGAGACGTGTTCATCATCCTCCATTGACTGGTGGCATATGGAAAGACAAAAGAGCAAAGTTCTCCGCCCTCCTCCCTTCGGATGGGTCTCTATCAACAACCTGCTAACTGGAGCATGAGGCAAAACCTTTCTAGGGTCCCAGTTGCGACTGGTCGAGGCACTTGCATCAAGAAATGCTGCCTCGTGCTCCACTGATATAGCGGGGCACTAAAGAGGACCATTTAAGAACAGCTGCTACTTAACTCCATGAACAACGGTTTGCGGCGTGCCTAATTGCTTAATTTGTTTACCGTCGACTCCACTCAGTATGTCAACAGAGCGGCGAACACATTAAGGTTCGCAAGAGTTCCTATCTCATCTTGGGCCTTATCCCTTTCTATCGCAACTGCCTTTGCTTTCTGCTTAAATCCATGGGAGAATTATAAATTATCCCCCATTTTTATTTCGAATGCCAACGCAAGCTGAAAACACATCATTGCTGATAAGCGTCGTTTGTGAAAACGGAGCGGTATAATTTGCAGGCGAGTGAATGCAAATGTGATGACATGGGCTGAGATGTGTGGCTATAAAAATGGGAACGAGGGGGGGAACGAGTGATGTGGAAGAGAAGGAGCTGTCATGATTGATGGAGTGAAACGGGCTGAGGTGCTTGTTTTCTCTTTTTTTTCCCGATTCACATTCAACTCTGAGGCAGTGAAGGGCGTGGACGCTGTGAGGCATTGCCTCGCTCGCTCGCTTCCACACACACACACACACACACCACGGAAACGCATGAGTGGTCAAACAAAATGAACCTGGAAAAGTAGTGCTGAATAAAGGCAAACTTGTGCAGAAAAATGTATAGATACACAAACTTCAAACTCAATCAATATATATACTATACATCTTTTTAGAAACACATGGGCCTATAGGTTGCTGTGAGTGCACAGGGATAGAGCGGGCTGTGTGGTGTGGAGTTGCCCACTCAGGTTCAGGCCACTTTCCCAATAGAAACATGGTTTAAAAAGGGGTCGATAACATCACACTGTTAACATGGCCTCTGGTTTAAATTTAGCAGGGAAATGAGGGCGCTGTGTGGGCTCCTGCTTGAAAAGAAAAGAGGCGCTTTAACCGCCCACGCGCAGGCAGGCTCTCCTAGTTCTCCTCCCAGCGTTTCAGCTAACCCCGAGAGAGGGTGAAGAGGAGAGAAGGAGCCAGAAACGGAGAGACAAAGACAAGGTGAGGGGTCACAGCGATTTTGACAGCATCTGCAATCAAAAAAATCTGCTTAGATTTGTGATTGAAGCCTAAAGGTGAGCTTGTGCCATGTTGTGAGAGCTCTGGAAAATGTTTTTTTCCCTCCTGGCAGGCTTACTGTGCATTCAGTGCAGGTGAAAGGGTGGATATGGAACTGATTCCACAGCACATTAGGTAAATTCTTGAGAAAAACACTGGAAGAAAATCGTTTTTTTCCCCTGTTATTCATCATCAATTACAGGTGTGCATTCGTGGGATCTGCATGAGTCTAGGATGAGTCATGAACTCTTCTCAGCCAGCTGGAACGCCTCCTGCAAGGTTATATAACAGCGAGCGTGTCTGCTCATGTTATCTGCACTCTTTTTTCCACTTGTTGTTGGGTTACGGGAATGAAAAGAAGTTTGAGAAAAAGAGGGATTGTTCTCAAAACCAGTTGAGCGGACGTGGACAAGGGAGCGTCTGCTGACTGTGTGGTCTTTAACGGCATCCGGGCAGGTCCTTGCAGGTTGGCTACGCGGCGCTGTCTCATAGAAAACAAACCGTTGAGGTGACTCAATCAAGGGTAACCAACCTGCACGCAAGCCTCTGGTAATTACTCAACCGGCTTCTCAGGCAGGAAGGGTGCAAAAGGAGGACACGAGAGGTGGAGAAAAGGAAACAATAGGAGGCGGGTGGAGAAAGTCAGGTTACTGCCAGGGAGGGAAAGGTGAGTTTAAGAGGTGTCCCAGAGATCAAACTGGAACACGAGAGCTATCCTGAGTGCCAAATTGTAGCGTGTCTTCGTGTTTATTGTGCGAACCTGGCAGAAATGAGCCATGGCGGGGGAGTGTTGTTTGCACAACAAGTAGGGTCGTGTTCAGTTCAGCAAGACAAAGTCACGCTACACATGTCCAAAACACTTCCAGGAAGACAAGAAGCCCCCATGTTTTTGTCCTCTTTCAGATCAAACGATGCGGCCCTGGTTGTCAAGCACTCTAGTTCACAGTCACATTAAAAATGAACTGTCAACAGCAGCTGCCAAGAAATACTGCAGTGAAACAAAGGTGTTGGGCTGCGTTTGGGAGTTGAGGGTGGCCCATTTAGCCAGAGCCTAACATCATGCACAGTTATTCTCAGCTCTAACTGGCCACACTGACCTTAATGTTAATTCGATACTATACAGTCGCATGAGAGATGTGCCACTTGGGTCGCCTGACAACCACACAAAAAAAATACTCATTATGTATTTATCACTGAATGCCCGGTTACACTACTGGGATCAACAAGCTCCGACTTAGCCTCACTTGGTATGTAGCACATCGGACAAGGTGACTTTGACAGTGCTTCCTCTTCTGTAATGATAAGACTGTAGACAGCAGAGTGTTTGCCAAAGCAAATTAGGGTTAATACCCCACTCAAGGGCATCGCAGTCTACACTGCCTGGGAACTGAACCAGCAACCTGTTGATCTCCCTAAATACGGCTGCAAAGCATTTATTGGCAAATGCTGCTCAGAGACTCATGCGAGGCTGTCCTGATTTTTTTAGCGATGTTCCTGCGGCCAGGGAGCTTACTTGTTCAAATGAGATGTTCAGGCCACGGGGGTGCGAGTGAGTGCGTGTTCGCGCAAATGTTACCCGCGGCAAACAATCAGAAGGAGGCTTTTAAGCTGGTCTCTCCTCTCCCGAAGAGAGGGAAGAAGTGAGAGTGGGGTTTTTGGTTTTAAAATATTCATGAATCTCTGAATCCCTCTTTAGGATTACAATCTCTCATTCATCTCATGGTGTCACATAGCTTTGGGCCATTCGGAGCAGCCTGCATTGTGTTGAGGGCGGTGTCAGGAAAATAACTCTAATTTATAAACATGGCAACAAGGCAGTGCATATGTATTACTGCTAAAACCCGCAAAGAGAGGTGCATTGATCCCACTAAGCCCCGTCCTGATGTAACACATATAAAATATTTAATAGCTATTACTGTAGAATTAGAATGGATATTGTTACGACAGCTAATCCAAAGCTCTGGAAGCAGGCTACCAATTTAGAGTCAAATGTCACATGTAGAAAAAGATGAAAAAAGAGGGGGGGGGTACTGCAGTCGGCAGAAAGAGAATTCCATGTGTGTCACCCGGTATGGGGGAAATGAAGTGTGAACTCAGAGAACGGAAGGGAAAGGGGGAGCGGTGGAGAATGAAAATAATGGGAAATGAACATAAGACAGCTATCGACAGTGAAAGGGAGACAGAGAGAGACTGAACAAGAGTAAGACATCTTCCAGTACCTGCGCCTCTGGCAAAGCAACGTCCATGATGTTAGGGTGGCCTCGCGGTTCACCGTTTTCAAGGCGGGAGAAAATGACTTGGTAGCCACGGATTTGGCCGTGCTGCTTCCCTTGTATGGGCGGCTTCCAGGTAACCCGGATTGCTGTGGAGTTTATGGCCTCAACCTCGAGCTTCCTGGGGGGTGCTCCAGGCACTGGAAACCAGGAAAAAAAACAAGAAGGGGGGGGGGGCAAGAGTAAGACAGAAACAGAGAGACAGACGGGGTGAGAGAGAGGGAGAGGGAGTAATGAGTCAAAATATGCTGAGTTTGTGATTTTTCTCACTTGACTGTTTTGTGACGTGGAGCCAAAAAACACAATAATGAGTCCTGAGGGTTTTTTTTATAGACTTGAGTGCTTGAGTTGAAGGAAATTATACTCGATCTGGCCAAGAATTTAAATGATCTCCACTCAGCTTAGACATTCTATATCTACCATGTCCCCAAAACACCCGACGCCAGACTGCATGCGGTCTAGCGGTGTCTGTCATGTCCTTAATTTCAGTATGAAGTTAGCAGTGTTGCAGCAACCTTCAAACACATTCATTATAATTATTTATAATTTAGGAGCAGCCACTCTCTATCACACTGCAAACAAAACAAGGAACGAGTGAGAGAAAGAGGCAAGAGCTACAGAACGGAGAGGGAGAGTCCTGCTCCACTTCTATTCCTTCAAGCAGAAGAAAAGAAAAGGGAATTTAAACAGTGAAAACACAGGAATGAGGTGCAGAGTGTGGGCCCGCGGGCGATGAGCCTTAACCTGCCATATCATGCAATTGACAGAGAGACATGTGCAGAAGAGGTTGAAGATAGTGTTACGCGCGGTGACCCCGCACGATTTTAACTTTTTTAATTTGATAATAAAAAATATAAAAAATTATTTTTAATTTAAATTTTTTTATAATTTTTTATTGATTTATTAAAATTGTATTCCCTATCAAAATGTTTTTAATTTATCAGGAAATAATTAGTAATAAACAAATAGGAGGCCTTTTGTTTGAAACTAACAAAAGTGAAAGTATGTCCTTAGTTATTGATGCACGAACTGAAGGGACTCTTGTCAGCGACGGACAAACCTTTGCTGCCCGCCAGAGGGACCACGAATCCACGAGACTCTTGCCCCGAGGTTCGGTCACTCCCTGTAAGCACCCCTGATGCAATGAGCGACTAAGGACAGTCAACTAGAAGTCCGTGGTTCTAGCCATGTACATACATACAGGGTGACTGAAGGTAGTATGGCTGTAAGGGTGGCAACCATGGGACCAGTCCTGGTACGGGGTAGAAAGGTAACATTTGTCTCACTGTGTGAACTGTGTCTTCCCAATAGTCACGGAGTTTTCCTGGTCCTCCTCTTGGCGTCAGGTTTTTGATCAGAACCCGCTCACCAGTCTGTAGCACTGAACTCCTAACTTTTGGGTCATAATGCTTTTTACTCCTTTCGGCAGATTTTTGAGCATTCTCATTTGCAATGGTATATGCTTCCTCCATACCTCTTTTTTCATTTCTCCACATAGTCACGCTGGTCACTGGAACCTGACTCTGTGTACAGTCCGAACAGCAAGTCAACTGGAAGCCTGGGGGAATAACCTGTCACTTCACATCGGGTACAGTTGTAGGCATACACCAGTTTGTTAAGAGACTCCTTCCAGTTTGATTTCTGTGTTTCAGTCAGTGTCTTAAGCATCTGCAACAAAGCTGACTGATGATGTGGCTGACTCATCTGCAACTGAGACCGACATGGATGCAGCGGAAAATGACAACATTTCAGGAGACTTTGCTTGCACCTCAACGGCTTGGATCGTGGCAGCGATGGTGTCGGGTGGCAGCTCCTCAGAACATTTTCTCATCAATGGCTCTGCATCCAGTGGCATCCTCGACAAAGCATCTGCGTCACTGTTCTCTTTCCCTGGCCTGTACTTTATTGTAAAGTGGAAATCAGCCAACTCTGCAACCCACCTGGAAGTGGTCGCGTTCAGTTTTGCAGTGGACAGGACGTATGTGAGCGGGTTGTCATCACTATATACAGTGAAGGTTGGAGCATAATACAAATAATCACGGAATTTGTCAGTGATTGCCCATTTTAAAGCTAGAAATTCTAACTTGCCTGCATGGTAGTGATAATTCTTCTCAGCTGCTGTTAATGAGCGGGAGCCATAGGCAATGACTCTCAGCTTGCCATCTTGTTTTTGATACAGTACTGCTCCCAAGCCTTGGTGTGACGCATCTGTATGTACAACGAATGGCTGAGTGAAATCAGGGAAACACTGGTGGATGGAGCAAACAGTCAATTAGCTCTTCAAGTGCCAGTTGGTGCTGATCAGTCCATGTGATTGGCTTGTTAGAGGGCACGACATGACTCACTTTCTTTGTTTTTGTTGTTTTGTCAGGGACCTCGTTTGGGTCTGCTTTCAGGAGGTCATACAGACAGCTCGCTTTCCTGGAGAAGTCTTTGATGTATTGTCTGTAGTAGGTGAGTAGGCCAAGCATTTTTCTGAGCTGACCCACATTCTGCGGCCTGATATCTTTCAATGCCCGGACTGCTTCAATATCAGCTGGATCAACTTTGCTGCCCTCTGCAGACACTATTCTTCCCAAATAATGGACCTCAGGTTTTAAAAGATCACACTTCCTTGGTTTGAGTTTGATGCCGTACTCCCTGAGTCGTTTCAGCACTTTTCGCACATCATCCACATGACTTTCAAAGGTCTTACTGAAAACCAGTGTGTCGTCCAGATAAGGGATGCAGATGTTATCCCGGAGCCCTTCCAAACACTCCTCCATACAACGTTGGAAGGCAGCACGCGCGTTCATGAGGCCAAAAGGAATGTGTATCCACTCATAAAGTCCCCACGGTGTAACAAAAGCTGTCACTGTTCTGCTCTCTTCGGAGATAAATCCCTGGTGATAAGCTTTTCCCTGGTCTAAGAGGGAGAACCAGGAATTACCACCTAAACTGTCCATGATGTCGCTATCAAACTTACGTCAGGGGCTGGAGGTTCTCTGACGAGGCGTGACCACTCGTTCGGCAGGCTTCTCAACAAAAAATGAAGAAACAGACTCGATCGAAGAAACTAATTCGTTACTGATTTATTTTTGTTCAAATCAAAGTGTATTCTCTTGGTCCAAATACAGAGAAAAAATGATTAACTGAAAAATATAAAAAAATCACCAAGTGTTTAAAAACCCTCAAAGAGCAGTTTACAGACAGAGTCCAATTGTGCGGAGAAAACGCAGCTTCACCCTCGCAACAGTCTTCCCCCAACGCAACTGTTCCTCCTTGAAAACCCAGAATATTTATACTCTTCTGGGGCTCAGGACACAGGACACTTCAAACACTTCTTGATTATAAAACATGAATCCCCCTTTCTCCAGCGTGACATTAATGCCAGGGTATTCTTATTTATATGTACCCATTGGCATGACTAGCGGTTATATGCAGGAGTGCTGATTCGTTTCCCAGGACTCGAACTCAACGTTTTCCCTTACCCTACAGAATTCCTACGACTGCCGACTCGGTCTCGTGACCTTGTCTTGAAGTTTCCATTAACCCTCTAGAATAATAATTCACTAGCGTAAAGTAGTATGCTCCCCTCCCCTTTCTCCCTCAGGGGTTCTGAACTTGGTCGGTATTTTCCAAGTGAATCATAAACTTCAATCGCCCATGACCTCGCCCCCTCTCTCGCCTATGGGGCTGAAGTTTGGTCTGAATGTGTGGGTGTGTGTGTGTGTGTGTGCGCCCAACCGTACACGTCAGTGAAACAGAGGGTGATTGACAACAGAAGCATGTCTGTCTAACAGGTGCCTTCTTACAAGACAACACCGCTTCCGATGTCTCTCTTTCTTATTTTTTCTTATTTTTTTGTTTTTATTTGTTGTTTTACTTTAAGGTGTCCGCTAACACCTAGTGACCAGGGGCTTCCGTCTAAAACTATCACAAATTCGCACAACCCTCCACCAGGCTTAACACCTTCACTTGCGAATTGAGAATTGCTCCCACCGGCTCTCCCTAGACCACACAAAATCATCGTTCGGAGAGCACTCTGCTAAGGGGGAGGTGTCAACCTACCATCCTCTTTGGTCCTCATCCTCACTGGGGCACTCTCAGGGCCCGGGCCCACATCAGTGTGTGCCCTCACCCACACCTGATACTCAGTCCACTTCTCCAGGCCATCCAGCACATAGCTAGAGGCGTCTGCGGCGATGTCCATCACCACATGCCGGTCCGTGTCCTCCCCAGCCAGGCCCTGGTAGCTGACCGTGTAGCGCACGATGGCGCCGTGGCGGCTAGCGGCGGGCGGCGCCACCCAACTCACCTTGAGGCTGGTGGAGCTCAGGCTGACCAGATGTACTTCCTGAGGGGGGGCGGATGGGGCTGCAGGGGGAGGGGAGCACAACTACATGGATGGGGGCACGGATCAAGCAAACCAAAAAAAAATAAAACACAGGCAAAAACAAGGCAAAACTATGGAAGCTTTTTGTACAGGAGAGAATAAGAAAATGTAAATGTAATATTCAAAGTGTAATATTGACTTTCACCACCTACAGTGAGTATAACAAATGAAGCTACTTATGAAAAGTGAAAGCATCATTTTCTTGCTCATCTGACACTATTGAGGATTTCTATATTATTTTATTGCACTGCATATGTATTATTTAAATGAAAGACTAAAGAGGGGCAGACATTACACATTAAGCTTGGAAAATGAAAAGTGTTGAATGTGGCATTAGTCTTTTCAGTGAAAATGTTTATGCTTATTTGTTGCCCCTATAAAGAAAGTGTCTTTTTCTTCTTCCCAGATCTTTGTGAGAGACCTGATATCAGGGTCCAGCCAACCTAGTCCATGTTTTAGATGTCATCTACCTTGTAATGAAAGTCTATTTATGAGCTGGTGGAGTCACAAATAATTAGCACTCATACTGTGTGGGTGATACTTTTAGTTTGAATATTACATTTGTATTTTTTATTATACTGAATACAAAAAAGCTTCCATACTAAACAGGATGCTGCCTCCGGACTGAGAGATTGGCTGCAAAAACACATTACCAGGCGACTGCCGAAGCCGTGTTTGGAACTGCATTTATGCGAGAGGCCATGAAACTACAGGGTGGGATGAACCGAATATAAAATGTACCAAATTTGTACACGGTGATGTTTTTATAAAGACGTAATTCGTCCCAAACTGCCCTCTCTGCTGCCTCTCGCAGCACGCCGAGGGAGCAGTAAACTGGCCATAGATGTGCGAGTGTGTGAACAAGTGCTTGACAGTGTTGACTGGTGTTCACACATTGATGCAGAAGCTCTGGGCTTCAAAGTGTTTATCAGACTCTGCGCAGTGCTGCAGCTGACATACACTGGACTGTCAAGTCATACATAAAGCTATCATTTCATAATCAATACGGTCATGAACATCTTGGCTGTTCTCAACATCTGGTTTGTAGCCACCACGATGGAAAACAATGTTGATGTAATATTTCAAAGTTAAACCCTTTGGATTGGAATGATTGCAATCGAACCGGCAATGTTGTAGTAGTCCAAAAGGACGTCAACGTTATATTTAATGGCAGGCATAATATTCACATGCTATATTCAATTATATTCCGTCCACCTCACCCTGCTATGTTTTATAATCACTAACTCCTCTGGCGTGTCCCATTAAGTGTAGAGGCAGAAATAACAGAGTTCGAATTAAGAGTTGCTCTGGAATAATAAGATTACTGCAATAAATAAGATTGTTTCCAACAGCCACAGGACAAAATTTATGTAAGCTCTCAAGTCCAGAGGTAGAAACAGAAAACAAATAAACTATTTTAAAACAGGGAACAAGAACAATTAAATCAAACAAAATAGCATTCATATGTTTCGTGCATCTAACTCAATCACAGACTTGTTCAACTCTACAACAACAAAAAACTATTCAAAAGGAAATAAAACGAACCAAGGAAAAAAAAAACAAGGTGTTCTTACAAATCATGCCCATGAAATTTATTTTCTTTTAATAAGCAGAGCAATGAACAGTTCCCTCAAATATGAATCCAATAGGCCAATGCCAGAACATGAAACTCCACCTTTCCAAAACATTGAAGCTTAACAGAAGAGAAGTCTCCTCAGGTGGTCCCTGATCCACAAGCGAGTGGGCAGGAAGCTACAGAGACCCAACAGCACCATGTGTATCACAAAACAAGGTGACAGACTGAGTCAAAGTAAATTGTGATAATGAGGTCCTGGTGAAAAATATGCTGGATTAAAGTCAAATTGGACGATTTCAAAGCAAGACAAAGAGTTGGGCTTTAAATAGAGATTGAATTATAGATGAACACAATCAAATATCTCTACCTCTCCTTCCTCAAAATGATGAAGCTCAATATAAAATGTTTGTACTGCTGCAGTGTTCAACCACTCTAAATGAGATCATTTCCCGTTCGGTTGTAGGTAAAGCATCTTGCAACTGTCAAGTCCTTAGCTGAGTAGCAGAGTTGAAGTGTTTCATCATATATACACAGCTGAGCTATGTTCATTGCTCTGAATCTCAAAACAAATGACACATTTAAATGCAGCACTAGAAAATGTCACACTTTCCCTCTGCCATTTGCCTCATAACCCTCTCAAGGCTGCTGCTTATTTCATGCACACCATCCTCCTGCCGCATGAAATCCAAATTCTGTTCTCCCAATGATGTGTCCTTGTGACTCCTGCTGTCAAGAGGCCCAAGGACACAGACTCATCACCACTCACGATCTCAAATGACAGGTATATAACTCTGTGGCTGTCGGAGGGGTGAGCTCTTCAATGAGTTTGTCTGTCCTAATCGGGAGCGCTTTCACAAAGAGATATCAATACCTTCTGACCAGTCTGCTGAAGTCTCTTCTCTAGTTCTAGACTATTGCTGGGGGAAACATTACACATCCGTGAGAGCTAAAATGAAGTCAAAATCGGAACTTCCTTTCCTATTCCCCACTGTGTTTTTGTCCCCCACAGCCAGATAGCATAGCAAGGCTGTGAGTGTATGAATCAGCTGTTACTAATTAACTTTAATTCCATGAGTAACTTGATGGCAGACTAAAACCAAACAAGTCTGTTGTAGGATTTGTGTGCTCTGTGTTCTGTGCAGGGCAAAGGCAAGCCTCCTGGGTGAGGTGGTACAAGCATGGTGCCACCGCAGCAGAAATCAGCTGGCAGAGAGTGACATTTTGAGTGCTGGCAGTGTAAAAGCACATAATGGAGAAAAAAAAATCACAGCACAGCTCACAAATGTGGGAACAAGACACATGTAACGTACCTTTGACACTGAACTCAGGGCCTGCCCTCAGATAGATGGACAGGAGGGTTAGTGTTGGTGACAGAGGGGAGGTGGCGGAAGCGTGAGGCTGACCGGGTTGGCTGCACGGTCAGCATTTTATGTGGAAATTGACTTGACATTCAAATTGCCAATGCAGCCTGACTTTAGCTCGATGGAACTCAACTTTCTCCTGCCTGAACCTAAACCTGCTTCAGCCGGCTGTCGGTGACCGTTGCTTTGCAAAACCGCTGGTTAGTGGACAACAAGGAGGTCAGACAACAGAGAGAAATCATAGACTTACTGGACTGGGCGGTGCGAGCCTCCATGGGCTGAGTATAGACGCCTAAACCCATCTCAGAGCGGGCTGCCAGGGAGAAGCTGTACAAGGTGTCAGGCTTTAGACCCTCCACAGCATAGGAACCGGCTGGGTTGAAGGTCACATGTATCTGGAGGGTTTCACATTAAACAGAAAGATGCCACTCAATTAAAGTCAAACACAGTTACAGAAGTCTCTTCCTGTGTTGAGCCACTGGGGTAGTTGTTGCATCGTTAAAGCCTCGACTGTTGTCTCTCCTTCCTTCATGCCTACAAAGTCGAGAATGCAGCCAAATGTGAGAGCAACTTGTTCTTTACAACCGGAGCAGTAGTCCAGCAGATGTAAACAAAGGGCCGCAACACACAGAGACAGAGCAGAACAACTTTGCTGTCTGTTACTACAGTGAATCTTTTTCATCACCGAGGAGTTGCATGACTACAACAACATTGCTTCAGCCGAGGCTTCCCATTCAGAGAAATGACATCATAAAGAGAAAACTGGGTCATACAAGTTATAACTCCACGCTGTTGTTCTAACCTTGTTCTCTGAGCCGGCCTCCCAGTACTGCAGCTCATACTTAGTGATGGGGTCCTGTACGGGCCACAGCCACGTTAGCATTATGCGGCTGTCCAGCTCGGCTTCAGCCTCAAAGCTGGACGGCTGGGCAGGGACTGGGTGCACAGGGGTGAGAGGACAGAGGTTGAAGAATTGAAGAAGAAAAAGGCACATTACTGAAGCTTAATGTTCTCCACAGTGTCAGCAGCAATAACCTCCTCCACAACAATGAGTGCATGGGACGGCGTCTGCATGGCAATGGCCTTATGAGCCCTTTCACACGAGCTGTAAGTACACACATGTAGCATTGTTGCTTTATTGTAATTCATCAATTTTACAATTTTGAAAAAAAAAAGGCAAAAAATAAAATGAATTCAATGTTTTCTCAGTGATGAAGGTTGCTACGGAGTTCTTGACTTTGACGTTAATATTTCATACACACACAAACAACATGATCACGTTCTTTATAAATAAAATGTGTATTGAACAACAGCTGACAGTTTTAGAAGCACCAATAGAAGAAGAAGCAATTCAATATCAATTCTAATTTTAGGGGAGACGCTTATCATCTTCTCAACCCCCTCTCAGCTGGGGTGTAGTTGTTGTGGAAGCGTTTAACAGACCGTGGTCAATTCAGAGTGTCTTTTCAAAGTCTCTTTTCTTTCAGTAGTTGCTGGAGGCCTGCATGGTCTTTGTGGTTTTATAGACTTCTGCCCAGGGGTCCAATGTCACTGGCGCGAAACGCTAACCACTCTCATCAATAAAACTCTTTGGTGTCATTCTTTTCTTTTTATGGAATAAGAATTAAGATAGAAGATAGTGGCCATAAAAAGGGGGATGGGGGTCCTAAATTTAACAGTTTGTCCCCAAGTATTCTTCCTTGAGTTTCCGATTGTCCGTCTTTAGCCAGAAATCAAATAAAATACGTAAGCTAACTATACGTACCTAACTTAAGCTGCTACCTTGTCTCGTATTATATGTCAGCATAATTGGTGGTGGTTACACAACCGGCACAAGCAAAATGGAACATTTTACATGAACACATTAATCAACACACAGAGAAAATCACAGTGGTTTGCTGCTCACCTCCCTGCTGGGTTTTCACTTGCAGGACGACAGAAGGTGGCCCGTCACCTACCGAGGTGAAGCCCAGCACCCTGAGGCTGTAGGTGATATCAGGAGTCAGGCCTGAGATGGTAGTCAGACTGCTGTCATCGGTGTTGTGTTTCTGCCAAGCGCTGAGCGGAGCCGTCAGGTCTAAGCTGTAGTAGACCCGGTAGCCCCTGATTTGCCCGTTGGGTTCCTCGGGCGGTTCCCACTGTACCAGCATTGTGCTGGCACTCAGCATGCGCGCTTGGACGTGCAGAGGCGGAGAGGAGGGGGCCTGTTCACCGGTGCGCGTCTCCACAGGGTCGCTGTGCGGCCCACGGCCAATGTTGTTGACAGCCATGACGTGAAACTCATACTCGGAGTAGGGGCTAAGTCCACCAATGCTGTATCGGGTCGTGGCCACGCCTTCCACTTCCTGGAAGCCATTGTCTGAGGTCTTGGCTCTGTACTGGATCATGTAGTAGGAGACGGGTTCTGGGTTTCCAGAGTCCCAGGTGAGAGTCACACTGGTAGCTGTGGTCTCGGTCACAATGAGGGAGGTGGGGGGCTTCGGCAAGGCTGAGGAGAGAGAAGCGGCGTATTAGCTTCGATATCAAGAATGGACTTTTAGTACGTGTGGCTAATTTGAGAGAAAGTGGATGTCTGACGCACTTGATACCACGATTCTCAAAATGTAGGCACAATACAGCTAAAATCAGCTCTCATGGAAAAAAAAGGCACGGCTGATCATATAATTCTCTGTTCTGTAACTCGTATCACTGAAATGATTGTTTCATAAGCCAATCCTTATAGTGCTGTCAGCAGCCATTATTCCCAAATGAATAGAAAAGCTAGACCGAAATCCCAATTTTGTGTTTTATAACCGGCCTGGTCACGACCGACCATTCAAGAAAATTGCAAGAGTGGTTCCCGTTGTGACTGTATAACCAATACAAACAAAACAGAGAGTCTTCATAATGGCTTCCTTGAAGACGGGGGTTTGTATTGCTGTGGTCCTTCTCAATCACCGCGTATCGATCAGTTGAGTGGAGATTGGGATCAATACAGACGACAAATTAGAAGAGAGGCTGCGACAGGTAGACAACACACTTGCATAGCTACATACACACACACACACACACACACAGGTGGGTGAAGCCACATTCACACTTAGATACAGAACAAAAGGATTCAACAAACACAAAGAAAGAAACACAGAGCAGCCCTGACATTAACGGTCATTGACATAAAGACTTCAAACAGCAAAAGACTTTCATTTTAAACTCAAAGTATCAACAAAACACCGGCCAACGGCGGCAGAAGGGCAGCGATGATTATGTGCAAAAGTTTCAGAGGCCCTTTGAAAGCAGTTTTTTTTTCTTCTTTTATAATATTTCATCATCAGATCAGCGGGTGACTCAAATGAACAGCAAAAGCGACACAGTTTGTCGCAGCAACAACATCCCACATGAACACAGCAGCAGAGTCCGAACCCTTACCTTTGACGGTGACCTGAGCAGTGGCTTCGATCATGCCCAGAGAGGAGATGGCCACGCAGGTGTAGTTGCCCGACTCATGGATCTTGGTGACCTCCAGCACGTTGCGTCCCAAAGGCATCTCTTCCTCCTTCGTCAGCTCCAGCAGACCCATCATCCACTTCACGTAGGGCATCGGCGAGCCCACTGCCACGCACGTCAGGTTGACGCTGCCGCCTGGCATCACCTCTTGATTGGTGGGTGGAATTGAGAATCTGGGTGGGACTCTGCGCACTGAAGGGAGGAAGAGAGGCAGAACATGGTGAATAGGCAGGATAATGTCAGATGAATATGAAGGTTTTATGATATTTCATGAATGGTCTTGCCCCATGACGAGGCTGAAAGCTGACCCAGGAAAGCAAAATCGAATGGAGGGCTGAACGCTTTTGTCCAAATGTGCAGGCAAGCACAATGGGAATAATAGGTCTGTTGCAAAATGGCTCTGGAAATTCACAGTAAAACTTTCAGGGGGCGTTTTATCCTCTAGCCTACAAAAGGGAATATAATCAAAAAATAGCCCTGAGACTATGTCCGTCCCTCTTTTGTCAGGGTGTCAAATGGTAGCGAGAGTTGCATCATTGAGAGACACCCGCGGAGATGGCATTGTTCGTTTTCTCCTCCCGCTCCCTCTCCTCTCTAAGGCTCCTTCTGCTCAGCCCGTCTTTCTCCCTCTCTTTGTGCAGTTCTGATATGCAGATAGGCTGACATTAAAAAGGGTTCCCATGGAGACCAGAAGGGATCGTTGATGTCGCCAGGGACAAGGCAAACACCGATGCAGCAGCTCCATGCAATACTGAAAAGCTGGCCCGGAATAAACAGACAGCCAGCATTTACATATGACTTGTTTCCTGTCTAAATAAAGATACACAAGACATTAATAACACCCTTCAGATCTTTTTTTGTATGGTAACTTTTGGCAACCATAACAAACTTATCCGCAAACTTAACTTCAGAGTGTTGTGTAAACATCCATCAGTGTCAGACCTGTTCAACTTATGAGATGACGAACATTTTCGTAGTAAGTGCTGAATGTAGGAGGGAGGAGCTCTGGCTTCTTCAACCTCGGTTATGGAGAAAGGGAAGCCGAGCCAAACCTTTAGCTCCGTAGTGAGGACCCATTATTGCGACCCCATGACTGCTAGTCGCATGTATTCAAAACACTACAGCATGAAACCGTCCCTGCTGAATTTACACTGCCTGTTTCCCCTAATGGACTACAACATCTCTGTGTCTCACTGGAAAAAAAAAAAAAACCCTTGACTGTAATTGCTCTTTTGCACCGGTCTCCATGAAAATGGAGACCGGTGTCAAATCTAATTTGAACCAGAACGTTGTTATAGCTGTGCTTGTTATTATCCTCATTATATGGTGAAATGGGAAAAACACAAAATCACATTTTGAGATTGTAGTCAGGAGAACGCTGGATCTCTGGACTGGACCATATTAAGGGGGTCCAGGTTCGCATTCTTTGGAATATTCCCAAAAATAATTGCTGCTATTTTATTTATTTATTTAATCAATAGTCATGTGGGCTTAAACTACTTGGCTCAATATCTCATAAAAATAATAATATCCCAATTCTAAGTCTTTGTTTTGTTTGTTTCATACCAATAACCAGATAAATCAAAAGATTGCAGTTTGTTTTCTGTGAGTTAACCCTTTCAGAGGGTGTGTGGCAAACAAAAAAATCAATTCCACACTGGGAACAGTTAAGAGGTCAGCAAAGGTCTAGGACAGAGCAATGATGACCGTAATAATATTAAAGTTGACAAAATGACTCAATGCACAAGAGTGCACAGCTTTAGTGGGTTTCTAGATCATAAAGGAAGGTTTCATGCAGGAAGAAAGTGACACACATGACAGTCCAGAAAGATTTACATCCGCCGTGACATCTGCTGTTCTGAGGTTCACGAGCCATACGGCTGATTTTTACATGAAAACACGGGACAGGCTTCGTGGTGTTACCGGCCTGGGAACAGGACAGGGACGACATTCTCAAGCAACGCATGCACGGGAGCTGAGGAGAGATACAGGACGGGATCACAAGCCTGAGTACGCTGGGAGAGGAAGATGAAGGAAGGACTTGGTCCAATTCTCTCATATATTTTGACTGAACATCTGATTTCCAGTATGACTAATGCACAACAGACTTAACTTGGAGTATTTAGAGGGAAAACAAGTGTTAGTATTCCACTCACGTTGGTAACCAACTGAGTCTTCTCACGCAACTGTAACATTCTCCAAGTGCTGCTAATCGTCACAAGATGTGTGTATGAAAAGACAAACCTGAGAGGTCCTAATGTAAGACCATTACGCTCAAAGTATCTGTTATTCTTTCATGATTCCATACACTAACCAGTGCTGAGAGCAGTCAGTCAATGGGGCCTGTGTATATTGAACACTTAATGTTGTGAATAATTCATGGCGTGCGGTTACGTTTGGAGAGGTGCTGTGGAACAAAATGACTAGAGGGCAGGTAATTGTTATCGATTCCCCTGAAGCCTCTCTCCTGTTGAGAGCGGCGTGGAGAGACGGGCTCCGGGACTCTATCAAAACCACAAAATAAGCCCTGTCTCCACTCTGCATGCCTGCTTGCTGGATACCTATAAATTTAACTGCCTTGACAAAGTGCCCAAGGACAGCAGAACCTGTCCAGTCAATCAATATCTGAGCAAACTGGCACAGAGTCAGCGTTCTCCCAGGCTTCCTGGCAGCAGCACTGGGCTATGCTGCTGCCATAATGGCTCATCATCCCCCCCTGTCAGCACACTGCCAGCTCATTCTTAAATATTCTATGGGTCAGCTCTTTGAGCAGCAGTGTTCTTGCAGATGGTACAAGTGAAGAGATCATTCCCAAAACATTAACTCCTCTCTCTTGGACAATGTCATTGTCATCATGCATTAACTCTAAAACAGAGGTTCAGTCAATACATGTGTGGACAACATAATAAACATATGAATAACTCGTTTGCTGCGGGGCCTCCGAATGAAACATCACATGAAGACGAGCTGGATGTGCTTCTTCTCATTAGGCTAACATGGGCCTCCTCTCACATCCTTTAGATTCTGAGTAGAGGATGCCCATGGCTGTGAAATAAGACATAATCCCCTGAGAATGGCGTTGTCATATGTGATACCCATGTCCCTCAGTTGGAGAGGAGGGCTGTTGCTGCCTAAATACCTGACAAATCCGGTTGCCACCTGAATACTGGAGTAATCCATCACACACCTCTGATGGATGGAAAGTCTGAAGGTGAAAGGAGTTGTAGTTTTAGGTGGATGTGGTTGACATTAACAATATGGGTGCGGTTGGGAAGAATGCCTGCTACATTACAAAAACAGAGGTCTAATAATGGCTTCAGCTTTAGAAAACTTCACGGGGACTCCTTGCGTGTCTTGGCAAGGCGAATCGGAACGGGGAGTGGCGCTGGAAGTCATGCAAGAACTATTCAGGGATTCATGCAGTCAAGAATAGACAAAACAACACATTTACATGGACTGGATCAGGGAGAGCTGAAATCAAAATGTGGGTTTTTGAGGGAAGGGATATCTGTGTCTTCATCAGAGGGTCTAAAAAGGATGGTTTACCTCCCCGACAATCTGTATCAAATTAAAGGGAGGGGATTAAAATTGAAAATGACAAACCTTCACGCTGATCTGTTTGTGGATGAAGTGATTTGATGAGAGGTGAGCGATGGAATGAGAAGACACAAAGTGGAGAGGAAGACAGCGCAGTGAAACAGAACAGTGTTTTTCTGCACACAGTGGAGGTTAGTGACACGGTACAGATATAATGCACACGCACAGTAACACGGAGGGAAACTCACTCTGACAAATGATTAAGTGTCTTCGTCATTTGGTCTCGCAATCATTAAGCTGCATTGACACATCTATAATTTAAGATCAAAATCAAACAGATGAGCTGGAAGACATTCAACGAAATATGACTTTGGTTTGACACACTGTGACATTATTGTGCAGTCAAATCTATTTGATGTCTTATCATTAAGGATCGACTGAAAGGGCACTAGATGTGCTCCTGTCGCCACTATTTTTCCTCATAAAATTGACCTGAATTGATCGTTTTGTAAGTTACCCTCCGTGACACACACACGCACACACACATTGCACAGTATGAAGATATTTTGGTTCGAGAAAAGCCAGACTGCAGCACTTTATCCTCTGTGACATATTGACGTTTCACATGGATATATGAAGGAGTGCCGGCAGACAGCAGCTGACATCCCTCCTCCATTGAGGGATAAACACTTGACAAACGAGCGCTCATGCACAATCACAGGACGCTTGTGATTCTGCCCACGTTGAGCTTCCACCTTTAGAGGGTCACCAAAAGTGAGCCACAGCAAACAAGGTGCACACCTGAACACATACACACACACTCTTAATGTATGATAAGTGGAAGGACATAAATAGATGCACAGACAGGAAAGGAAAAAAACATCCATGAGCAGACCCCCCCCAACACAGAGAAATATGAGGACACTGTTCTCTGGTGGCTCTAAAATGTCAAGACAAAGGTGTTGACGGTGTTGCTGGCAATATGTTTGTGCACCTGCAGACAGGAATTGGATCAGGTAGCTACGCTGTGTGGAAAAAAACAGAAACACTTTCGCAGACACGAAACACTAACCCATAACAAGCCATTTAATGCTAGTCTGACAGGTGTGCGTGTGTGTGTGTGTGCGTGTGTGTGTGTGGGTATGTGGGCGGGTGTTGGAGGGGGTTGACCGAGAATAACACAACAAATCGTTCTCCCTTGGTGATCTTTTTATGTCACCTTCAAATGGTGGTTATTACGTTACTGAACATTTCAAGGCTACAAATGACTCTTCTAACCAGGAAGGATTGAATTCTTAGCAGCTGAATTTAATCACGTGATAGAGTCTTATTATTTCCCCAAAAGCTCAAAAAATGTAATTGAAAAGCTGTTAATATCAGTAATAAATTGCAATATCTTGAACATCACAAAGGATTGAGAATTGTAACATTGTATTCATTCATAAGAATAATAATAATAACTTAATTAGTTCGTTATTCAAAGTATCATTTTAACTGCTACACATCAGCACTGTGAAAACAGCTTCTTATGTTTACATGTTTGAAAGTGTGTTGTAAGTCCCTAAATCTCCCCTCGAGTGTCTGGAAATAAAAAAAGAAACAAACATACAACAACAGGAAAGGAAGAGCGGCATTTTTAAACCCAATCAAGCAGCCCTGTGATTGCACCGCCCCGGGTCTCGTCTCCTCATTCTTGCAGCAGCAACAAAGAAGAAGTGAAAACATGACTAGAGCCTTTGTTCTCCATTCCAGACAGGTACACGTTTAAAAGGTTACGGTTGGTTTGATTTCTATCTCTCCACTAGTGTCGTGAGAGTGGCGGAAAAGTTAGTGTCGGGGCCAACGGGCTGACAGCTACCTGGGTGGTGTTACAGACGAGCTGGGCCTGGGGCCCCTGCTGGCGCCACGCCACACAGCTACTGTAATTACCTCTGTGGGGGAAAAAAAGCTGCGTTTGCACCTGTGCCAGACATGCCCTGATTAATAGACGAGACCTTCCCTTCCTCTCCTTTGCTGTTTGGCTGACTCCCTCCCCCTGTCAGGATTTACTTTAAGATCTAAACCTTCTGAAGCCCACAGTGCTGATTTAATCTGTAAATTTGATGCCGCTGTGGTCCTTGAGGATGGCTTTACATCTGATTCCTGTAATCCAGGAGGATGTTCTGACTGTTGGAAAAAACACTTTTCTTGGATACCGTCCTATAAAAAAGAATACTGATTTTAAACATTATTAGAGAACACTTCAGTGGTTCAAAAATATAGTACTCTAAATTCAGTTTAACATTTCCCAAACAGTGGTTTGTAATGTTTTTGCCTTGAGTAGAAGGGAAACACTAATGTACTTATATTATCTTGATGGATTAAAAGAGACAATGGAATCGCTCATGAAATAGCCCGTATGATCCAGTACTGTACCGTATATGCTTTTAACACAATTATGAAGTGATAGCCAAATTATGAAGTGTGTCTCTTTCTTACCCTGACACTTTCACTCCCTCCCTCCCTTCTCCACCCACACTAACAACTGGAGCAGCTATTCTGTTTCATGTACATCAGACATGGTGGCGGTATCCGCAGGGGCTGACCCAGACTACTCTCTCTCCGATACCAGCTCTTTCCAGGATAGGTACAAGGCTGCCCTCGCCCTGCATTAGTCTGCTCACGGAGACGCCACAGCAAAAACAAACACTGAAACTCCAGACCCCTCCATGCCTTTAGGAGATCTGGGTTGTGTGTGTGTGGGGGGGGGGGGGGGGGGGGATAATGGAGCCTTTCGATACAGTCAAAATAAAAAAGAAAGGAGGCCCTGCACGGCTTTCAATGCCAGCAGAGGAAATGGTTTCAATGCAGCTGTTTTCACAGAAGCTGCACCTGGTCGAATTCGCAGACAAACAGGAGGTTGAGGTTAGTTCATCGGTATGAGACAAATGGCAAAGGCAAGGATAATGGTTCGAGAAGTGGTTGAAGAAAAGAAAAATAGAGAAACAGTGGCATAAATGTGGTCATCAAATGAGGAAATTACACGACGATCAAAGACGTTTCCCCACAGGTGTTTTCACTTACTCTGCTCAGGTTGAAGGTGGAGAGAATATGCTGAAAATTACACCAGTTAGAATTATTATTATTAGAAGTAATTCGTCCCACCCTGACAGGTGCAACCAAGCTACTAGGAGAGTGAAAAAGATGGTCATCGCTCGCACACTCCTACAGCCTCCTGAGAGGAGTTCTAATCATGCACAGTAACTGAAGTCTCCGGTGTGGCTCTGCCATTGGATGCACTGTGTCGCAGAAAGAGACATGAAGATGCACGGTCGCTGGTGAGCAAAACCTTTAGAATTTAGAATGAACATTTAGAATGAAACAGACAAGTGTTTAAAGGGGTTCATGGCCGTTTGTGGTTTGCAAATGCTTGAGACAACAGAAAAGACAAGATTCATTCAAGAATTGAGGGAGACATTTGACTTTACCTCGTACGTAGAGATTGGCAGGAGAGGAGTAACGGGTCCCAGCGCTGTTCATGGCGATGCATTCATATTTCCCTTGGTCCGACTCATCGCTGTTCTCAATTTGCAGAGCTCCTGCGTAGAGGATTAACAAGTTTAGCCGCCTTGACAGTTGTGGAATATAAGATGTAATTTGGCATGAAAGCACAGCATATCTGTACAGTATATATCTGTACAGTGACTCGCTAGAGAGCCTGTAGTCAACTAGTCTCACCCAGTTCATGTGTAATGAAGTGCCTCAGACATGGGCATTTTGTCAAGAAAATGAATGCAACAACATAAGCCTTGAGCTGATTTGGCCGTTTTAACAGAATATTAGCCGAAGGAGAAAGAAGAAGACCATGACTGAGGGTCAATTAAACATCTGAATAACATGTCACAACCATCCAAGTCTGATTAGGCCTTCTGGTTATGAACATTTTTGATAAGCCAAAGTGTTTTGTGTCATGGAGGGATATCAACAGACGAGGCTAAGCTAACCTGCAGAATAACCACAGCAAAAGCAGAAGAATGGACAATATCTAAAGGTAATATCTGAAGAACTCATCAACCTGCTGCTTAATGTCAACAACTGTGCAATAATCTGGGTTTTACACAGTTTTAACCAAAGGATTTGGTTAAAACTGTGTAAATGTAACCAGGTTTAACCAAAATGAGAGAGTAAAAGGTAAACTGATGACGTAAGTGTTCGTCTAAGCCATTATTTTCTTGATGACTTATGAAACCGTGAGTAACGATTCTTCAATCTTTGTTGAGTACGCATTTAGCTGTGAGGTCATAATTGTGTTCTTTCACTACCAACTATTTCACCATGTCTCACCGCAGCCCTCAGGGGAAACACTCTTTAGCCAGATGGCTCAGATTAGTATTCAGTCCCAAGAAGATGTAGTCATCAGATAGAAGGCTAACATGTTGATCTAACAAAGCATGAAAGCCCAGGAGACCTGTCTTTGTGTGCTCATTTTGACAACCCACGTCCTTGCAAATGGCTTGACAGATGAGACAAGTTGTAATTGTTAACAGCAAACAAAAACAAAAAACTTACCTGCATCCCACAATTTAAGACATACATGTTTAAAAACAAAACTACTTCTCTCAGCAGTATGTGTATGCCACAAGCGAGTGATAACATGTATCATGTCTCCAAAACAGCATGGTACTAGCATGAAAGGCAGCCAGCCACCATGCACTTTGAAACTGACAAAAATACTCAGCACAAGATGATATACATCAGGATACATTTTTTCACATCATGCAGTATGAGATGAATGCAACAAACAGGTTCACCGCCAACCTAAGGGGACTCGAAATCGAGACGAGGCCAAAAAAAGAGAGAAGTGAAACAGGGCGGGGCAGTAACGTGATTAAATCACCTCAGATCTCATGACAACATATCTCCCCAAGGTGTTTGCTCTGCACGCTGAGCTCATCGCTGTCTGATTCAGCACTGACATGCGCCTGCATACTAATGCCGGTGTCACCAATCTGTCAATCCGTTCTCCCATGGGAGGAAACAGTGTGACTACTACAGGAATGTAGAAGGTTACTGCTACGGCAGTTGTCAGAGCTGCAGCACTAAGCCCCTTCATTATTTCAAACTACTCAAACACTGGTCGATCATCTGCCAGCTCATTTCACAGTTTACAAGTGCAGAGGCTACATGAGGCGGCCTCATGGCTGCCTTAATTCCTAAAGAGTTCAACGTCTAATTGAATATGGGTTGTATTAGGAGCCAAGGACGCACAGTGAGACAGACAGCTGGTAAATGCAAATGTATTCAGCTTGCCACCAGACGTCCAGCATTTACGCCACTGTTGTCGAACGGAAATCCTGCTTTCACTCGGGGGAAAAAGCACACGATTACCATAAAAAGGGGTTTGAAGCTTCCACCTTAACAATCTCAATCAGGCCTCCTGTTCCCATGCTGGGGAGCAATGCTGCATAGGCTGTATGCAAATGCAGCCATTTCAGTTTGCATTGAGGCTGCATAGAGGAGGCAGGTAGATCCTCTCGTGGCCAGTGGCCTTTAGTTTAAAATGCAACTCCTCACCCCTTTTCAGCTGAAAAGCCAGATGTGAGGCTGAAGCCAAGAGATGTTTCTGTGTAAGTCCATGTGTGTGTGTGTGTGTGTGTGTGTGTGTGTGTGTGTTCATAAATGTGGCTCATTTCTAACAGTCAAGGAGGACTCTTGAAAAAGCCAATTTACAAGATAACACCTTGGACTTGCTTTTTCATTTCCATTCTCCTGACATGTGGGTTGGGGATCATTTGTTTGTTCGGGAGCAGACAGCAGACAGGACATGTTGGGAGGAGACGAGGGGGACGTGGAAGAGGGTGGGTTGTCTGTGACACCACAGATGAACCTGGTGATGTGGCGTTTTGAAGGGAAATGCAGGGATCTGATGTGAATGTGAGGGAATGGTTGTGGACGTGACATTTTCCAACACACTTTATCATCCTTACCTCTAATTGGTGTACCACCTAGGTGGGAGTAATTTTGATGCAAACAGGGTTGAGAGATCAGTTAGTAATCCACTTATAGTGGGAGAGAAAAACATGGCTTCTGACAGGCCACAGTTAATAAACAAACCAAAAAAACGGATACAGAGTAGAAGCCACTTGAATGCAATGTGCCGAAGTTCAATGTACTTAATTAATGCTATGAAGCAGGTATACACTGTGGACTGTACTTGTTGTCTGTAAATAACCACAACCTTCGAGAAGGATCCCTTCTTTCAGGCAAACAGTTTCAAATATAATCCTGCTACTTTTGTATTTGCTGACAACAGCTACAGCCACATTTTTGTAACATTAAAATAGTATGCAATTCAAGCAAATTCTTTTATTGAGCGTTCTAATTTAAGATGCCATTACTCTTTGTACAGAGTGCATTTGTGCAGAAAGCAGTTAGTAAAATGGCCAAGAGAAAATTTATGAAAGTCATACACCAAAAAATAGAATGATGCACAGCAGAAAGTATTCAGGTCAGAGGTGTTAAATTAAAGTTAGTATCTCCACGGAGTGCATGAGTTGGATGGTGTGAATAGATAGACCAAATGTGTCGTTGCGCTCACTAAATATCTAGCAAGTCTAATGCAATAGGAGGAACTGGGTCTCTGCCTTCTCTGTAAAACTGTGACAGCAAATGAATGTGCTTTTTTCCCACCATCGCAAAATTGGCCTCATTTCAGGTCATACGCAGTAAATGTAAATCCTGATACGGCAGCAGATGTCAAGAAAAGGGTGGTGGATAAAAAGAATTGTTAGTCTGAGTGCATTATATCCCAGCATATTCTCAGCCACTAGTTCTATTCGTGAGAAAGAAAACTAATTAAAAGTTTGTTGATAGAAGAAATAAATAAATACATTTAAAAATCATAATTTAAGGCACAGATTTATCCATGTTATAAAAACATCATCGAGTTGTGTTGTTATTTAATTTGAGAGAAGTGTTCTTGTTGCAGGGCCGCAGTTGTAATATTGCAACATGGACAGTCCAAGTGAACATGCTCCAGTGACCTCTATTCGGCTTCCACTGGGCAGCTCAAGTGCCAGGCCCTTTTTCTGGAGTAGCTCTCATCTTTAATCTTGCGAGCCTCAGACCTGCAGCCTGGCTGCAGCCTGGCCTGACACGGTAAGGAGTCACAAATCTGCTCAAAAGGCCTCTAATCTTTCCACCTTGCACCTTTCCCATCTGATCCAGGTCAGGCAAGCACCGTTTATTTGTCAAGTGGACTGCTACTGTGAACAAAGAGCGCCTCATACATATTTTATTTTTTGCAAAGTTTGAATCCATGCTAATGCATCATCGGCTGGCCTCACTGTCACCCAGCTGCATGTTTAAAAGGGGATTAAAGATTATTTAACATGGTGAAAATTCTCTTTCTGAACTTTGGACGGTTACGCATCACTGTCAAAAATTGCGGGAACTTTATTCCGACTTCTGTGTAACTTTATAAGTGGCTGCAGCTGTGAGGCGTAAGAACTCAGCTAACCAGTCAAGGTGACAGACTTTGAGTAAAACTTCCCTGTCCTTTGTGATGAAAGAGAATGTATGAAGTCCTACATGACACAGAAGGCCTTTTGTGTTTTCACAACCTCATGTCTCTTGCCTTTGCTACATTTACATTGTCAGTATGTCATGTAGAGCAACACCTTGAAGAAATTAAATCAGATAAAATCCAATTGTACCTGAACGAAGCTGTTTAATGCGTCCGTTGCTGCTGCTGATGTCCACAGGAAGCATGTCCTTGAACCATGTTATCTCTGGGTCCGGGTTTCCGCTGGCAGCACACAGCATGGTGGCAGTTCTGGTCTTTTCAACCACCTTCAGCTGGGGACCCATATCGATGGTGGGGAAGCCATGGGGGACTTGGTTCTCTGGAAATTTGCATAGGCAAATTCTTAGTATATTCAAAGCCACACGGAGCAATAAATTAGGTGGGGAAAAAAACAGCAGGAGGAAAAACGTGTTTACGAAAAGATTCTGACAGAGTATAGAGCTCCCAATTGCTGCGAGAGGCATTGAGTGCATCAAAGCTGTTGAGCTGGCAAGGACAGAGAAGTGAACGAAAGAGAGCAAATACATTTCAGGTGTTACAGACCAAACAGTAATCAGAAAGAACACGCGCACACAATTTGTGCAAGAGCAGAATATACTACAGCGGAATTGAAAATCTGGTTTGATTTGGATTTCAAATTTGGTTGAATAGAAATAGCTGTGATTGATTATCATAGCAGGCGTATTACCCGGCACAGGGAGTCTCAGGTTTAGACAGAGGAAGGATTGCAATCTGTCTTTGGGCACCCATGCATAAATGAGCCGCCTTAGGCTTAGCAAGCTAAACAAACCTATTTGAATCATCCAACTCATCATAATGAATGTAACAGCATATCCATGACAACACCTAAAGTAAAATCCGTAAAATATATACTAACGTCACATCATAAGATTAACAAAATAAGAACAATATGAAGTGCTGGGCTTTTTTGGGCTGAGCCTTGACATATCGCTACGTTACAAAATAAATAATAAAAAATAAATGACCCAAATCTTTTACCTGCTTTGTAATGGTTTTGTGATCCACGTTTGGTGTCATTGATGAAATATTAAACTGTCACTGGCATGGCCTAATTGTGCTGCAGATCCTGAATCAGACCCACTTCCCACCTGCCCTCTTAATAAACCCTAATTTAACCTCTGGACAGCGTTAATAAGAGGAAACACAATGGCCCTCGAGAGGTCTTATTATCAGCTTGCTCTTAAACTTTTAATCTCTTTTATCTTTTCCCCTCATATGTAGATGTCTCCCTGGGGCCAAAGTGCTAAAATGGAATCCTTCCAACAGCGCTAATGATTGTTACTCCCATCTTTGGTTCACCATGAGAAGATATCTAACAGCAGGTTAACACTAAGCAAATGCTTGTTGGTCAACAAATACCTTGTGTTACACTGTCCACTGTGAGCTGTGTGACAATAGGTACAAGGTTGTCTCATATCAGTCATCGGCTGTGACAAGAACAATACGCAGTACAATCCCTCTATGTAGGAATACCACAACTATAGGCACGCGGTGGCAAGAAGTGAGTCTCCAAATGCACCGTTGAACTACATTTACTCCACTCAAAGTATTATTGCCGCAATTGGTCTACCCTCTTAAGCAGACATTAATAAGATGGGCATATGTTTTTATTGTCTCTAAGATTACATTAGCAAGAAGGCCGTCTAATTTAAGATGGAGCTGAAGGGAGGCACTGAATAGGATTTTTCCACTTCACTTAGCTTATCTGAGTCAGAAATCCATATGCAAACTTATATTGCCGGAGCATGAATAGGTGCATGGGTGTTGTACTTTGTTCTGATCCCCAGGAGAGCAGTTGTTCCTGCTTTCACCCTCATGTTTGGCTTGTAGCCTGGATCGTCTCAGATTCAGATGTAGTTGACAGATCTCTGCATGGCCTCTGCTCTTTGTGGTGAGGCTTACTTCCTGTCTAACGATAAGAGGATTGGTTCTCAGACATCCCAACCAAAATTAGGATACCTCGACAAAACAGACAACTACAGCACATTGAAATAACACTGTACAATTTGTCATTGCATGAATACCGGTAACAGTAGCACCCGGTGTTCCTTTGTGGTTTGCTCTCTCTAACCTTCAAAGAGACAGAGAAGGGAAAAGGTTGGGAGGGGTGTACACTTGTAGATACGCAGCATAAAGCTGAAGCTGCAGTCATTTTCTAAATGAGGGTTTATTTAGAAGAAACAAACATTTAAAATGGACAGTTTGGTGGACAAAGATGGACTAAATAATACTCCTTTGCTGTTGCCCTTGCCTCCTTACAGAGGCTGCCTGTTAGCTACAGAGTTAAATTTAAAATCCTGATGTGTGTTCAAAAGGTATTAAATGTCTTTTAAATGTCTGACCCGAGATCCAGGACTAAGTGTTATGGGAACAGGGCCTTCTCTATCACTGCCCCAAAACTAAGAAATTCTCTTCCGCCCACAATCCGAGTCGAGAGTCACGTTTACTCATCAGCTTTGAACTGCCTAAATGAGCATTGCTCCACAAGACGCTGTCGGTCTGTGTTGTCATTATGGGCTCTGCGTAACCTTGTGACTTCACTCCACTCAACATACTCAATGTATACGGTACATTTGTAAATGCATCGATTGAGAGTGGTTGTGCGCTAACGTATTCAGAATCTCAATAGATTTCAGGTTGTTGGTTGTTCTTTAATCAAGCATGGTGATGTCTGGTAGACAGACTTCAATACACTGATTCCAAATGTCCGTGTGCTCCTATTGTACATGTAACACATGGTTGGGCCCCCCCCCCCCAAATCCCTCCACCACTCAGCCAGAAGATGATGAAGCGTCCCTCTAGGTCGAGTACAACGTAACTATATGGTGGAAACCAATCGATTCAATGAGGCGTGACACTGGTCCTCTCAATCACACCAAGCAGTAACCCCAGGGATAGTAGAGGATTGAGAAGTCTGTCATACCATATTTTATGGTGAACTTCCAAAGATTTGTTCTATTTAATCCAAAATATACCTGCAGCAACTGCAAGATTTGTAAAATTTCCCACAGAAAGAAGTGTCTTGTCATACCAGGGAGTAAAGCTAAAGACGGTACGGATGGACGTGTGCACGTACATGCAGACGGACAGCATATTGCCTTCAGGGAGGCTTAGAAATTCCAATGTCAACTCCATTATTCATCCTGCTTGTATGCAAACCTAACAAGTGGAAAGTACACAGTGTTTCCCATACATTGATGAAAAAACCCAAAGAAAACCCTGTTATCCAAATCATTGTACTGCTGCTGATATAATATACTGTAGTAGTCCAATCTGTCTTAGAGCAGTAGTATTCATTGTGATGCAGTTGTTGGATTTGTTGGAATGAGAGACGCCAGAGGCTGATATGCATTCAGATGTAAATCCAGGTACGCATGAACTGGTTCTAGCATGATGTGAAAAACAAGGAACATTGTTTCTTCAACAGCTGTTTATCACGCACAGAGGCGTACTGCAAATGGAGCAGCTCAGCAGATGAACTTGTTTACAGTGGTTATAGCAGTATGGTGGAAAGGAGGGCAGGAGGGGAAGGTTTTCTGTGGTTTTCTGGAGTGTACTCAATTAGGATAGCAGTGGGGGCCTTGCCTACACACAAAAGGCATTGGGAAACATTAGCAATATCATTTGTAAAGAGAAAATTACAAATACGGTCATTAGTTAAATTAAGAAAACATGATACAGTAATCATGAACTACTGTGTAAGGAGGTGTGCCTCCGCTGCAGTAACCGCCACAGGCAGGTGAGGTAAGATTCAGATGAGAGGAGGGAGGAAATAAAGTAAAGAGAGGGGAGCGGGGGAGAAAAGACAGGGGGGAGGGGTGCATGCCAACCTCCTGCCAGCTCCAATTACCAGTGTGAGTAGAGCGTGGCAGCTAGGGCGATGGGTCTAATCAGAGCCCTGCTGAAAGAGACCCGTCCCTGTCCTCCCGTCCCACTGGGAGGCTGCTGGAGCTCAATCCCACGCTAACATCAGCTCGCGTTTTTCCCCCAACCCAAACATACTCATCTCAATGGGGGGGAAACACTCCAGACACCCCAGTTCCTCCTTAACAGGGGAGTCCTGACACAGTGGCACAGGATACAACAGCGCTGCTTGAATAAAAAGAAGAAGCTCCTGCCTCATTTCCTTTTCAGTATGTCCTAGTCTCCTTCCTACTTACACTCTCATGTGCTGCTATGAAGGTTTTAAGGGAGAGTTACACCAGACTAAAGTCCCTTCAGAGAACATGCAGTCGTGAAACATACGGCAAGGAGTACTCATGCAAAAACACTGCTACAACATGGAACAGGAGTTGTGCGCATACTTGCAAGCTGCCCATACCACCGTGCCTCATTCTGTATCAATAATTAATCCAATTCAGCATCAACGTGCGCCATCAAAACTGAAGGTGATGGGGCGAGCCTTTCTTAAGTTCCTCAGCTTATACGTCTGCGCTGATCTCAATTCGAGCAAGAAAATAAAAGGCCTTATGATCTCCACGTGTGCCTTTTGCCAAGTGATGGATGACAACAATTAAAGGTGATGTCTCCTTTGATAGTGCGAACCAAAGGACCACCGTGACAGCAACACAGCCACTTGCCTCATGAAATATTACTGCTCTAAAATCGACCCTTTTAAACATACATCTGTGCACTGTCTTTATAGGTAGAAAAAAGGGCTTCTATGTCGGCCATTTGGGTATTTTCAACTGCCGGCGTGTGGGAATCTGTAGCATTAAGCTCTTAACTGATGGCTACTGTAAATGTTTGAAAGAGGTTATATTTTTTGGAAAACTCCTAAGATTACAGTCTCAGTGTTTCCTGTGTTTACACGATAAAGCCTGTTTTATTCACCTTTCTGCTCGCCCAACCTGTGAGGAAAAGTAAATACAGTACAATAACTGTTGTCTGCGTCTCAGCTGGTCTTGAGTCAACATGGCAGTGAAAAGCAGACGAGCCAGAGTGCAGAAACAAAGCACATGGCCTGCGGCGGTTTCTAGCCAAGAACATCGTGGAGACAGACATTTGCATCTGCCGGAGACACAGAAGTGTGTGAGGCGTGTCAGAGGCAGCAGGAGGTGCAAACCGAGAGCCAACAGTTCAACTGAGAGGGCTCTATGAATGATTGGATCGCTAATGATGCTCAAAACATTCAGTAAGTTAATTTGGAAAATGTAAAAAACAAAACAAAAGTGCATTTGATTTGTGACCAGCTGCACAGTGGTGCACTGTTTATGGGTTCAGACCTGCCGACATGCTCTCTGTCTGGAGCCTGCATGTCCCTCCGTGGGCTTCTCAATACATGACACGCCTACGGGCTGTGAGTCGCTGAAGGTGCGTCTGTGTGTCGGCCCTGTGATTGACTGTCCAGAGAGCAGCCCACCTCTGGCCCCAATGTCAGCCGAGACCGGCTCCAGCTCCCTGCGACCTTCCAGGGAAAAACCGGTGATGGACGGATGCACGAGGAACACAAAGGTGGTGGTGGTGGTATCACACTCTGTTGGACAGTGATAATGAAAAAAAAACCCATCTCGAGATAACAGCCTGTCCATTTGCGGCAAGAATACATCGTTTCAGCTATTGCCAATTACCATTTCCTGTGTTTCGGTCAACTCTCACCGTGTATGTGTCTGATTAAGTATAGTAGTACTTGCAGGTGTGTCTCTCTGAAATCCTGTGACATTCAGGCAGCGACTAATAAGGCCCACAGAATAAGGCAGACACACTCGACTGGTATTCATGTAATTGCCTCTGTGCTTTTGACTTGCAAAACATCGGAGGGCAAGGAGTTTTCTCACATGTTCTGCCATGAAGGGCATGTCAGCAGGACCTTCCTGCTCTTCAGAGAAATACTAGCAGGCAGAGCTCCCACTGCAGAGGTTTCCTCATCAAAGACCCGGCGAGTAATACTGTTGTAATGACACGGAAATGGTAAAAGAATTAAAAAAATAAAAGTACAAATGTACAATGTCCACTGAAATGAGCATTGAAATACGTCTTAACGTCTTGCCACGCCTGTTGTCTCTGGCACGCTATCTGTTTGACCAGGTGTTATGGCAGTTGCTATGGAGATAGTAGTGCACCAAACAAATATTCCTCAGGATGAATGAACCGCATGCACAGACACACCTGCATGCAACGGACCGTGGCAGAAACACAGCCATAACAAAAGCACGGTGAATGCCGTCGTGAGCGCTCTCGGTGCTACATGCTGGTGGTTTGCATCACGGCGCGGTTATCCTGCTGTTTATCCGAGTGTACTTGGCGTAAAAAAGACGAATGCACGCCATGACCTTTGAAATAATACACTTTTTTTGTCTGGCAGAGCAGAACATTTGGCCTTACTTCCTCGCCTACAGGCAGATAATCAATAACAGTCATCTAATTCCCCCCAAACTCCATTCTTTGCTTCCTTCCCTCCCTCTCTTTTTATCATCTCCCTCTCTCCACTTTCCTATTCATCTCTACTTCTCCCTTTTTCTCCTATCTGATATCATACTTGCACTGTTGTCAGTATGATCTACAGCCCTGCCAGATGCTCTACGCCTGCTATTTATGCTGCGGCGCACCAGTTAGTACATAACCGTGGCCTCCCACCACTACGGCAACCCGAGGGTGGTCTTCTGAATTCACACAGTTATGCTGACCAAGTCACCTTGTGGGACAAGCACTGCTGCACAGAATCACATCCTCCATTAACTACGCTGTATGAGTAGCACAGCTGTAGGCTTTCCTTTCGAGATTACAGCTCTACTTCCTGCCTCGTGGTCATACCAACAGGAGTTTGATTAAAGACCTTTCAGATTACAGTATTACGGAGTACACGGTTTGTGATTTACTACGCGTTTTAATGACACTGCCTCCAACGTGGAAAACCCAAGAAGTCATGGTCAATGTCTGTGGTAATACGACGTGGCTAATAAGACAGGCTATTCCTCCAGGTGTCTCGGGGGGAAAAAGAACAAGGACAGGACCAAGAATCAGGAAGCGTGACGGTTAGTGAAATCGGTCTACAAAAGGAAGCAGAACGGCGGATTGCAAATAAATTAATGAATTGATCCTCTCCACAACTCAAATGAATCATCGGCAGAGCTTTATTGTGACATGTTTAGTGTAATTACAGCAGATAGGGATGGCTTTTATGAGTTCTGAGAACGGCAGTGGCTGTAGTGGAATGTGGCAGGTTCTGTTAATTAAATCCTCACTGACTGACCTCCTGTGACAGCCTTTACTTATTCTCCCGGTCTGAGATAATGAACAACACACAGAGCCCTGCGAGTCAACGTCGACAGCTTCAACTTTGTTGTGGTTTGCAGAGCTGATGGGTGTTCAGAAATATCACACTGTGGCGTGACCTATTAACTGCTCAACTCAAAAGAGGCAAATGCAATAATGTCATCTGTGCTGGCCCACAAAGAGGCCAGAGACACATGACTTTGGTGGCTGCTGCTATTCTGTGGTTATAGTGAATCAGCTTGCAGCTGTGACTGTTTTAGGAGATCTACATATGATCAGGTTTAAAGTAAAACCAAATATCTAAGGCTTATATTTCAATGACCATTCTTTTTGTTTTTACAATCTTGGTTCTAATTTCATCGAATATGAGAGGAACAAGTAAGTGCATCAAACTACTTGGTCAACATGCCCTCACACTGTGAGTGTTAAGGGGGGCAGTTCCGAATCCCTGCTCAGTCAACCTCCCCTTGCAAAAAGAAAGAGGTCAACAATATTGATGCTGATGTGATGCATGCTAAGTCAACAGTGCCTTTGACAGCTGTAAGCAGACCGATCAACTACAACCTTGGAAAAAGAAAAACACAGCTCAGCAGCTTGGAGAGAATGGGACGATGCCTCTTAAACATGAGGAAAATGTCAAGCTTAAGGCCGATAGTGAGACAAGCTGTTCTCCACAGCCTTCTATGGCCCAGTGGGTAAGCCAAGAGGGCCTGGTGGGTAAATGTGTGAGGAAAAAAGGGGTCAGGGTGAAAGGACTCCCATTAGCCAGCTCATTGAGTGTAGGTATTAGAACCCCTCTGACATGCAGTGGGCCCATCCATCCATAGCCAGCCAGGGCCTGGGGAGCCGTTTGCTCACTGGCCTGCGGCGCTTTCAGGTGGACCTTGCGTCGACCTTGCTCTTTACCTGCTGGGGTTTAGACCGAGGCCGTCATTGTTAGCAAATAAAAGAATGTCAGACGGGGCTTTTTCTTGTGAGCACTCTGTGTTGTTTTTACTGTATTATTCCCATTCAGAGACAGAAACTTGTGCAGCAATACCATGCGGCAAATATAACAACAATAAAAAGTCGAACAATAAATAGTTATCCATCGAAATTTTGCTGAGATCGTATCAGTGATGTGTTACCATGGTCATTTTTGAGATGATGCGTTGTACTAAGGGTGGGGAACACATTGGAAACGTTATTAATAATGAATGCGCATCAACACAACACAACACCATCAACTGCTGTGGCCTGAAATGACCATAGTTGTAAATCAATTGGCAGGGCTTTCTTATAAAACAATTTAATTTAGATTAATTGTCTTCCAGGAGTTGTGCTTTTCCTGGTGTGTTGTCTCATCTTTCCGGATGATTCATGACAATCTTCTGTACAACCAAAACAATATGCAATACACTACGAGCACTAGGGCTAATGATATGAAGCAATTGTTAGAAATCTATTAAATCAAAAGTTATTATACTCTTGGGTCTACCACAAAAGTAATTTCTTCTCCGAGTTCTGTGCATTTTTTATTGAAATTTGTCATTTCAGCCCACTTCTGATTTACATTGTTATGGTTTCCCTGTGCCGTGAGGAGGGAATTAAATGTGAGAGACCTATTAACAACTGTTGGATTACAAAAAATGCAGAACAGTTACGGTAAGGGTGGGGGGGGGGGAGAGAGATTGAACCACGGCGAGGCATAAAACACTTTTAGCTAAAGTAAGAAAAACAGCATGAAGTAATGAAGGAATTGATTCGATACAAACGTACACTGCAACTGTCTGCAGGCACTGAGTGCTCAGGTGGAAGCGTGCGTTTGACCCGTCAAATATCAATTTGATTCTGGAGCACATTTGTGAGTGACAGTTTCCATCGCCCGATGCGTTTATTCGGTGAGGCTGCATACATTTCTGGGAAAAATAATATTGGATCGTCACATTTAGATGCTCGACTGTCTCTCCCTGCTGGCCTCTTGTCTGGTTCAGAGTGAAACCAATAAGAAAACGCCAGGGCTCAGATAATCACCAGCAAGTGTATGCAAACGTGGGGACGAACACAGAAAGGAATCAATCCCGGGAAAAACTGCCCGTAACACTGTAATGGAGGAAGCAGAGCGTCACTATACGATCCACGCATGGTGAAACATCTATTGATAATCACATCGGTCCTGCTCTCACAAACAGGTCTTCAGTGAAATCTGTAATTGAATAATGAAAGCCTGTTTGTGGCAGATATTTAACAGCAGATGTCAATTGACGGATATTCCTGTCTGTTCCAGACGATGCGCAGACATCAAAGGACGCGCATGTCTTGTCACATCTCCAATATCTTCTGAAGCCCCGAGACAAAATCCAGATAAGGAGTTCTGACGATCGACAGTGGCCATGACTTACAGTGACACGTTGCAGCTCTGCTCTGAATAAAATGACAGCAGAAGCAACAACGGACACATCAACCGGAACAACCATGCAACACGAAGTGAGCTGTTCTTTTTCTCCACCGGTGTTGCTATTATATTGTCCACCCACCCTGCGTTTGGGACTTCACACAGGAGACAACAAAGATAACTTTGACTACACATAATTAGTTCCTCACTGAAAGGTCTTGATGCCTTTCCCAAAAGACTGGAGTTGACACCATCATCAATGCAGCAGATGATACTTCATCTACATTCATTTAGCAATTTTCATTTCTTCGAGTTCAAGCAAACGTGTTCTTTGCGGTAAAAGTGAGAAGCTCTGACACTTTACAACATTCTTTGAACACCACTGGCCCTCTTAACATGGGATAAGTACGTCCCAGAGTTTCCTTAACACCTTTCAGGGTGTTGAGTTTCGCCAGAGTGGTTGAAGTTATGGGATAAATTAGAGGAATGTAAATCCGCTCAGGCTGCAGATGTGTTTAGAGGTTTTAATACCAAATTACATGCTTTGAACAATTCAGAAAGTGCTGGGAAGCAGGCAAAGCTGTAACGATCAAGTGACTTTGAAAGAGCCGCTCTAATTCACCACCAGTGCAGAAAAACAAAAGCACAGACTCTTACATTGTGAAGTTATCCCGACACAACTACATGTCTGGCTCTCTTGGTTCTACCAACCCCGTTTTGAATGTTGTTTTAACTCGTTGACCTCTTTCTCTCTCCCTTCAGGCGATAGACATGATCAGCACTGACGCCGCAGACAAACCAGACGCTGCGGTCTTTACAGACACAGCTCGCCAACAGCATTGAGCAATTGATGGACAAGAACAAATGATTCAAATGTTGCCTCAAAGCAAGAACGACTCCATCCAGATGTCTCGGCTACAGAGAAAACTTTAGTCCGGTGTCAAACACGGGACGGATCAATTAACCGGCGTAAGTTTGGCTAGTAACAAAAAAATCAGTTGATCACACCCCATTCTTATTAAATACTTTAACCTAAAACAGAAGATAATGTCTGATAATGACAATAAACAATTATTAAGGTGTACACCTTTTTGGAAATCTGCTTTCCCGCTGTTTTTAATATTTCTTAATGATAATTTATTGATCACACACATAAAGACTAGCAGAAGGTCAGAAATACAACAAGCTGGCAGAGATTAGAGAGTTAGCGTCCTGTTCAAGGACACTCCAGCAAAGTTGCTTCTAATTAAAGCCCCGAAATCTCAACAAACCACTCACCTGCATAGAACAAATGCTTGATTGCTTAAAAAGTCATTTTTATATCATTCATTCGGTTTTTACGGCTGAAAACAAGTGTTTGTATGTAGACTTTTTTAAATTCTCTGTGCATGCTGGTGTGGTAAATGGGGACTACAATAACCCCCTTCAAAGTCCTTGAAAGTGGGGACGTGAGGATGCAGATTGGGTGGCCAGGAGGGTGATTCCACTCCGCCATATTGTGTGAGTCCTTGGGAGAAGCATGCATAGACAGATGCAGTTTGTATCTGTCAGGCTGGATATGATCTACGACGCTGGGCCTCCAGCCAGCAGATGGTGAGAGAAATTAAATCTGTGACACAGACCGACACAATGGAGCTCAGAAATACAGTAGGGGGGGGTACACCTGAAGTTCGCTGTGTACGTGTGTGTGTGTGTGTGTGTGTGTGTGTCCCTGAACGGTTTAGTGTGCGTGCAAGTTTGTGCTCCTGTATTCATGCAGCATGTTATGACAAATAATAGCCGAAGACAGAAGTCAAACCTGTTCCACTTGAAAGCAAACGCAAACTTTCACACCTTGCATCATCCTGATCACACACCTACAGACATGAACTGACCACTTACTTTCTTCCACAACATGAGGAGACAGCTATTACAATTGCAGCTTGAACATTACAGAAAACAACCAGCATTCACAAAGAGAATCCGAGAGAGAGGGGGAAAGTAATAGGAATAGCAGTTACGCAACAGACCTTATTTTGGTCATTGTGGATGATTTGAATAGCGAGAAGGAGAGGATTAAGTTGTCGGAGAAGCGGGACTCGGTATTATATCATTCCGATATAGCTTCTGTATTTATCTGGCCTGGGAAGTGGCGCAATGCGATTTCTATGCTGTTCACCCAGTCAGGTTTGTTGTCCGCACTTGCTTGGCTCCTGAGATATTTATTACTGGCATTGTGTCGCTGTCATTTCTTGCCTCTGCACGGGGGACTATAATGCATGCCAAGCAAATAAAGGTATTTTTCTAACCAGTGAGGCTGTAATTTGTTTACTGTCACCAAACACAGGGCCACTAAATACATCCAACACAGTGAAGCGGGGACACTGCACTGAATTCCATTTTGAAACGTTTTCAACTGCGTGCAGAAAGCGACTGGTTTTGAACACTGCTGTATAATTATAATCCCAATCTTAAAATTAGAGAGGCACAACATGGACTCATAAGCAAAAGCGCTATTAATATTACAAGGAGCTGTATCACTCCAGAGTTAGATGTTTGGCATGTTTTCACCAAGCAAGCAGCTATTTTTTTTCCTCCAGTGGAGAAGCAAGGAACGCTTGCATATTTCTCATTTGACCTTTCCAAAACATTTTTTTTCTCTCGACATCTTGTGTTGAGAAACGCACTGCCGGGGAACTTCAAAAAGAGGTGCGCAGCTGGCCTGAAGGACAACCAGTTTTGCGGCAATGATGGGACTTTTGATCTGGTGCCGTTGTTTTTCCCACAGACAGGTCCACTGTCTCCCAAAGGACAAGAGAATCCAAGCACAGCAGAAAAATCAACAGAATATACCCGAGCGCCTGCTCACGCTGAAGGAACGTTCTCGACTCGCATGCAGCTCCGCAGATACCCGCTTGACATTTTAATGCTGGTTTTAACTTTTTATTGGGGAGGAATTTTGCTGAAACTGTTGAAAATTAGAGGGCGAGCAGATAAGGGTGACGACTTCCACTTCCCCACGGCTTGATATGACATTTGATTAATACAAATGAATACAACCACTTTGGCTGGAGATAAGGTTCCCGGGTTTTAAGCTTTTTGTTTTGGAAATACAGAACTAATGCAGAGCAAACAGCAATGCGAGCCATTTTATTCTCACACCATAAACGGAAATGTTTTTACAAGCATTTGTCTTTGTGATATGTGACCTGCTTCCAATTTTGAAAACAGTCCCTCTATTCATTGCCCCACAGAGCCTCATCAGTTTCATCATCACCGTTAATGTCAAGGCATGGTTTTGACACCACCTTTGTCATCTTCCTGATCTGAGCCATTGCATTTTACATTTGACATGCTCATCAAACGCTAACAGCTCTGACAATATGAAAGATTGCCTCGACGTGGAGAAGTGGCAGCACACTGCATTTAAGACTGATGTTGAGAGCCGAGGCGTCTTCTCTGGCCTGCAGTAGTTTATTTCATGCATCAGCGAGACAAGCACCATTTACCTGAACATTCACTGAGGCACTTCCATTCAAGAGGGGCGCTCAAGGTCAAAACATTCGGCATCGTTACCCAAGTAATGAGTCATTGTTTCCTCCGGTCATCTCTTTATACTACCACACAGCTTCAAAGCCACACTGTCCACTATATTATACAGATAGAGAGAGAGAACAGAGAACGTTATAGAGACAATAGGGCAGAAACTAAAGGAACGAGGGAATGAGACTGTCAAACACACCTCCCCCTCTTGACTCAGCGTTGTTATTTAGCCATACAAAGTCAGACCTGCACATAACTGACTGACTTGCTCGCTCTCATGCACACGCAGTCTAGGCAGGATGGTACGTTTGGAAAGTAATTTTGCATGTCGGCCATTGTTCAAAACATCAAAGTGAGAAAAAGATGATTACAGCCAAGGATCTTCCGATTTTGACTTCTGACAGTGTGTATATGACAATAAGAGAATACAACTCCGTTCCTCCCACTGTATGTATGTGTCTCTCTCACACACACACACACACACACACACACACAATGAGGGATGGCTGAGCTGACTTTGGGCCCATGTGTAAGTCTCAGTGGTGTGACCTCTCGGGCGGGGGCGTGAGAACCGCCAGGAACAAAGAGCAGGGCTGTTACAGCGTGACAGAATTACTGAGTGACTCGGGACTCATGACCGCAAAAGTGCTAAAGCCTGACTTCGGCTCTGGTGTGAAAACATGCCTTTGCAACTCCCAACAGGTGAGTGGCACGCTAAACTATACAGCCGGGGCCATTGGTTCGACTCCACAGTGGACAGAACTCCAAAAACAGATGACGTGCATATTCATGACTACACAACTGGTAACATTCATCTCTGTCATTATCTGACAGCCTTTGACCCAGTCACTGACTCAGAAAGTGAATTAACTGCCAGTGAAGTCAACTTAAAATGGTGAGTGAAAAATTTGACACAACACTTGTGTTTCTATGCAAAAAATGAATCCCTCCAAGGGTATTCTTGAAGACTGCTGCTGTTACCTTCAGTGAGAAGTTGGCAGTACTGACACAATATTGTATTCGGCTAAACAAATCCCAAGCAAGTGATCCAGACACTATAATGCACTTCTGAACCGTGGTATTTTAATTATACAGCCTACCTATGAGCAAAGTCAAAGCACGTGTAAAGCTGTGAATATGACCGCCATTATCCATATTTTGCAGGATTGGAATTACAAAATAAAGAGCCAGTATATGAAAGAATCATAATTAATGCTCGACCGTCCTTTGCTCTGCTAAAACCTGTAATCCAGATCGACTTAGTGGTATAATGACTTCACTATTCTCACTGCCTCTCCGGATGAGGGTGCTCACTGCAGTTCATGTGGATGCAAACTCACATGTACTTTAAGTCACATGTGAGAAGTGTGCGGCTTTTCTTTTGGAATGCAAAAACAGGAATACTATACGTGTATACTTATGAAGACCCTTTTTCAACCTTTATTTAGGGACGTTTTACATGTTTTTAGGCAACGCATAACTTTTGAGTTTTCTGCCCAGGACAGCTACACTCCTCTCTTATTGGTCAGTGGGCAGCTTGACTGCTTCTGTGCCTTGCTCAAGGGCACCACAATGACTGTAATGAAATCATTGAAAGTTTACCAAAAGCGCAGCTGGTTTCTTTTTTCGCTTTCTCCAGATTTTTTTCAATCAATTGATTCCAAACAGCGACATACGTGACACCGACTGCTACAACCTCCAGGCCACCACCGGCCCATTAAGGAGGAGGATCATTGGTCCCCGTCTGTTTGCTGCTGCCGAGTGTTTTCTTGTGTACTGCTGCTGATATGAACTTGACGTATCGCTACGGCTACAAACAATAGCCTAAATACAGAGCCGAGCTGACAGCATTGCTCCGTAAGTGTGTGTCTTTGTACCGAGTGTGCTTGTGTAAGTGAACATGCACGATCCTGTGTGTATGGTGGTGCGGTTTCTGTGCATGTATGAACAGGCCTCGGGGTGCTGGAGGAGCAGAGCGGTTATTTTGATTAAATATGATGTGTGGTTCTGTTCTCTACCAGCCTCTGGAAGAACAAGGAACTACTTGAGAGGTTAGAACAAAACGCAGAACCACTTATTTAAGGACTGTACTCCTTTATTACATTCAAAAGATGTTCCTCCATTTGTAATTTGATGTATTTTAAATAATACATCAATAATTCAACTATAATGTAAACTATATGTCTAACCTCATTACATAAATTCCAATTATTTACAGTAGAAAATCTGTATGAAGATATTTTTGGATGACAACAGGTGGAAACAACATCACAGGAACAACCATTGTAAAATATAAGCTCATATGTTTTTGGATTAGATTCCTTAGGCTACTGCCAGCAGATGCAAAACAACTTGCCAACGTTCTAATAAAGTCCTAGTTTGGAAGTAAACATCCGTCTCTCTTCACCTTAATGCTCTACGAAGAAGCCGTTGGCTTACTTTGGCTGTCTGCCACTTCACTCGGAACACGTAGCGTGAAACCGGCTTGTTTGAGCTTGTGGGCTGAGAGCAGCTGTCCACAGCTTTTTCTTTTATGAACCTACTGGTACATTGTTCTGGTTTGTCAGACCAAAACAATGAGCACAGTGGCTCACCTCTGCACAGAAGTGCAAATTCAGGAGTTGACTGGCAGCGGAATCATCAACACTGGAAACCTTTTCTTCTGTCGTCCCTCGATTTATTATTATCAAAAAGAAGATTGATGAATGCAGCTTTAATGCTGCTATAAATGTATGCGCTAGTAAAGCCCAACAGATAAAAGCATGCATCATAAGCTACGTGTCTGAATGGTACTGGACTCCGGGTCGAGCAGCTACAACACTCAGCACGGGATCGCAGAGAGAGAAGATGACTTCATGCAAAGCACGTCTGCTGGTGACAACAGTTGCTCAACATTGAGTAAGACTCTGTTGCCGTCTTTGTCATGATCTCATTTCATCGATGTGATGTTCGTGCAGTTTGTTTGTGCAGCATTCCTCACGATACAGTGCAAAAGAAGAGCTTTCTTTGCACAGGAGAAAAGTCCCTTCGGGAAGATTACGCAAGCCGATGATTTCATCAAATCAGCGTGGACAGATGAAGAAGAAAAAGGAAGGGCGGGTGTAAGAAAGATGGGATTCAAGGCGGGGATGGAGAGGTCGTATTAGAAGGAGAGGGGGTCTGCTTTCATGCCAGTGTAATGGCTGCCGAGCTGCCGAGCTCTGGAGCTTTTTTTCTTGGAAGTTTCTAATGAAATCAACTCCTACTGTGACTAGCACCCGCATGGCAACATTACAATCAATTAAGGAGGAAATCCATGCTCACAGCTCAGTGATGCTCAGTGATGCGCAGGGAGCGGTGCGTAAATCGCACACATAACTCTATAGGCGAGGAGGGGAAAGAGGTCCATGGAGGTCAGAGTAGCCTGTAGGCATGGAGGGGAGCTCTTTAAGTGTAGACGAGCGAAAAAATGTTATATATTCATGTAGAGCGTTTTTCTTAAAGTTCTTTGGTTAAGCAGGGAAACGCTGACATGTACACGTATATCTAATATTCATTATAAGGCTTTTGATGAGGCAATTTAAATTTTTTTTTATTGATTATAGGGTTACTTTGCTGTTTTCGGACAAGACTGACTGACTCCTTGAGATGAGGAGACAAATTAAATATAGTTTTATAGCCAATAAATGGTAAATATTTCTTACATATTCCTTGCATTTTTTTTTCTGACCATGTGGAGATTACATTAAGATAGATCTGCTCCCTCATGACACCAATACCAGGAATCCTGAGCATTTGCAAACGTTTATGTATGAATTATTAAGCTAAACACTCCTACTGGCTTTGGGATGTACTGGAATAAAAGCTTTAAAAAGCAGCAGAAGCAGCAGCAAAGGGAGGAGGGGGGAGAGAAAAGAGTAAGAGCAAAAGTAAGATGGAGAAAGAAACCAAGCGAGAAAAAAAGGGACTTATCTTACCTTCAAGCACTGTAAGCTTGGCACTGGTGTTGATCTCGCCAGCAATGTTGGTGGCTGTGCACTCGTAAATGGCTTCGTCTCTGTGTGTGCGCAGTGGCTGGATCCGCAGTACGGAGCCCGAGCCGTCATCAAACTCAATCACCTACGACAGCCACAGCAAAGCAAAAGGGCAGCAATGGTATTTTTAGGGACTTTATTGCAACATATATATGTTTTCTGCAGCATTATCAGTTTCTAAAAGCATGTTTTCATGTCGTGGTGCAGAATTTAGACTTTTTCAGAAGTAAAATATATACGTCTGTTCAAACTTTCCTCTTAAATACAAAAGAGAGACCACTACGATCTTTAAAGAGAATGATATTGTTAAAAGACATCCCAAAACACTGTGGTGTACAGCAGCATATCATCATATCAAGGAACACCAAACAGGAGTATAATCGCACCCCCGGCTCCAACAACTGCATTATGCTACCGAGGAAAGACTGGTCAGAAACAGTGGGAGTTCCCACGTACGGCACTTCCTTCTGTTCGCATGGGTTCAAAAGAAGGAGGGGAAATACATCAAGTAATACATCAAGGGGGGTGTATGGCTAGCAGCGGTGGAGCTGAGAACCAGGAGGGGGAAGGATGAGGGTGTGAAAGAGATGAAGAAGACTGTATAAATCAAGATGGAAGGAGATTAAAGAGAAGGGAGGCCTGTCTGGTCTCGCTTGCAGAAGAGAAGAGTTGGTGTGATGCTCAATAATAGGGCAATTGATTGCGTGCGCTGTGCGAGTGTGTGCTGTGTTTAAACACTGTGCGTGTGCATGCGTGTGTGGGTGTGTCTGTGTTAATGAGAGAGGGTTGGAAAAGGCAGTCTGAAGCCCACGCCTGTAATATTTCACATCACGTGTGTTGTGTTTGTGCCAGGTGTATTTATGTTGTTGTTGTGTACATGTGGGTGTTGTATGATCTGTTCACAGATCTGAGAGTCACGGGTGAGTGCTCACCTCAAAGCGCTGGGAGCTGACTTTCTTGCCTTTCTTCATCCAGGTGATTCTGGGTTTGGGCTCCCCGGTGGACAGGCACACAAACGACGCAACTCCTCCCGAGATGCCCGTCTGGTCCTCTGGGGATTTGACGAAACTTGGCACGGCTGAGGAAGCCGGAGCAAAGAGGGTAGAGGGAGACGGAAAGTGATAAAAAAAAGAGGGAGGGAGAGAGGCAGGGGAGAAGCAGAGCAGAAGGGAGGGGGAGAGAAGAAGGTGATGTTAGTGCATACTGCAACTTGGTTATTTATGGGTATCATTTTCTCCACACAAAGGCTAAAACGACAAAACCCACACTGTTTGCCTCGCACACCTGCAGCTCAGTCACGGGAGGAACATCCAGTCTTTGTGTGCCTGTCACTGTATGCTGTTCAATTCCTCGCCTCTGCTTTGACACGCCATTTGAAACCGCAAAGTTTTTCAAGCGAAAACAATGAAGTCGCGGTTCTAACTCTTGAACATGAGGGATTGCATTAAACCTAAAGGATAAAACAAGATAAGCAGACTAACTCCTACTCTTCAACAAAAAGAAAAAGACAAAGAAGAGCAAGATGCGGGTAAATTAGACACCGTGGGAGTTTATCGGGTTTTTTAGCATTCAAACTATCTTTGATTTATGAGGCATGAAAACTGGTTGGCATGTCCTAAAATCTAAACAAGGATACTATATGTTGTGATTCTGAAACCTCAGTGTGACGTCCTACATAAAGTGTGTTTACAACAACACAGCGGACTACCTTGGTGAACACCTGTTGAATTCCCCCGTTTGCCTTCAGGGTGCTTTTACCAAGCGCCACACCCAACATCATTGTGCGCAGGACAATGGAGTGTGTGAGTGTGTGTGTGTGTGTCAGCGACAGCCTGTCTAAGTTGACATGATTCTACAATGAGCGCAGCGTAGCTCCACGCTATAGCCGCCGTGCTCTATGCTTTATTTACGGCCTCAGACGTGCATAATACGTGCCTGACACAATGTCCTCCTTACCAGCTCCGTCAGCTCGTGTTTCAGCTCCAGAGTCATTAAAGAGGGAGGTGGGGGAACACCTAAACCGCCATGGTGACGAGCAGACGGCCCCGTGGAGACGCGCACAATGGGGTGAATCATTACGCTGTATACACAGAGGAGACGCCAGCCGTCTCCCTCCAAGGACACGCTGGGGAGAATCCAGCAGTGGCTGCCACCATTCCTTTCTGTTTTATGTGTTCTAATATAACTTTGGTGGGAGACGGGGAGGTGGCGGGGAGGGGGACATAACATTGTACCTTGAATCTTTCTGATATGGATAAGGACTTCAGTGAGCATGCGCTCCAGGTCTACCTGCTGCATGGTCTACCTCTGCCCTCGCTTGGTGAGAGAGAGAGAGAGAGAGAGGTGGTGGCGTCTGCCGTTGTTTAAGAGCTTTCTTCAACACACAATAAAAGTCACTGTCAAATACCTGTCACGTTAGCAAAAGAGATGAAAGATAAAATGGTTCTTTGCTTAAAAAAAGAACAATGACGATAAGCCAACAAGGACAAAAACACAATCAACTCCACAGCATTTTACAGAACACTGACAGGCTGAAGTGTGCTGTAGTGCAGTGTGAGTAGTGTGTGAGTAGGCAGTTACACCGTAATCCGACAAGCATACATCCATCAGACCTGAGTGTCAGCGTTCTGACTTCCAAGAGTTCCTGCTAACATCTGTCCATAGCGGCCCCGTTTAAGTTGTGAGGGCTTTCCCACGCTGTTGCTGAGACGGAGGATCAGGCCGCATTAAACAGTTCTCGGCAAATGCCTCAAAATGAAAGGCTGTAAGCTCATGTATATGCCAAAAAACATGTAAGTTGAGGAAGCACTGGATCTTAGAAATCACAGGGATTTTTTAGGATAAGTGGAAGAAAAGGGGAAACTGGCCCTCGCTGAGCTTTTCCTGTATTAAGCTTCTTAAAAACGTAGAAGATAGTTAACCTTTGACTATAAGGGGAACATTCGAAGCTGTCCATTGTTAATCCAGATCTCACCGAGCATTCGATCGCAGGTTAATAGTTGCCCTAATACACTCGAAAGGGCAGAAGCATACATTTCTGGACTGAGCACAGTTCCTCCATCACTCTGCCACGACTGGCGGGTAATGATATCAAACTGCTGGGCTTGTCAGTTCTTTTCTTAGAGAGACAAAATCCAGACTCGACCCTTTTTTTTTCTGCCCGTGTCCCATTTTCCTGGCTGTCAAGGCACTTGTCACATGAGCACAATGGCCGGGACGAGGTGGAAAACACATACACTCTGTCTCCAATGACTGCGAGCTTTGAGCTGCACTTTTTCTCAGCTTTGATACATCACATTGAAAACTCCTATGTTGACACTCGAGGCTTTAACGCGTGCACTCACCTCGCTGGCATGTGTAGGAAGTGCTGCCACACCTGTCAGGCCCGGTGTGTTGGTTGCAAGGTGCCACAATTTCAGGGTGGAGGTTATCGACTCGTATTTACCACATTCTGTTTTTTTCCGCGCTAACAAGATGAATGCGCTGCTCTAATTACTGAGGCTGTCGTGTAAACACCTCAGCTGGGTTATAAAAACCAAAGCAGATAGATAAGCATAGCTGGATTACAAGTCAATCGTTCAATGTCGGGGTTATAATTACCAAATTAATGCATCAGAAAGATCAGAAAGTGATCCACATGCAAAACAGGTTGCTGTACACAACAGCAGCATGCCTGGTGGTGGTGGTGAAAAAAAAGTTGTTAGTAGAGCAAAAAGGCTTTCATGTTACAACTAATGAATGGAATAAGTTAATCAAAGCGAAAAACAGGCCACACAAGCAAAAACCTTATTTTGTGGGACTAATAAGTTGTTTGTTGTATGCTACCACACACACAGACATGATTATCAAACAAATCATAGGGTTATTAGGGAAATTAATGCAAACCATTTTAACTCCTAATGTTTAAAAGCGTCATACAAAGTGCTAGCTTAGTCTAGCCCTAGTTGTTCGTCATAAATTGTCACATTTAGCAATTATGCTGCAGCGTGTACACAAAGCAGGTGTATTCTCCCTTATGATCACAAGCATGCATAGCTGTGCTCGATTGACTTGAAATGTAAATGTGAGGGCAGGCTATGGTGAATATCCTCACAGATATCAGCTTTAGACAGGACAGAGGCTGCTGATTGCTCTGTGCAGGGGGATTAAACAGCTCCTCTCAGTAAATCTAATACCTGCAGCAGTATTTCTGAGGTCTGAGGTCGTTAGAGAGATAAAAAGGTACCCTGGGGGGGGGGGGGGGGGGGGTACTGCTACAGGTGTTTTAATTCTCACTCGATAGATATGAAGGTTTTGGGGAAGGGTAATCAGGAACACCTGTAAATGTACCGCAGACAACTTTCTCAAGGACAGCACAAGAAATTGGGTCGGATGACGAAACTCATATGGGTCATATTTCAGCACAAGAGCGTTTAAGAGACTGGATAAAATGGAAAGTGGTTTACTCAAATATATTTTGAAAACAGTGTTTTGCTGAGCAGCGTATCTGTTTGCTATGCTTCCTGAGCAGCTTTACGGTTTTCTCTTTCATCCTTCCAGGGGCCTCAGAGCTTGTAATAAATGCAGAGACAGCAGGGAGAGTCACGTAAATGGCACTTGTGTGGCTAACAATTAGTGTATTCCCAAGCCTGCCACAGGGCCCGGTGAGAATTACTCTGCGGTGTAGAGTGTCAGGGATCGATACACACGCGGCAGAGGGAAAACCATTAATTCTTATTAATAATAGATTAGCAGGTTATCATTTTCATGAGGCAACACTTAGTGAAAATTTGTCTGATGGCATCAGCACTGGTTGTATTAATGGAACACTTCCATTAAGGCCTTTTCGGGCCATTAGCAGGCAACTTGTTTGCAATTAATTCCATATAAAGCTGCCTCCCCTGCAAGTTATTTACCCCAACAAAGCAACTGCACTTCAGGCTGTTTGTTTAAACCAATAAACATCATGTTTGCTATCTGCACTTGTCTTTTACAGCTGAACACCAGGCACTGAGCATTGTGTTAACCCCCCCTCCCCCAAATGACACTTGTACACAGTACATGTTAGAATTTATGCTGACGGACCTTCAGACTGAATTATATGAAGCAGGGTTAGCCTCTCCTTGGTCCATGTATCTGAGGTTAACTTGATTTATTTTTATTATCTCAATTTAAAATGTTATCTCTAATCTGTCAAATTGAGTTCACATTAGAGATAGCAGAGCAGCTGATATTGTGCAATACCAGCTCCTCCACTATAGTTCCCCTCACTGTGAACTAGATAAACATATACTGTCTATCTATATAATATACAGAGTAAGGTGAGTGAGACATAGTATGAATGTTTTTAGCTCAGATAATTAGGCCTAAATCTTTAGCATCAACGTATAGAGATACAAAGGTTCAGTATTTTCACCTCGCACCGAGAACATCCTGGTTTCTGGGTGATTTCTTATTTCCCCGCATGTTTGAACAGGTTTTTGCTGGATAGTCTTTTGTTGCACTACCCACTCCCACTCATTGACAGTCAGTTCACACTGCATTCACTCGTCATAACAGAGAACCCCCCCCCCCCCCCCCCCCAAAAAAAGAATGATAGCGTAGTGGCGGAAGATTGATGGAGCTTTTAAAGCATAATCAGAACTTCAGTGAAATCGCAAGAGCAACACCATTCATCATCGCTGAGATACTGTACTCAAGGCAGCATATCTAAACCTATAGAGGAGAAAGGGAAAAAGAAAAACATCAAGCTTTCAATACCCTGGTGGACCATGAAGACGGGCTTTCTATCAGGCCTTCCAGCCTTCAGTGAATTATTCAAGACAGCGGAGAACAAGAACTCTAAGTGCAATTACCCATCAGTCCTCTCCTCCCAGTGTGAGCAGCATTAATGTAATGGCTTTCATCTTCTCAAGCCGATTATAAACGAAGGAGGCATCGCTCAAGTCTGCTCTCTCTCTCTCTTCTTATCCGTCAGTCAATAAATGACATTTGAAGACAAATTGGTGACCAATGCCTGGAGCGGACATTTAAAATGAGCTGTTTGAAAGACATGCGAGGATAAATGCTTCAGTGTGTACTGTTTGATGGTGATGGTGAGAACGTGAGGTTTTATATTACTTGGGGATAGAGGTGGAACGATACAGGATTAAATCGCAGCACAACAACACTCACGATAAGTTGATCGTGGTGAATTTCTATTCGTGGGATAAGCGTGAATATCGTCAAAGCTGTCTAAGAATACACTCACTCAGGAAAAATATGCTATTTTAATGAAAATGATGGTTATACAATGAGGGCAAAGAATACTTTATGTTTTACAGTTCCTCTTCTCAATGCCAACACCCGTAATGTATTGCTGGTTGGAGACTGACCATATCATTATCTGAGTGGATGGTCTGCCACACAATGGCGACAATGCAAATGTAAAATGCTAAATCTCTCTTTGTCTCCAATGTCCAGGATGTTAATGCAGTATGTGGCCCTAAGCTACAAGACGAGCCAGCGAACGTCTTGGCTGAACTGCACAGCTCGTCTGCATGAACCCTGAGGCTACATCACCACCCATGTTCCTTTCATTCACTTGATGAAACATTGTCATGAAACCAAGTGTTTTTCCCCCCATTCTGAAACTGTGAAGGACTGACTGACTGTAGCATTTGGAGGCATGCGTGGGTGGGTAACAAAATATGAAGAAGGAAAAGAAAAGCACATTTTGAATGCGGCTTGAATATGCAATAAAGCACATAGCATGACATCTTTGTAATGGAAATCCAAGCTACTCTGTAAAGTTGCTGTGGGAATACGAAAGGAGATTCGGGGGAAATGATTGGGGGGGGGGGGTTGTTAATGCAGCTGGGTGAAGTCCAATGGTCACCTTGGATCGGACCCTGAAATTAATAGACCATATTGGAGAAAATGTTAAGTGTGTTAGTTAAGTGATCCCTTTGGGGGGTTCGCCGCTGAGATGGATCCTAGCTTCTCCCATTTTGGGGTTGGCTCATCATCCATCACCACACACCCCCGTGCGACCCCACTAACCTCATTAATTTGCCTCCCCTAGATTAGCCCTCCCTCAGAGACCACAAAGAGCCCCTACCATTGTTCTCCACGGCTCACCCACACGGCCCTGAGGTCTCAAGTAATTCAACTCTCCACGAGGCAAAATTGAGGGAGAAATTTAATTATGTTACTGTGGGGACATAGAACAACGGAGAAATTCTGGCTTTGCTCCAGCAGGCTCTTTGTTGCTTCCCTTATGATTTGGCATCTTTGAAATGCTGGGGTGACCATTTACACATGGAGAAATAATGCTTTATGCTGCAACATGTCCGCTGGCTGATTGGGGTGACTTGCCTTGTACTTGTACTTGAGTTGTACTTCTTGGAGGATGCTCCAACAGTGAACAATACTTGTGCCTGTACATTACGATATTATGCCAGCCATCTTGAAATTCCCCAATCTCAAAAACAGCTGTATGGGCACAAATCAAATCCTCATCAACCCTTCAAAATCTCTGGTAATATTGGATGATTTGAAATCGAAGTAGCAAAACATTAAGTAAGAATGTAAGAGTTAACGATGGGGGATTTACGTGTCTTTTGTCAATACATTCATCGTTATGAACCAAGACTTTGAATGTCTTCCTCCATCTGTCCTGTTCTGGAGGGACACCGGCAGTTCTTGTCGTCCTGTGGCATTGCCCAATCCGGGACACAGCAGAGGGTTTGGGTGACTGCCTCTGGCTCTGCTATTGAGCTCCCTAATTAAACTATTAATCTCACATCATTAACCCCCGATGACCCTTTCCTCCGTCCATCCTGACATTGCTGCACTGGTTTATGAAAACAACTTTCCATCAAATCTCCCCAAACTCTAAATTGCGTTCTTTATCTTGCAGGTGTTTTTCCACACACACACACACACACACACACACTTCTTTCTCGGAGTGCATTTTCTGTTGTTCAGCTGTCCCTCCTCTTCATCCTCTCTACATGTGCCTGTCTGTATGATGTGTGTGGACCACAGCTGTGCACAAACTGCATTACTCTCCAAGTGACTCTCCAAGGTGGATATGGTTACTTTTAATTAAAAAAGAATCCATTTTCTATCCCTGTCAGTTTTTGAACTGGGTGACCATATGGACACTAAAAAATACAATCCAATTTCTAGCCACCCAGCCCCCCCCCCCTGTCCCGTCTGGCCACCCCTCTCCAAACCACTTTGGCACTTCAATCACATTAGTCCATTGTAGGAACTTTATAAATTGTCAAATCAATCAATTGCACTTGTCTTGTGGGTTGTTCTTTTAAGATATTGGTATTACCTGTATATCTACCATTGGAACTCCTTAGCAGTTTATCCATTGGTCAATAAAGAAACTCAAAAAATACTAACACACTACAATTAATCGATTGGTGGTACGTGGGGAGGACATAAATAAGACACTCAAAGGTTGAGGCATGCGGTTTGTCGTAAAAAGTCCCATTCAACTCATTAAGTTAATTATGGTCCCATTGTAATCCTCCTGCCACGGGGAGTGAAAGGAGCAGGCTTGGACATAAAGGCCCCGGTGGTCTTGCCGCGCCTCACACTAAAAGCCACCTGAGATTATAACGTGAGAGGCACGAGAAGAGACACATACATCAAAAGCGTATTAAAGCCAATGAAATAACTCACAATGGCAGCACTACAAAAAGATAACCATTACATTTATGTGCTGGGTATGTATGTCTTTGAGGCTGACCTTCGTGTAGCAGGAGGCCGTACAGAGAGCTGCTTGATCAGGCCGAGCTCCCCGGGGATCGATGAGACGTCTGCGATCAGTACTCAGAGTAATCGCCCCGTATTGCATGCCTGCTCAATGACGATGTAAGATGGACGACGTTACAGGGCTCCTACATTGATATGGCTGCTGGAGGATTTCTTGTACTTATTTGTGCTTCTAAATCATGATGAATTGTACTATTTTGAGTGTTAACAAACAAACATTAGAACAACAACTGTTGAAATGTAGCCACCCTAAACCAGCACACAATGCACTGTGAATGGAACAACATATACTTTCTTTATGCATTTTCAAGGAGGAGACAAGGACACCAGACAGAACCCATGTAATCAGAATCTTGCCAGGCACCCCGCCCATAATATCTGTCTGGTGTCTGCCCTGTAATGCAGGAAATCCAAACCAGAACTATCAAGTTCACATAATTAAGTTGCATCAAAATTACAGGCTGGATGAAATGCAGACAACCCTGCCATTAGCGGTAGGTGTTATTTTTTGCCCCCCGACGGTCTTACTTTAATTCTATGTCTGTTTGCTTTGCAGTCTGGGTAATAGCAGGTCTAGGCATTTCTCCATGTGTGCTTAGATTAGACTACAACCACAGGTTAACCTGGGACCAGAGCCAGGCTTCTCTGGAAGTCTACACGCTTGTTTTATCTTTCCTTTAAGCTGAAATTCCATCTTTTATCAAGTTCCTCATTTATCTCTGCGTGTTTGGGTGGATCGTCAATGAAAGCGCCTGTGCTCACTTGTCACGGGAGAGTATCTTTGTCTCTTAATTAAAATGCTTGGCTCAGGTTTTTTATCCGTAAATGATATGATTACCCGAATTTGACACCAGGGCAATCTTGGTCTCGTGGAGACAGAGAGCTAAAAAGGACTATGTACTTACAAAAGTAAAGATAGTGCAGAACATTGTCCAAATGAACCCATTGTTCACGAAACTGAACACAGTAGAATACAAGCTAGCTAGCTGTTTCTAGCTGTGTGCGATTCTTTAAATGCCTCTGTATTGTTTGGCTACTGAATATAAATATTCATCAAATATTGTAGAAAAATACAAAATATGTTCTCTTCAATATTAAATAGCTTGTCGCTCAATATAGATAAAAACAGCACAATAGCAGCACAGCTTAATAATCACCGACCCGTCCAAACTCTGGGCCGCACTGCACTTCTGACAGACTCTGCAAGCCACATGCCATTCACTATTTTTATTGATTTAGCTTTTTGTTAAACAAACAAAACATGTGACAGATTATGCAGTGTCTAATTAATATCGCGGAGTCTGCGATGCCCCTTTCCTTTATGATCTCTTAACAGCATATGCATGTGAATCCATTCTGTGCATTCCCTTGGTGGCAATTCAAAAGAAAGAAAAGAGGAGCACAGGTACACATAACATGACCATAAACAAGCAATAAAGAAATGACTGACACTGCAAATATTGCTTTGTCAAGGAGAGTGCCATGGCAATAATTCACTGTCCAAAAATAGTCTTACAGTTATTTTATGTATTTCCTCCGGACAATTAATTATCAGCAATTCCTACTTTATGCGAATTCTTAAGCAACTGCTGCTATTCCAAGTTTTTTTTTATTTTTTTTATCAGGATACAATGCCTCCATTGTATTCTGATAAAAAAAACAATAAAAACCTTGGAACCAGACGTATTGCAACATCTATCAAGTCTTACTTGATTTGGTCCGATCACATTACAGGCTGAGCAAAGACAGTCCTGCCAGACCGCAGGAAGAAAAAAAAAGACAGGAGGGCAAAACTTTTCTGCAAGGTCAGGTTCACACTGATACAGTGGGAAGATCTAGACGCACCGCAAGAGACAAAGATGACAACACAGGGCTGAGTGAGACGAGGCAAAGGGTAAAGAAAAAACAAATCCTACTGGACCCATGTATGAGAGCACAGGGCAGTTGGCGTGCTCGGTTTGGGGAATGGGAAGGGTTGGGATATAATTGAATTACAGTGACAGCACTATAGGGGGAGTCATGTGCTGAATTAGATCTGTCCCTGACCCCGTCTTCGGCGGGGCAGTGCTTCTTGGCCGCTCCCGAGACCCGAAGGCAGAGCAACAGTCACGCATCTTTCTGAGCGCCTTCTTCCAGCCAAAAGCGTCATTCAGGTCGACAGACAGACGCAGAGGCTGATGGAGCATCACTCTGTGCAATGTACGCTTATTTTTAGCCCTCTATGCATTGGGACATGCATTAGACGCGCTGCTATTTATGTTTGTTGGAATCCACCAAATACACAGAATGTAAATTAAATCTGTATTCTATTTGAAATGCACTGCACAGCATAAAATCGTGTTCTCTGTGAATGTGCAACAATGTAGTGGGTTATAATATCAACTAAACATTATACTGTGAGTCTCTTTAAACAAGGTAAACGTCTACAAAAGGGGCTGCATTCATTCGACTGATCGCTAGGTAATCTAATACACCTGAAAGTAGTCTAAAAGACAGTGCTTTTTACCCTCCCATTGTGCTTGATTGTTGACCATGTGTGTCGCAAACGAGGGCCTTAAAATCCTCTTACTGTAAAAATACTTGTAAAGCTTAAAACATAATCAGATTGTGCAGGAAGCAAGGCAGGCCTTCACAGGTGAGTGGGGTTACTTACTGTCTGCCTGCGAGGAGAACACCATGCAGATGAGTAGAAGCAGGAACGGCAACGCCTCTCTGGGCAGGCGGGGCCCTGCCAGGTGACTGTGAGGCCCCATGTTCCAAGATGGCACTGCTCCCTCCTCAGTCCCAGCTAGACACGTCCCACTCTGACAGGATCAAAGACTAACACCTGGGAGACAACAGGAGCACAGAAACATTAGTATTCAAACCCCACGATATATATTTGCATATATTTGAAGGAGCATAATAACACAGTAATGCAGGGATATCAAACGCAAGTCACAGAGCAGAAGCAGAGGAGTTGGAAATGTTTGCGTGTTTGTAAGTAAAAAAAACCCCTCACCCTGGGCTTGTAAGACAACAACAAGATCTTTGGTCGCGATCAACAAGGCGCCCAATACTGAGAACAAAATCCTGCTCGGGGCAGATGAAAATACAAGCGGAGCAAACGTAACACGCAAACTACATCAGCAGAAGAGTTAGGGAACAAAATGCAGTGCGGTGCAACAGAGAGAAATCATGGGAGGAAATAGCAGGAACCAAATGGGAGGACAGAGCTCAGCATTAAGCTCCTCAGCCATCCTCTCACACAATGGGGATCAGCTGAAGACCCAGAGGACCTCCTGAACAGGACTCCCTAAGGGCCGCCGCCCACTTAATGTTCCCCATCAAGAAATTGAAAACGGTGTCTTCCAGATGGGTTCAAATCACACTTAGTGCCATGATCTCATAACATGACAACATATATGTACATTTACATACAACACAACCCAAGGGGGGGGCATGGTTGGTCAACAAAGCAGCAGCAGGTGCACCACAAATGAACCATAATTAACAGAGCAATAAAACAGAAAGCATTGCGCCATTGCCTTAAGTAGTGGGTGGTGACACACAAACAGAGGCTGCCCCTCAGATTAAACCGCAACGGCATTGATTGTTATTATTTGTAGGATTAGATTTAGTATAGGAAATTACTTAGCCAGCTGATAGGATTTGGATGTATGACCTTAAGTTTGTTATAGCCCGCAGTTTCGATGTCTAATGCTGTTATAAACATAGTGACTGTGTATCCCCATAAATTGAGCGAATTAAATTGCTTATCCTTACACTCTTGCCCATGGCCATCTTCGATGAGTAATCATAACGCTCTTATGAAGACCACAGTATGGTAGAGGATAGATATCTCTCTCTTGATGGAAATAAAGCAGCATCTCTTCAGAAAAAATGTACAAAGAGTTTTTAAAGTTTCAAAGTAAGCCTACTTTTGTCTTCAAGGGCTCCTTGACAATGATTCTGTCCAAAGCTTTGACAAGAGGCCTATTGGAACTGAATTGAAAACTTCCTCGGCTCGTCTGCTCCGTCTCACTGTCGGGTTTATAGTGGCGACCGAACAATACTGATTGCTGATATTTGTGAAGAGAGAAAGAGAGGCGCTCGCAATGTGGAATATCTGGATATCTGACTGGCCGGGTGGCCAGTCAGCTTTCGTTCTATTCAGTTCAGCTAAATAAGTCAGAGTGTCAGGTACACAATGCCTCCAGTATCTTGAGGTAAGAAAAACGTTCCATTCTTAAGCCTGTGGAGGTGTTGAGTAGCCCATTACTCATGTGGCTACTTCAATGGGTGTGGAAGCACAGAGGAAAGAAACGTAGACGTCGGGCAACCCTTCGACCACCCTCTTTGTGAAACAGAACCACGGAAAACACAGGCAGAGATCTGAGGAAAGCTAAATTTCAATAGGTTCCTTTTTTCTTCTTGGCCGAGTAAAGCGATGTGATGGAATGGTATGCGTGAGTCACGGTGTAGGGGCCTCACCTGAGCCCGGCTGCAGACAGGTATCATCGACAGCCAGCTCTTCATCAGATTGTCACTCATAGGAATGTGCCTCTGGGCATTCATGTCTACTTAACTGATGCAATACACCTTGCATCGAAGGAATTTCCAAACACTGTGTGCAGCCGAGATCATCTATCACCAGTGGAAGTTAAAGCTGCGATTGTATCGAGCTGTATTATACATCTCCCTGCATGTGGACTTTTGAGAAATACCCACAAAGTAATGACGAATAAATTGAACACCTTCTGAGATTCCCTTGCGTCCTCACCTTCACTGCTAATGAGAAAGCAGCTCGTTGCTGCTGTGTTAAGCTGTGACAGTCTGGAGAAGACAGCGAAAACACAAATACAACTGCTCAGGGTGCCACAGAGTTGGATCCCACCCCCACTCTGCAACCAGGATTACAGACATTTAGGCCTCATTTCTATTTCAACCTAATACCCCAAGTTAGCTTTTGCAAAACGGGTGTAACTCACATCAAGTTTGTTGGCTGACAAATTTGTTTTGACACACTTTTTTTTGTACGCAACGTTGGTTCATGACGGCGGGTAGAGAGAGGGAGCGAGCCTGATGGAGTTGGCCACTCTCCGTGCTCCCAACCCTTGGCGGTGGAGGGATATCTTTTACAGCAGATGCCAGAGAGAGGCAGATGCTTTTCATCTTCAATGAGACAAATTCCTCGAGCGAGGTTTATTCTTTATTTATATATAGCTGCTTATTTATCCCGTCGCAGCTCGGTGCCTCCCAGCTGCACACAAATACTACGGGGGAGACACTCGCCACAATGTGCATTTGTGCTACTGCGAGAGGGACAGGGCACCAACGTGGAAACGGTGCAGTGTGATCCAAAATCTGAGGCAAGTGTCTCAGTAACACAGGAAACATTGTTCGCAACTACGTGGGAGCACGAGAGAAAAAAGACAAACGTAGGGGCGGATGGCTGGCCTTGTGAGATTGTATGTGAATCCTTCTGTCTCGTCAGTGACTTCATTCTGAAGCCTGGTTAGTGCACGAGTAAGAGAGGAAAGCGTGCGTGACGGAGGAATAGTTAGCGCTGCGTAATTGTGGCTAAAATGATCATCCAGATTATTCCGCCAGAAATTGACAACCTAATTAATTAATAATCACAATAATTAGTCTGAATGAATTCAGGAGCTTAATTGGTTTACAGCTAGAGTAGGTTTTGTGCATTGTGCATTGTGCACTGAAACTGCAGTGCATGAACTAAATGAATGTTTTATAAACCAGTATGCCAAGATGGACTGAAGTTCCACATCTTTCTTAGATTGCAAATGTATTCATTACTCAATTGTGTCTGGCAGTGCCTCCTTGTTGAAGCAAAATAGAGATTTCTGGCACAAAGGTGCACTGAGGAGAAACCTCCAGAAACACTCTTTTTGTTGCATTCTTGTTATTTGATGGGGTTTGATTTTGTCCTAACCAATCAGTTAGCACAATTTGCCGGGTTTATGGGGAACAGACATTTGGTTTACTTAGATGAAGAAAATTATAGACAAGACAAATTTGTTAGTTCCCTCCAGCTCATTATCACTAAGTTATTTAATAAATCCAAGCTTAAAAGCTTGCTCGGCTCATGATTAGCTAATGTTTAGGAACAGCTGTTCTGAAACACTTAACAAAATGTAAGATGTAGGAGGTGATTCGGGGTAAACACAAGTCATGGCGTAGCATTGGGTTTTGAGCCAGTTTGTCAAGATGTTAAGATCATGGATCCTATATCTAGAGAAAGAGTGGCTCCACTGTATCTAAGCACACAGAAACCATGAAAGAGAACAGAAGGTTATTAAATTAACACCGCAGTTGAAATGACTCTGAGCCACTCGTCATTTAGGAAGAGGACTTTGGAGTTCTCAGTAATGCAGTGCCTATACATATATATACGCATATATATAATAAAGGCAGATCACTAAGGTGAAGTAATTAACAAGAGAACAATGGGTTGTGAACATCCTAAACTGTAAAATTGCGGAGGACAAAGGCACTTTTTGAGTGAAGGGAATAAACAGCTATCCTGTTTGCTTGCTTGCCACCCACATCAGGTGCCTGTCACTCAAGCCATTAACCCCAGTGTGTGTGTGGCAAGGGAGTGGCCACCCATACAGCGCTGGTTGTCTTACAAGCAGACAATGGCGAGATGAAACGAGGCCCAGCTGCGCAGAGAGCGTGCAGAAGCTGAGTAAACACTCCCATTAAACTAACTGCAGGTAGCATCTCTGCACTCCGTCGTTTCAATCCCCCCTACTCATGTTCCCTCTTTCTCTCTGTTCGGGGGGGGGGGGGGGGGGCTGAGATATATGGCTGGCAGTATGGGGAGCTAATCATGGCCGCCTCTGGAGGTGATAAACCCAGACCAGAGGGGTTTGTGTTGGCCCAGCCTGCAACGGCTCCATAAACACAGTTACAAGGTGAATTTCGACAGCAGTGTTTTGGCCCCTGATTAGTTTTCCATGCCCTAGAAAGCTCACCCGCACAAGTCTGTGCTCTTTTTTTTTACCTCAGCCCTGAACACCCACCACAAGACCCCAGGAGAATTACTGCAAGCCGACGAGCCCCGTAATGTAAAATGAAAGTGCAAAGTTACAAAATGAGGTTTTCCCTCCGACTCTGAAAGCCTTGCTGTACACACAGACTTGATGGTGCATGTCGTTTTTTTTACAAGGCTGCAACGAGGCCCCCGCATTGAGATTCAAGAGTAATGTCCTGTGACCTATCAAGTTTTACAGCACTTTTGTTTACAAGCTGATTCCACAGAGTTAATTGTTAACGCCTTACTGCCGAGAAGACGACTGAGAGACTGAAAAGGCAGCTATAACAGATAAATACACTTCCTTAAGTTGAGCAATGGAAAGTAAGCATCACGCTGATTATGCTGACCTACAATGAAAGCACTCGTGTAATAAATCACACGGTTAAGCGTCCGCTTGTGTGGATGACTCAAAGAACTCCATCAGGTAGTTCATTACAGTCAATTCAATAATTACGACTAATAATACCACATCCATGTGAAATGTAGACATTTACAACACATGACACCGAGTCTCCATGACGCATCGTGATGTAATCCGTGACGCACGAGTGTTGGAGGCACCCGATGCCCTAGAACCTGCTTCTCAACAGAATGCAAAGACCACAGCACATTCACCCATTTGATACAGTGTCGATTGGCATTTAGTCTGGTTGAGTGAACATTTAACAAAACTCAAGCACCTCCATAAATTGCCACTGAAGTGGGGATTTACAATCACCTCTAGGGGGGGGGGGCTACCAATCTTTTTCAGCTGCAAATCAATCTTGGAATGAAAGGTGATATGTATTACACTGATATGTATTACACAGAGTAGAAGAGACATACCAGAGTGCCACTTCCATTTGAATTTATTGGAGAGTGATTATTGGCGTTGTCGAGCGCCAGAGCAAGGAGAAAATGGCTCGCACTACAAAGTGCCGGGCAAAGGGCCTGCAATAAATCAGAAAAAGACTGCTCACTGCAAAACACACATTCATCAAATAACAGGAATGCTCTGCATACCTGGTGCAACAGAGTGGATGAAGCAGCTTTCTGTAAAGTAGCAGCGACATTAGGAGCATCGTTTCTTAAACCAGGCTTCTATTCTTAGGCCTTCTGTATTGTTGACATCCATAAAGTCTGGATCTCAATTTTGGACATTTGTATTTGATATCATTGGAGAATCATGGAGAATGATAAAATAACGAAGCTTTTGTATTCAATTCAGGGTCTCTGAAAATGTTCACAGCCAACAGCCTTGCCCCAAGTTCAAAGACTGAAAAAAAGTTTAAATATCTTTGTGTTTACAATGTCGAGAGTTCTACAACTGAATTATTGCATAATTAAGAATGATTCTGTGCTATGGCCAAACATTAAACTGGCAATAGAAACTGAGACACATTCTGATGTGCGTATATATCAAAAGGAAATTCACAATGTGAACCAAGAAAGATGGGAAAGACGTCACCACTTGATGGTTTGCCTTGCAGACAGATGGTGCCATAAAATTACTAGGCAGGCAGCACAGAAGGCATGGAGCCAACACCCCCCCCCCCCCACACCACCACTCCCACCACCCCCACCACTCCCTCTTAACACCACGACTTCAACTCCCCCACCCCCACCACCCCCTGGTCAGAAAGCCTCGTCTCCGCCAGTAAAAGACAAACAGAGTGAAGGCTTGTGAGCAGCAAAGATGAGCAAATGCAGAGCTCCGTAGATCAATAGATGACCAAACGGCTCAGCTCCAACCAGGGATACATCATGGTGGGATCCTTTAGCAAGCGGAAAGAGCAGGCATATCAGAAAGATTAAGCATTGCAGAACTACAGTTGGACTCGGGTGGACAGGGAACACAAAACAAACTGAAAACACACGGTGCTTCTCACCAGTATCGCCCAACAAACCGCCACTTTCTCTTTGTGTACATTCATCTTCAACAGGTGGCTCTTAGGTCGGGGTATTGGGCCCATCTCGTATGAGAGGGTAGGACGGGGGCTTTTGAGGGCTTCATACTATTCAGCAGGTGTCTACACTGTTCTAAATCAATTACCTCCAGTGAGTCAGTGCTTAGGGTGGGGGGGTATTGTAAATCAGCTTGGTGTCAGGCCAGATTAGCGACTGTAACGGGCTCGGAGCGGAGCTCTTTTGGCCAACGGGGACCGTCCAGAGGTCTACATGAGAACCAAGCCGTGGCCTCAGTGCTCAGTGACAGAGCAGCAACAATACTTTGTACTACGGTGGGGCTATAGGAGGACATATGCTGTGGGACCGCTGTACCCTTTCCATCCCTTTGATACAGTATGCCTGGTATTTGGAGAACATGACGCAAATCAATGGGTAGAACAGCTTTAAAGCAGTATTGGATCAATGGTTCCTTGTGGTCGTTTTATCTCGGAGTTTAGCCGTATTGCACGTCCCAACGTTGTACACACGTTTACATTTTCACAGCGATTAAGATTTGACGACTCATACCAGGAAAATTCTAATTACACACTGCATTGGCTAGGAGTAAAAATAAAAGTGTCCATTCAGTGGCTCATGGGTCCTGGGTGGATGGTCTGTGCTCTTGAGCAGCCCATTATCTCTTTGCATCCTTTTAATCAAATCTAATTCGGAGGAACTGTTATGTCAGCAATGATATCCAGTAAGCACGGAGGTGAGGACACACCACCGTAGCCTACATTCACTTCAACGCAGACTGTCTTTTCATACTATACTGGATGGTTTTGGGCTTGTTGAAACTGCATATTGACACAATGGTTTTTATTATTCCACCCTAAAACAGAGCATGTAAAAGACACAGGGAAAACAAGCCTCTGTGGTCCAAGGTACATAGTAACAAACCCATTGTTTACACAGGGAGGGGTTAGACTAACTCGGGGAAGGCTGGGGAAAGCACTTCCTATATAACTAAGCTTTTTCTTTTTTTGCGGGGAAAAGACACATTGGACCCGATGGTGTCAGTGGCAAAGCACAAGGTTCTATTTACAAAGGAATGAAAAGAAGAAATGAGAAATGTGTTTGGAGGAAGCTAAAGCCAGACGTAACATGCTATTCTGAGAAACAAACAACAACAATGTGTTACACAAAGGAAAAACCAAGACTCCTGGTCTGCCTGAAACTGTTCAGCCCCAACAGATTTAACACGGGTTAGTGGCCATTGCAAATGAGGAAAAAAAGAGAGGATCCCCAAGTCCTAATCCTACTTCTTTCCTGCTTTTCATTCCAGACAGCTATCGTCTCAGCTCCTGTCTAACGCGTAAAAAGAGGCACATTCTAATAAGCCATTCTGTCTTTCTGTCCAACTGTGTTTCCTCCCCGCGCTCTCTCTCTCTCTCTCTCTATTTCTCTCTCTCTCTCTCTGGCCATGTCTCCCTCTCTGTCTGAGTCACGAGCCAGTCTGTTGGAGCAGATGGAACCATATATCCCCATCGCTCTCCGGAGGCACGGGGATTTAAAATGTAAAAGAGACGAGTGCGGAATATGCAGGGCCGAGTCGATAAAGTCCGAGAGAAGTAGGGACTTTCAGCGTCTCCCTTTGTTCACCAGAGGCTACATCTTCTGTAGTTTATTGCTCTACAGGACAAAACTCTAAACTCACCACGAACCTGGCATGTCTGTCCCTACCGAGTGTTTAATCCAACATTCTGTCCTACATGATGTGAGCAGCGAAGGAAATAATCAACTGGCAACGAAGGCAGACGCCCAAAAGTCTTCTTGTTTCGATAGAAAATTAATCTAAACCTAATTTACCAAAAAACTAAACAAACAGATGACAACAAAACAGGTTGTTTTATTTACTAGAGCTGAAAACATTATTTTATTAATAAATTTGTATACAGAACACACATCTGCAAATATTTAGATAATCAACTATGATTTCAGTAAATTATAAAGACAGTGTGTCATACAGTCTGTTTCCAGCTTCCAACTTGATTTTATTTTTTATTTAAAAAACATTACTTGAATACATATTTTTTTTTTTGATCAAACAGAACAAGAACATTTTGCTTTAGAAATCGTTTATGCTCATTTTTCAAATACAAAAAACGGAATCATCAATAATAAACATGAATAATTAGTTGCAGCTCCAACAAAAAACAAGTCAAGATCAGAATTTAATAAACCAACTGATGGCTGATGATCAGCCAGAAACAAACAGGAAGGAATCTTCTCCTGAGGCTTTGGCTTTTAGTTCCATCGGAAGAAAATGTGGTGTCAGACATGGCTTCCCTCTCAGGTAATGAGAAAGTATCCGGACCCTGTATCTGTCATCCGGGAGAAGATTCTGCTTCTTCCTCCATCTCTGGGTGGCAGGTTGACAGACAGGAAGAGTGAAGAACAACAGGCAGAAGAGGGCGGAAGCAGTACAATCGATCGCCAGCTGACTAGCGAGGTCCATTACACTGACAGGCCAGAGCCACAACACGAGGACTTGCAGTCCACCAACGCCCTCATTACTACCTATGAATCTCTCACTGGGACCAATCTCTCTCTCTCTCTCTCTCTCTCTCTCTCTCTCTTGCACTCTCAATCCCTTCTACAGTACATCTCCTGGAGCGCAGCATAGGCCTGAATTTCACTCTGTCAATCTGATGAAAACGTTTTCAAAAGACGTAAAAGCCACACTTAAGCCTCTGCACTTAGCTCGGTGGGCCAGGCAAGCAGTGGATACAGAACAAAGATGACACGGGGTAATACACTGTTCTTCAGAGCAATGTTCTCGAGACAAATGCAGCCTAAATGTACATTTAAGCCTGTGCAATCTGGAAGAAATTTCAACTGTCTCCGAGGGTAAACCTCTGCCATATTAAACATTTCTCTCACTATCGCCCTGTCTTTCAGCTACGCTATCTGCTCTCCTCGTCCTCTTTCCCTCCGACATACCCTCTAGTTATTCTGAAATCCTTAGTCCTGGCAAGACTTATTCATACGCTCTCTCTCCTACAACCAACCCTCTTCCTCACAGTATAGCTGCAGATAGGGTTTACCTGCAGCTGAGGCAGCCTCCAGACTATCAATTACCACCAGTGTAGAGTCACTGTTCTGCAGCTTGGCTAACAAGGCATGCACACACACACACACACACACACACGCACGCACGCTCACACATAGATCTCTTGGACACATCCAGTTAGAGAAATTCCAAATTGACTGGCAGTCACAGGATTTTTCTGACTACCGGTAATCAAACATTTTGGTGAAAATGCACTTCATAAAAAATTCTAGACAAAAGATGAATACAATCCAGCCAACTGGTATTTAAATCAAGTGTTCTATGAAAGAATAGAAGAAATGTTATGTGAAGATGCCAGAGATGCTATCTTCAGAGAATTAACTGATGCCTTTTATGAAAAGATAATCAGTACAACTTAAGAATTAGGTCACTTCAAGAATCATCACATGTTGCAAAAAGGACTTTAGATCCATAAATAACAGTAGAGCTAGTGCTATGACTAAATAATATATTAGGGCTGTGTATTGGCAGGAATTTGGCAACAAGACTGCTATCATGATACAGGGGCTAAGATTACATACATTGAAATATAATGGGTGGGTTTTAATCAAATTTTTAGGAGAACGGTTGAAGTATAAAGACCACACCACCATAAAATCTGAGTAAATATATTTAACTTTTTTATGCAATCAGAGCAGTGGGGTCTGTGTTTGCATTTACCACAGTTTCTGTACCATCATAGCACTACTTCTGCAATCTGAGCTGCCGTCTGCCACATATATTTGCATGTAAAAATAAAACTGTTCATTTAAATAGAAACAGTGTTGTTGAGAATCGATACAGTATCACAAAACATAATGTGGTGATACTTTCAATATTTTCTGACACTTGTATGATATATATTATAAATACTACTATTGTACTACGCACAGTGCTTGCATTTGCAAATTATTAGAAAGTAAAACAAAAAAAAGCACACGACTTGGAGCCCTCAGTGCAATCCATTAGTGTAGTTGTGATGTTTGACTGGTCTGCGAAGTGCTGAAAACAGAAATCTCACTAAATTCCTCCTGACATATCATCTCACTCTCAGACAACGATTGGAGTGAACACCGGGCCATTACACGTATATACAAATACTTGCAGCGACAGGACCTGTCACTCACCCCACCAGATCCACCCTGACACCTAAAGTGCCTCTGTCAGGTCAGCGAATGAAAAGCCGTCACAGCCAATGTTGCCGTCATCAGGCTGAAGTCCTTCCATGGACTGGTTAAAGACTCTCTTGCCAGGTCCTGTTTAACTTTCTCGAGCATGTTTGGGCTCAGGGCGTCAGTTGTGATTGCCGGGCTTAGCGCTTTGTTGACGCACGGAGGCAAACAGAAATCGTGCGGGGGGGCAGAGGCTAACGTGTCCTAATGTAACTCTTATGAGGATCACAGCCTGCCATCCAGCTACGTGTGGTCACGTAGGCAGTCCGCACAGCCCTACAGTGTAAGCCTGTGAAGAAAGATCTAAGGAACTGAATTCCTTTTAAATCAGCCATCGGTGTCTAGCCGGGGCAGCAGCACGGCGATCATTAGGAGAACATAATCGGGTGAAAAGGGTAATGAATGTGCATTAACAATGGACTGTATGGTAACTCTATGTAAAGCACAACACATTTGCATATCACCATCAAACCAATAACACCATTATCCTCGTAAGATACTGGCCAAGGGGGATTTGTCTTTCTTCATGCATTGACCAACATGTGCAAAAATGCATTATTGAACTCGTACATTAAAATTAGATTGCCTTACCAGTGATCTGAAAGGCATTTCCACAGTGTAACTGTTCATCTTAGGGTGAGTTTCCAGCCACAAAATGCAAAAGGGGCTTTCCTATGAAACTTTAATGGGAACTGGTTTTCCCTCGACTTCCCCTTTCCTCAACCAGTTCTCTTGTCTGCGCGTCAGCCTCGCCAGCCAAGTCGCCCATGTTTACAAATGTAGAAGCAACCCCTTTATCAGGGAAGAGATTTGTAGGGAAGAGGCAGGGGATTAGCCATCAAATTACCAGGCAGACAGCGTCCCTGCTCCAGGGTTGTGAAGCGGTAATCTCTGAGGCTGAAGGGGGGCGGGGGGATCCAGATAAAAGTTTGGGATAAGTGCTGTGGAACTCCTAACTCCAAACTGTGCATCAGTAAAATATGAAAGTGTATTTCAGTAGTGAGCTATTTCTCCAAAGCAAGTCCCCGCTTTTGTTTTCTTGTGCTAACCACTTTTACAGGACCAGATCACAGAATATAGTCTTATATAGTTTCTTTCTTCCATGGTGTCGGGCTATGAGGTGTCATAGCCCGACAGCCCCCACAATGCAAGACTCTAGATAGGTGAAAGCTCTCGAAGAGGAACGCTTTAGCTAGGCAGGGCTTGTGGAATTAGATTGCAGTGGCCTTGCCCGAGGTTCTTGCATTGTCACCCCCGCTGCCCTCCCTTAAACAAGCAGTGCTCTCCTCAAAGAATACCCCCTGGACACAGGAATGTTTCATCAACGCCTCAGCCCCAACAGGCGCTGCACAAGGCAGGCTATAAATAAGTCAGGGGTTATAATGAAACCAAATGAATCTCCATCCATCTTCCCAAAACAAGCCAGGGAAGAAGAGGCATTTGCCTTTTGTTTGAGGATGAGCCACGAGATGAACAGAAGCTCAAACTGATGCTGAATACGTCCCACTGTAAAACATGCAACACACGTTCCACGGGCTCAGTTGCTAGTAGGACAAGTAGCCGAGACTGAAAAAAAGACGTATTATTCCATTATATGATGAACTTATTGATAGCGAGAGGCCAGTCCTACTTGCGGCTTGTTGGAGATCAGCAGCAGATTGTTGAAAGAGAAGTTATAACTTCGGGGTGAAGTGACAGGAGGGCTGATAAAGTAATCAAGGAGAATGTTGAGTCTAAGCCAGGCATTTGTAGAAATTGGGAGGCTGAGCAAACAAGAGCGGTGGTGGAGGCAGAGGGATAAATCAGCCACATGACTACCGGTATAGTCCCAGAACCAAGCACCAAATAAATCAAACCTACATTCAATTTTATTAGCTTGACTGCAGTTTAGCATCGTTATCCCCTCATGCTCAGGCGCAAGGGAAAGCTGCGACCTTTAATTCCCTTTAACGGAAGTCCAAAAGCAAACAATCCGATCTTGTCTCTTTGTAAAATACACAACAACTAATACGATATTTGCAACATATCATGAAGTAATTCCATGATATAACATCATGATATCATGGCCACTGTGTGTCTCCCACCTGCATTACAACTTAACATACAGAAGCACAAGCTTTGGGCTTGTCATACATAGAAAGTGCAGGAACTGCAGCTGACCCTGGAAATGGAGGCTGTTTCAATCAACTTGGATTCATAATGCGATGATGTGGAACTGAAATGAGTTTTGTGCAAGGAGGGAAATGTCCTCTACGACGAAGCGAATTTGTGTTCCCACTGAGGATCCCACGGCTGTAATGTATAGAGCCGAGTCTGAAATGAAAGGGTTAAGGCTATGAGCACAAAACAGACCTCTGACGGCTCGCTATAACTAGCCATTTAATACGTAGACGGACACGTTTACAATGCTGAATGGAATGCATCGTGTAAAGAGGAGTACAGTAAGAAAAGAGCCGAATCGTCTCAGCTGAGCATTATGATCCACTTTAATCTACTTTAAAGAGACAATGAGCTAAAGCTACGCTGCCACAGATGCACTGGGTTTTTACGGGACGGTTTCTATTCGTCACTAATTGGCAACGAAAAGAACATCACCTTCTCTAAAATAGACCTGTCTGCCTGTTCAGGGTTTGATCTCATGTCAAAACCTTTACATGTTTTTAGGGAGCTTGTGTCGATGCCGAAGCGTCAGACATGGAGCTAACTTCAATCAAACGATCAAACTCAGCTTGGGGCAACTTAGGAAAAGCGTTCTTGTCAAAACACGGGTGATTTTAGTGGTGAAGGAGCCTTCTCAACCTTCTCCTCAGCACCTGTCACAATGAATGAGCGGCTGTCTGCAAGAAAGAAGTGTCACAACTGAGACAACAAAAAAAAAAAAAGTGCCTATCACAACAACACATCACGCAAGCGGTGGCCTCTGATTGACATTGCACATTATGCAGGCCATGGCTGCATATGCATGTTATTTAGCACACAACAGAAGATTGGCAATTAGGCCTCGTCATCTCAGAACAACGACTCACCACCTCGTCAACATCAGGCAACAATTCTTGACGAAAACAAATGAGAAAAAACCCCTCTGCTGGCGTTTTAATGAGTCTACACTTCAGGTACAACATCAAAAATAAGAACTATTAAGCCAATAAGCCAACAGAAGCTGGTAGATTTTCTGTCCATCTATAGTACGCGTCATAGACAAACGTCTGGCTCCACCGACATTGATCTGTGATTGTAAGCAACCTCTTTCATGCCCCAACTGGGACTTGGGTGATTAAGCAGATCCATCATGCGTCAACAGGCCATTACACATTTCCCAATTCAACGATGATTAGAAATCAAGTTCTGTGGAAAAATCCATAGGCTCAGCCCATAATTACTTTTGAGGAATGCGACGGGGAGAGAGGTTGAAGGATCGACTGTTCCAGTAATTTATTCACAGGGAAAGCCTCCAGCTTCAGCTGAGGTAGTCATTAAAATGAAGGATATTTCGTGTGTTAGGCAGGCGATCAGGAGCAGAGGTACACAAATGGCCTCAGTTGTTTCCTAACGTCACTTGCTAGACATCCCATAATGTCTCTCCGGAACATTACTTGTGACAAAGTGACTGAAGCAAAGTCGTAAAAAGTGGAATGAAGGGTCAGCGGCCTGCATGGGGGAGGTGAAGGCGGACGACCTGCGGGTCACCCCGGTGTGGACAGGGATTGGCTTTGTTTGAACAAATCACCATGGCTGACACTTTTTTGTCTTGTCTGTTTATGTTACCGAGCAGCTGGAGAGACATTTCAACCAAAGTGTCCATCTTGAGTTTCACCTCAAGGTAATTCCTTAATCGAGTCCGAGTTATCACTCCGAGGCGAAGACTAACAGGGCTGAGTTATAGAGCTTGAGTTGCAGTCCTGAGTCATTAACTAAAAAGGAAAAATATGAACGATAAATTATGCTTTGGTGCAGCTAAGAAAGAAAACACAAGTTCCCAATGCAGTGATACAAACCCCCGGGGAAGTGTAGTCCTTTTAAAGGCCAACCTAAACGAGACAGACACGTTGTCGACACTATGTTCTTTACAAGCTCAAGACAGCGTTGATGGAAAAGAGCAAGCTGCAAAAAAAGGACATATTTCCCACTGACACCAGGCTCCTTATTGAGCAACACATTTATTGTGCAACAACTGCCTTTATTGCCTTTATTGTGACCAAGAAAAAGATGAACTCAGTCCAAGAGTTTCTAATACAAACGTATAAAAGTTTTATGTTGGACTTGTTGACAGATGAGGGGGCCATTTAGAGCTGTTTTTCTTTGTTCAAATTAAGGTACAAAATGTTTCTGTGTCATCATTCGAGTCCAGAAATATCTTCAACAAAGAATTTGTATAAAAGAAGTAGAGCTCATCATCTCAAACCTTTAACCTTTAAATCACTCTTTGTTAAACTTTGTTGTAAGCGAGGCCAAATATTTGACCAAATATCGCAATTTGTAACTTCCAACGGTTCTCCCCTCTACAATTATCTTGGATTTCAAAGCGTTTCAGTGTCTTCTTCGAAGTGGAATTCTTGTCGCTGAAACTTTACCCTCCAGATTGCCGAGGGAGATAAAGACAACTGGAAAAACAGGTTGTTTGGCCTAATGTGGGAGAACGTCAGGGTGCCTCACCTTAGCAGCGGTAGCTAGGGGACATTCTATGGCCCCTCTATTCAACGTCGACTGAATACGCAGGGGAGGGCTCGCACCAGACAGGGCAATTTGCCAGAGAGTCAGCCAATAGAGCTAAGCCAAGACGAGGTTAAACTATTGTTTTGGCTTAACAAGCAAGAGTGACCACGGACAAAGGAAAAGGGGACAAAAGAATAGCGAGGAAATACCTTATCATTGAAGTGTAACGCATCAACTGATGTTGTTACTTTATTGTAAGAGGTATCTCTTGAGAGGAAAAAAAAAAAGGACACACTGGAGCAACAGACCAACAAAGTTCAGAGTCGAGGACGGACCAGAGTTTCAAGAAATGCACCTGTGCCTCTTCTGTTTTCAACAAGTAATAACTTTTGTTTTCCTCACTGACGAGTTAAAACAATTCACACTTACCAATGCATCTCAGTTAGGTCCACCTATAAATAAATGATTTTACTCCTTCCAGAGAGAGAGACAGACAGAGAGAGAGAGAACCCAAAACCGAGGAAAACCCAAATCCAGCGGTATCCACGATAGCTTATCCCCGTTTTATGAAAAAGTGTTAGAGCGAAAAGTAGTCCCCAGTTCCTTGCTCAGTTATTCCATTCACAGTGTTTCATTAAAGCAGAGGAACTTTGTCTTTTGGCTCTCCAGCAATACGTTTCCAGCTGTGGCTATAGAGCAATGTGGCAAGAGAGATCCTTCTGAGGCAGAGCTTGTTCACACACTGAGAGCTGGTGTGCAGGGACGGCCCGGGTGAAGCCAAACCCACCGCGTGATGTCATTGGTGTCAGATTTCAGTGTGAAGAGGGAGGCGGCTGCGGGGGCCTTACCTTTTTGAACCTTGTCCAATGGGAAACTATTTTGTAGTGCACCTGCGTGGAGGAAAAAAACAACAGTTTGATGTATGAGGACACGTGATGTTATGAGACTCCATTGCCACTTATCTGTTGACCAGCTTCCAGGGAGAGAATGAGACATAACATGCAGGCTTATCCTACACTTGACTACAAAGGCCAGGCTTTCTAGGATAGCCAACATCCCCGAATTCTACTTTTTAACAAAAACTCCCCTGAGACTAAGGGGTTAACAAAGTGTGACCTTAAAACATACAAGCATTCCCACGGGACTGTGCCAATGCAACATGTCCAGTAACATGATTTATGGATAATTAACTTGTTTGAAAAATTATAATTTGTCCCCCCCCCCCTCTCTTTTTGAAGGCAATAAATATGTAAAATCCCCATTCCTAAATCAGCAAGGCTTTGAGTACACACACACATACACACGCCGGTTCTCACTCCCTCCGGTCAAACTCTGCTAGCCGTGGAGCTAATCATCCACAACAGATGTTCATAAATGTTCAGTTGGATTTATGACAGCTCAGAGGAACAGCCAAGTCAGCCTCTGGTGCTGTTTTTCTCTTCCGTCCTACAAGGACAAGGGATTGCAGTAAGAGAGAATGTCAGCACAACCATTCTCTTCCCCCCCAAAAATATTCCCCCGCTCTCCGAGATTCACCATCCGAGACGACGGCGCCTTAATAGATCACAGGGCTGCGGGACCTTGGGGAGCGGTTTGCTCATTTATCCCAATAATACCGTGTGGACTGTAATGCGAGTCATCCAGCGATGCTTTGACGTAATGATAGGTTTATATATGTACATATATATATATATATATATATATCGCCGGCATTGCTGACGCTGCAAGCTGTGAGTCCGAGACAAATGAAGTGATGTATAATACCACGTTGCATTAATAATTAAATCATACACAACTATATCATAATATGTCAATACTCTCTAAGATGGAAAATTAGCTTGAAGAAGTGCCATACTGTCAGCTAGTGTGACTCCTACTCCGATATATAAAGAGGCCAGAACTGCTGCTGATACACTACAGTCCCAAAAATAAATATGACAACAGATACTCAAAGTGCACTTCCAAAAGGCACTTATGAGTGTTTCCACAAAAAGCAGCAATGTTGAATGTCTGCTGTGCTTAAACTCTGCTGAAGGAAATGGCGGATTGCAACGTGTTCTACATTTCTCTTTGTTGTTAACAATGGGAGACAGTCTCATTTTACTGGCGGCTGACTGACTTTTCAGCAAGAGAAAGAATTGTTTTATCTTTAACTTTCTTCTCGTTGAAGACAAACGGGATGCGGGCCATGTGATTTAGAAGTAATTCAATTTGTTCAGCCTAACATACACTATATATACATTCCATCTTATGAATAAAAAAAATGGGATTTCAAGCATTACACGACTATCCGCGAACAACCAATCTGGATTTGTTGGAGGCCTCTTATTCCTTGCAAACTCATGAGAGTATGAGAGAACCTTCTGGAGAACAATTATTACACCCACACATCCCCCCCCCCCCCCTGAGGAGGAAAAGAAAAAGTATTTTTGTGGGTGTCAAATAGTCAGCGCCAACTGTCACATTCACCCGAGATCTAATCGCTGAACAAATCACACAGCGGTAGAAGGTAGATGTAAAGATTATTGGTCGGTGGTCTTAACAGCAGAGTGGGAGAGAAAATGAGTTGTGAGCTAATGTCGTGCAGTGTGTCAGTCGCACAACATGAGCCATTTCATCTCCAGTGTGGGCTCATTTCATTTTAGCGCAGAATAAAAGTCAAAAACACAGATGGACTGCAGCAGCAGCCCTCTATGCCAGATTAAAACTGTTTTCTCCAGTGGGTTTTTGTAGCTCAGGCAGTTTTAGGACTTATCTTTTGTCGTCCCCCCCCCCCCCCAAGAGGTTGAATAGAATTGGAAACACCCCCCCCCCCTACTAAGTCAGAGAATTTATATTAGTGTGAGACAACCACCCATCCCCCACTAATTTCATTAGACTGAAAAAAAAGACTGACAACCTCTTCAATCTGAAAGGCCTCTCCCTGATTTAAGACAGTCTGCCGACAGTAGCCTGTAATGGCTTCTTGTGAAAAATTGCTTCTGTAAGATCAATATTTTGTCTGTTCGGCCTTTATTCTGTGAGTTATTGTATACATGTACAAACTGTGTTGTGCGACTCCAGGGTTATCTGCAAGTGAAGAGCACCTGGATCAAGCCAGACACCTCAGCTCCTCTGTCGTAGTGCCGGCTGCTGCAGCACGGGATGAATCACATTGGCCCTGGGCTCTATCAATATAGAGCTGTCTGCACCATCTAACAAGTCTGCCAAAACAATTTAACAAGGTTCGGCTTCAAGGTAAGAAAATGAGTTTCTCGGTGTGGTCATCGACTGAATAGATGATAAGAATCTCTGCACGATTATGCTGTATTGACTGCATTTTGAGCCACTGCAAAACCCCATTTCAACATATTATTATCCATTATCTTCTCAAAAAAAACATCCTTTTAAATGTGCTTTCTGTCCCCGTTCAGCAGGGTCACTGAGAAATGCTGACCTGTGTTGTAAACACTGAGCTGTGAAAGTCAGTGTGCTGCTGCTGATGGGCTTTTAAGACTAAGACGAATACTGCGTTGTCATGTCCAGAAGCACAGCTGGGCAACACCTGTCGGCTTATAATTCCCAGCCCAATTCACAATTTACCCATGCTTGGCTTCTGCCGTCATCTGTTTCTTTGCAAATGTACCTCCAGATTGTGTATCTGTATTCCATACATGGATCATATTATAATTTACAAAGATGGGTTAAGGGCACTTAACCCGCCAAATTATCAATGTAAGATTTTAAACTACACGGGATGCACGTGAAAGCTATTCATCTAATCAGACTACATGTCATTTTCTTCACGCGAGCCACCACATTATGTTATATCTCCCATCAGTTAAGAGAATAAAAGAGCAGCATTTGCACAGAGCAGATAGCTAAGCACAAAGTGGTTCATATTTACGATACAAAGTCATCTATCCCTAAGCGACACAAAAAAAGGATTGAAAAAAGCCAAACATGGTGTGAGCATCATACTTCTGCACCACAGTCCAAACACCAAGCGCACACTTCGTGGCCCTGAGTTTCTTTTCTCATGACTGTCTGCAGATAACGCTGAGAGGGAAGGGTGGCGGTGGCACATGGCGACAGGAGGTGTGAAAGGAGAAGGACAGCGGGGGAAACAGAGCACATGAAAACAAAGATAAGATTGGCTTCTCGGAGCTGACCTTCAGTGAGCCCCCGTGTGTGTGTGTGTGTGTGTGTGTGCCAATGCAGATGTGTCCATGTGTGTGGAGCATGTGAAATTGTGCATGTGTCCCTGTATACGTGTCCATAGAGGTGGGAGCATGTGGCTGCATGCCTGTATCGACTTGTTAGTTACTAACAGAATAAGAGTACAGAGAAAAGAAATTAGTCTAACACGAGAGAGCTAGAACTGAGAGCGGAAGGCACATGTTTTCCCGCTACTCTCGGAAAATCAAAAACAAGGGGCCTTCTCCCGTTACACGTGCTTCCGACAACTGGCGGTGCCCGCTCTCCGAGGGGAACAGCAGAGCATGCCCCCGAATGCATGAGACAAATCATTTTTATCTGGGACCCTGGCGGGTATTGACAAACTGGGGGTGCATTTAGATAGCCCAATTAAAACGGGGAAACGAAGCGGCATTGAGGCACTTTACGGCGCCCCCCCCCCCCCCCCCCCCCCCTCTCCACCCTCTGGCCCCCTGCGCTCCAGAAACATCTCCAGAGACCGACTTCTTGCGTACTGCGTACTGCACTCAGAGAGAGAGAGAGGAGAGAGAGAGAGAGAGAGAGAGAGAAAGAGAGAGAGAGAGAGAGAGAGAGAGAGAGAGAGAGAGAGAGAGAGAGAGAGAGAGAGAGAGAGAGAGAGAGAGAGAGAGAGAGAGAGAGAGAGAGAGAGAGAGAGAGAGAGAGAGAGAGAGAGAGAGAGAGAGAGAGAGAGAGAGAGAGAGAGAGAGAGAGGGCTACAGGGGTGGCAATGACAGCAAAGAAGCTGGTGGCTCAGAAAAGTGGCTTTGAGGTGAATTGTGCACTGCAGGAGGCGGTGCAGTGCGTTTGTAGGGAGGCGAGGACAAGCCCAATGGACGTAGCATTGTTTTCTTTGAGGTCGTTCAGATACCCAATGGGCAGTGAGGCATACAGAAGGGGTCAAGACCAGTGTGCAAGGCAACTCTGTGCAACTTCAAAGGGTAGGTTGGCAATCAATGATATGGATGTTGGCTCCATTTGTTCCTTAGCGGCTGACCTTCTATGTCATCCGCTGCCTGCTCTAAAGCCTGCGTGCTTCAATTCACTTCTTTTCTCGCCTGAATATGTCCCCCGGTAAAATATCACAACTCGATTTGTCTTTTTGATCAACGATCATTCCACTGAGATTACAGTCCGGTGCAATTTCTGGGAAGCGATAGCCACATCAGCAGCACTGCAGCTTCCTTCAAGTATATTAAAAAGGTTACAAGACCAGGATATGATAAGAAGCCTCACCTCGTCTGGAGGTGGAGAGCGGGACGGCAGAGGCAGTTCGTTCCCCCTAATCAAGGCAAAGTCAGAGCGGAGAAAGAGAAACGGCGTGGTGTGCAGAGGCCAGCTGTTCAGCAGTGTTACATTTCACAAGCTGCCGTCAACAGACGAGCAGAGATGCAAGCTGTTTCTACAATGCCTCCTGTTTTGTGATGTTTCTGTCGGTGGAGACAGTGATACTTGCTTCTTTTTATGATGCATTTCTCCCTGAATGTTTCCAAACCTCATCTTTGTCGTTATCTATCACAGTGATTCTCAACTGGTGGGTCGCGGACCCGTTTTCAGTGGGTCGCGGGCCTTTGCATGACAAAAAACAACAAAAAAAAAAGTTGTGATTTTATTTTGAAGGGCATTTTTTATGCAGCGGAATTATTCCAGCATTTACGGCACTTGTTCAGCGATGCAGGAAAAACACAATGCGTTGTGAATCACATCACGTGATGCAGATCAGCCAATCAAATATGAGTATTCTGACAAGTTTCCTGACTTGAGTGAGATGTACACACACTGTGACACACGGGGGAGAAACGAGGATACAGAGAGCAGAGCAGGACTATTGAAGTGTGGGTTGAGTCAGTCAAATCATAGGACGATTTCCAAAGAGAAAAATGTCCAGAGAGACCAGAGTCATGAGACTCTGACTGGACAGACTCATAGAGGTGAATTCTTCCAACACTAATTTCTCTTTTTAGAAGATGAGAAAAATATAATATTGTGGCTTTTCTGAATGAACTGAGTTCAAAGCTGCAGGGCAATTCAGTGAAAATAATGTTCTAAAATAGAATTTCGTGAAGTAATTTATTTTTAAATCCATCCGTTATTTTACTTGAAATAAGAACATTTATTTATGTATTTCTATGTATTATTTATAATCCATCCAGTTAAATTTGAAAACTGAGAATAATTGTCAAATTAAAATTGATGTGTACTTTCTTTATTTGATTTGACAGTTGTTGACTACACAGAGACGTTGTTACTACTACTAGACTTCTTGAATATAGATATACCCAAATTACATATATGTAATTTGGTGGGTCGCGGCTTGTCAGTAAGGGGTCATGGTGGGTCCCGCAGCATATACATTCTGTCGAGTCATCTTAAGAGAACGAGGTTAACCACTATACCAAACAGAGAAATATGTAGGCTTCAGAGGTAAACAGAACAATATAAAATTCTGTCTTTTATTGAAGTGTTTTAGGAGCGCATTTTCTTCTTGAAACCAGATATTCCCTTTGAGAGAATCAAGGGACATTTGGCTTAGGAACCGGCATCAAAACGAGTACAAAAACGTGCACACAAGCCCGCAGTGTATGAAAGAATAAGACGGGTATACGATCCAAACAAGGGCCACATGCTGCAGTACCTCGGATGGAGTGCGCGTGCTGTGTGAGGAGACTTTGATGAATCTGAAGAACTTTCAGCGAGACGTTCCTCATAAAAGCCCCACAGAGCAGTCGCTCCCAACCTGAGGAGGCTACACTCTGTCTTCGACAAGACAGGCTTCCAGATGCTCTCCCACAATAAATGTCTGCCTCACGCGGAGGATAAGGCGAAGAAGACGAGCAGCCTGACGGGGCTACAGTGAAACGTGTCAACTGCTTTTCAAATACACTCTGTGCTTCACGGATGTCCAAAGTCAATACGTTCAACCACACAAAAACAACCACACTGATTCTGCACATAGTGCCTGTCTTGTTTCTCTGGAACCGCTTTCCAGAGAACAAACCGGTGGCGTCCCAATAACCATTTTATTTGTCTCATAATTTCCCACTGGCATGCTGTGAAAAAAACAAAACAACACAAAGGGATGCATTCAAAAGCACAAATCCATTTCAGTATTGTTAATAGCTGTCATTAGGAAATATCTCAGAGCTCACACCAGAGTGCATCACTTTGCTGGAATCAAAAAAGGGGGGGGGGGGGTATGAAATGATTCCCTCTGCTGCAGAATGATGCTTCCACTGCTAAAAGGAATTAAACCACAAATTAGGAGTTAGCTTCTTGCACGAGGAACTGATAATGGTCTGAGTACTTGTGGCTCAGGCTTTGTGAAGACAGTTTAATATCTAAATAGCCTTCTTACATGATTATAGCAACATGTTGGAACTTGAAACTATGCATCCAATATAAAACTCGTCTTATTCATCACATACGGCTAACTTTGATGCGGCGGCTACATCACAGCTTTCGCTTCCCCCACATAATTGGTCAATTATACCAATAGACATTAAAATAGTTGCAGTCGAATTGTTTATATTCATAAATTATGATAATTTTTTGCAGAATTAGCTTCAGTTATGTTCTTCCAAATGTGTAGAACAAGACTAAAAACACAAATAAAAATGTGTGCCAAACATAGGCACGCCGAGGTGCACACGCACACACACACACACACACACACACCATTTTCAACAGATGAAAAGCCTGCCAAATAAAAGAGTGATCCATCACTTGTGCCATTCTTCAACAATGGTGTGACTGACAGGGAAAGATAAGGGCCCCTCTGGTGACCAAAACAGTGACCACCACACAAAGAAATAAAAAAACCTGAAATGGGATGACGTTTTGTGGAAATAAGCATTTAGTATCCAAGATTATAAGAACTACAAAAATCATAAAGATTTGTGATTTTAAAGGCGCTTCTAATTGCTATCTTATATTCAAAATATTAATGGTAATAACTCGACCTCTGTATTTAGGAGCTCTCAGATTATAAGCGTGGCGTGATAATTGTGCAGCAGTAGAACCGACAGTGTTTTTGAACACACTTAATAAATAACTAAATAACTGACCAAAGAGTTTACTAGCGTTTTGCAGGAAATCTCAGCGATGTTCTCTTTCACTAGCCGTTCATAGTCGGGACTAACAAATTGACTTCCAGCGACTGTCGAGGAAGCTAGCCCAAAAATAATGAAGGAAATTAAAAATGAAACATGAAACTTCTTATTATAGCATCAGTGCCTCATAAATTTATCGAGATGAAATGAGTGGATTAATTGGAGTGCTAATGGGGGAAGAAAGCCAGTCCTTTCCTCCCATTCAACTCCATTGAGTCTTTGAAGATTTACACCTTCTATTACTTATCGCTGGGATTTCTGGTGCATGGCAGATCAGCCACACCGGGTCCGGGTGTCATCGCTCTCCATTGTAATAAAAGAGGAATCTGAGGCTAAGGGAGCACGCTAAGAATGACAAAGGTCTGAGCTCAAGTGATCCAGGGGGAGAGCACAATCTCTTCAAACAGTCCACGGTCCTCTGTGCGGTTCTTTCCTCTTCATGGGGAGGTTTTGCCAAATGTAGAAGCGCCAGAGTGCAGAGCTCTTTGAGACGCTAACAAAAAAAAGAACCTTTACCTCACTAACAGAAACCTAGTCTGTATCCACACATCTCAACCTGACTTCAGACACCAATACAAATGTCCATTCTCTAATATTTGATAGTTTGTATAGTAGAAAAATAAAACAGATACAAAGCCATTGTAATGGATCAATCACTCCTGAATCAAGAGGTCATAATAACTCCTGAGGACTAAATTGTCATTCGAGTGCAAAACAAAAGACCACATTTGAGTCGGCTCAAGTTAAAATACTTAATCTAAAATTAAATTTGATAGATTTGTTTTTGTCACGGGTTCTGCGACAGCGAGTGTCTGCGCTGGGTGCGGCGAAGGGATAAGCATTCCTGGAGTTACTAAATTCCATTAGGCGCCCGACTGTCTGACCCGCCAGCATGGCGTTAACAGGGCCACCATGTGGGCAACACCGAGGCGCTCTGCAACAATCGCAGGTCACACGGCGGGTACTGCTAACCCAGTAAATGCAGCGTGCCACCGTGATCACGGATCGGGCTTTCAGAGGTGTTGCATGGTTTTAAAGTCAGACTGTCAAAAAGAGGGACGCCCACCCCCCCCCCCCCCCCCCCCCCCCCCCCTACTCGCTCCACGAGTCCATCTCTCTGCAGCCGTGAAGCTGATCCCATCGGACTGCCCCAAAGTGAAGCGGTAGGTGAACCGTGATGTAATTTCCTCCAGCATCTCCAAATGCGTTTTCGGCTGATGAAGAGGCTTCCCGCTGGGAAAATGTTCAGATCGCGTCTGATCTCTGTAATGAGTTTTGCCACTCCGGTTGTATCTCTCACAACATGAAGAGTAGCACTGGAGTGGACAAATGCCACCTCTCCGTCACTGTGTGTGCAGGGCTGCACTTGTCCTGTTCAATGTAACCTTTGAGTTTGAATGTGGCGAAGGTGGAGAAAACACCGACCCCGCCGACGCTTCTGCATGTGTGGATCTGTCTTCTTAGGCGATAGTCTTGATACAAATACTTGCGACGTCTACACTGTAGCCAAAATGATGTCCACTTTATAGGAATCTGCTGTTTGTAACATTGAAAAAACGTTGTCTTTTGCACATTGATGCATAATGACGCACAGTTAGTATCTGTATTTGTCATTTTCTTAACAAACTTCATTGTAAGATCCAGCTATGACGGTTTTAGTCCAAAAAGGGCAATTAGCTAACACGGTTCCAACAACAGGAAGAGTATAAATAAATAAGCATTCTTATTTCGGTCTCATTTGTCAAACAGCACGATTTATGCTTGAGATAATTGAATTATTTGTACATCCAGTTATTTGTACGACTCGGTTTATGCTCGAGGGCTCAGTGGGTAAAACAATATTGTACTAAAGGAGGGGTTGAACATTTAAAAAAATGTTTAAATGTCCCTCCCAAGTATATAATAGCAAAATGCAATCAAAAACAATATTCCTGGAATAAAAGCGCCACCATTGTGCTCGGCTTTGTGCTTCCCCACAGACATTCATGCACAACTAAAGTAGAACACTAACATATTCACACAGACAGTACTTATGGTACGGCTACAGCATTAGATTGCACTACACTGTACAGTTGTATTGTATCCAACGCCCTGTACATTCATGTGGTGTTCCTGGGGGAACGGACTCTTCTGGAAACCCTACGGCTGATTTTCCTGAGGAGAGTTTAGACATTGTTGTCACCAGATGGCCAATGCTGGTGGGCGGACAAGCCACCATGGCAGCAAAATATGTTCACTGCTGAATTAAAGTAGCCCCGCGTCCCTTAAGTGACTATGCAAATTAGTCTACATGTCACATGCCCAAAACTAAATTGGCAATTTAAATCAAGCAGCTAAACAGTAGCTAAATAATACAAGTGGGGGGAAAGAGAAAAGTCTCTGGGGCCAAATATAACGACAACTTTAAGTAGCAAGCTGGTCAGCCACATCAAATCTTTAACAATTAAAAGTGTCACGTTAGCTCAATACACTTATTTAAAGAGAAAGCTTATTTCATCGCCTTCAGTCTACCATTTGATTGAATTATTATTTTTCAGATATTTTCCGATTTGTATGTATATTTTTTACTCTTATATAGCTTAATGACTTTTAAAAAAACACAGTTTGCTTTCTTAACATGCTGACAGAGATTTTTCGAGACAAAGAAAAACAAACAGGTTTCCATTTACAAGTGCAAACAGGCCAGTGAAGCCCGATCAATACACATTATTGGCTCAGCGAGGGGCAAGAAAACAGAGATCCATTCGAAGAGGAAATCCTTTGGACTCCTTCACATGAAATCGGAATTTCCTGTTAACTCTACCGCAAAACTTTTATACCACACTGTAATTTCCAAACACAAAGGCTAAATGACATCAGCTTTCAACAGGCACAGCACCCCAGTTAAGATGAAAATGATCAGAGCAGACAAGAAAACTACAGAAACATGCTGTGACCTTTCAAGTGTGAGGGGGGAAAGGCTGCGTATACATTTAGAAAATGTAAGGGGACAGTAAAAAAATTAATAAAAAAATCCCCGTCACAGAAATTGGAGTGTGACTAATGGATAGTGAAAGAGCCCGGCCAGTAACCTGAACTGCAAAATAATCTTGCCCGAGTCTCCACGGCCACGTTGGGGGAGCAGTGGGGGGTTTGGGACCACCTGCACACCCAGAGAGCCAGCTCTGTGCTGGCACCACCATTTGTTACGCTCTGGATTCCTATTACTTTACAGCCAGGTTGGCTGGGAAATCCATCTCCCGGTGTCAGGTTTATCAACCTTCTATGCAAACCGCAGTGTGGTGGAAATGATCAGAGTCCTGCAAGGAGCCCACGGAGGATATAGAGATGTCTTCACTTAAGGTGCGGGGGGAATCCAGTGCATCAAAGTCTGCAGGCCCACCTCGCTCTGATCTGGTTTCCTTATGTTAACATTGTGTTAGGACAGTGTGAAGTGTAAGATACAAGCCTCCACATTAAAATTGTAAGTAGCAGCATTATATGCATGCAAACCAGCCTCAGCAAGCTTAGTGTCAGCCCTAAATGTAATAGGCACTTGACACACAGCGAAAGCTGCTAACGGAGGTAATATATGCCGTATATTAGGAGGGCAGCATTAGCCGAGGCTGGCTTGGAACGCCAGCTGGGAAAGTGTGCGGCAAAGGAAACAGGCCTTTAGCCTCCAGTGGGTTCATTTAGGCTGATCACAGGTCAGCAGTGAAGAACTGTGATTCCAGGTCCTGATGCTAGTGGATGGGCTAGAGTTTATTTTAGTTTTAATTAGTTGCTAGAGTTGGTAGTTAAAGCCTCATGTTAAGAGAACGATCCAAACCAAGTGATGTAATGTCTGTAACGCTTTATGGGACTTTGCACACGCCCGAGGAACCTTTGATGGGTTCAGAAAGGTTAGAAAAGTGGGTCAAACGAGCCTTCCTTGAGGCCTCCCCTTCCTGCGGGGTTCTCCGTATCAATAATACAGACTGACGTGCAGAAGATACTCTCAAGGAGAGCCAGTCAGTTTGCGTCGCCACACTGCGTGCCGTGAAATAAAGCAAATGAGAAGTGACAATCCTTGTGATAGTCCATACATCCTCATGAAGAGGACCCTCGTCTACTCTGTCCCACCCCTTATGGATTCGACACAGACTCCAGGTGGCTTTGTTTCACGCTACAGAAGACATTGCCAAGACTAAAAAGGAACACCACCCCAAAGATATAAAAATAGTTTGGGAGTTAATTGAAGGTTCATTGCAAAATGTGAGACACAAAAGAACATCAAGTGACAGTGAGCGTGCAGTGTAAACGGCTATGAAATACAAAATCAGACGTACTGAGCATCTGGGAGCAGCAGCTCGGAGAACGTGAACGCGTGAAATGTCTGTCAGGAGTTGAAACAGACCTAAAAGAGTGTAGAAACTGTATTAGTTGCAGCAATATGGCTCCCGGTAGGATATTGTAACAGAAGCGTGGGAAAGAACAAGGATGTGGTACAAATGCATCTAACTGTACCAATGATCACATTTATTTTTCACAACAAATGTTGAAAAATACCATGAACATATGAGCGAATCACCACAACAAGAGCCTGTTGATGTTATTACATCCAGCAGCTGATTAAGTTAACTAAGCAAGACATCTGTGTGATGTTTGTTAAAAACACTTTTTTAATTGTCGAAGACGTATTTGTAATTAGTAACAGCTTCTTGTTGGGGGAAGACAAGGTGGCATTTCTTTAAACATACATTTCTGAAGTTAATTTAGCAGGTGATTTTAAGTATACACAATTAAATAATAGAACAGATCTGGGGAAACATGTGGAATTTTGGCTCCCCTGAGTTTAAACGCATTAATTCAAGATTCGTCTCCTGCTGATATTCCAACATTTTTCCTTGTAAAAACCCAGCAGCCCTTCAGCTGAAAGCCTTTTTTTTCTGAATAGCTGTCAATCAACTCAACTAAGGCGCAGCAACAGCAACGCTCATTTGAAATGATGTTTGATCCGCACACAGTATGGATCGACATGGATCATCCAATTAAGGTAGTTTCCTATATAGCATACAAGTCCTATGGAAAGCTTTAGGGATTGAAGTTCAATTAGGATGCAAGAATTAAAGGATTAACTTAGATCAGCTGTCAGTCAGTCGGACTGTTAATTGGCTTGTTTTTTTTATGTGAAAAAAAAACACCAACGCAAAGCCAAAATATAAGACAAATGCAGTAGGCCTGAATAAAAGAAAGGAAAAGAGCAAGTCATACAATTTCTACAGCTTTGCTCTAAAGCTCCTAATTAGTTGAGACATTTTGCTTAGTGGCTTGGCATTGTAGCCACAGGGGGGCTGATACAGTAGATTGTATTGGACATGCCAGTGGAAGGACACAATGTAAAAAAAGGCTGATTCAGGAGTCTAAATCATGTGCTCTCCTAAAACGGTGTAAAACATTGCCAAACAACCGAAAGCAGAGACCAGTCTATTTCTATTTCTATCCTTCATGCAAAGTCATGGTATTTTAGCGAAGGTGTGGAAAACTAACTTAAACAATACAAGGACACTCGCAATTTGCAGAAACAAGCAATTACCCTTTTTTAAAGTCTATCCTACACAAACTTGTTATCACCGGAGTTATTCAGCAGCCCTAGATAGAGATGTTCATTTGCCCATTGCTGACACACATTTGATGGATCAAACAGTCAAATATAACAAGATGCTTGAACTGCTGTCCTGGTTGTTAAGGGAGATCAAAGTGGGGCCTGAGGGGTTTGGTAAGTACGAGGCGCGCGATTGGTTCAGCGGAGCTCCAAAAGAACAAGTGCTGGACCAAGGAGATACGACGACATCAGACGTGTGCACTGCATTCCCCGAGGCCTGTTCTCTCACAACTGTCAGCCTGCCCTGCACCAAACGAGCTGCAAAGGAGGAGGGCACAGACGTTCCCTCAGAAAATAACTTCTAATCTAACAATATGCATAAGCCTCATTTGGTAATGTGCCATTTTAGCGAAGCTGGTTGAATACGGAAAAATCAATTCAGGTTTTTAGATGCCACCCCCTATAAATTCTCATCCCACTGTGAAATATGTGACACGTTCCGGAGAAAAATAGAATCCTGGAAGCAATTAGCAATTATGGCCTCATGTATCATAATAGGTATGCTTTGGTTTTATTTCCATATATTTGTTTTTTTAACAAAAGATGCATGCAGCAACAGTGAAATGCTTTGTAGCGTTATGTTATGCTTGGGAGACGACCCAGGGTTTTTAATTCCAAGCCAAGCAGACCAGACATCACATGCGGACTTTAAAAATATGGACGCGTGTGGCAACGACTCTGCTGTTGGGAGTGCTTTTCTCAATGACACATACTATATTTGCTTGCCGATGGATTGCCTGTCCGCCTGAACTAGTGGGCAAACATTAAGGAGACAGAAGTGCTGATTAAACGCTTTTTTGCGTAGCTTTCAGGCACATCATAACAGACAGGCCTAGGTTATTGGTTTCCGTGACATTTCAGCAACTCAACACTATCAATTTAGATTTTTTTTTTCTCCCTACTGCAGACTCGAACTTTCTAAATGAATTAGGTCTGGGTGTGTTTATTTCTTCTTCCTGTCTGTTAAAGGCCAGAATATGCTGAAAATGAAGCTTCAGCCTGACAGTCTGAAAGCCCTCTTCTGCTACAGTGCTCTCTAAAGTCCCTCTTGCACAAGCGGCCCATCCCTGAAATGTTCGGGAATATTTACAGGGGGTCATGTGTAAATGGGAGCACGGATCGATGTTCAGGGTGATACGTACTGCCAATTTGCCACCTCACAACCGAGAAACATTTCGGGGGAAAATGCTGGTATGGTTTGTGTTGTGAATGAGAGCCGTAACACTGCAGGGTCTGACAAAAGACGTTGAATATAAAATACATTACAAGAACATTAGCACCGCACAAAAACAGCCCCTCGCCCGCCGTGTTCCTGGAAATAATACGAGGCGTCTTCCGCCGTGTACGCATACATCTGGCCTTTTCGCATCTTCTTCTTCTTCTCTTGAGTTTTATGGCGATTGGTGTCCAAAAGTGTTGTGTTCACCCCCATCTGCTGGACTGGCCCTTTGCCACATCTATTATGACACTGCTATGCAATGTGTGGAAATGACAGAATGTAGTGCAAGAAAATCACGAGTGGTGCTTTGAAGGTTATCCCAGATATTTGTCAGGATAATCAATGAGAAGCCATCACTTACAGCCAGCCCCTTTGACTGTTACAGACGGCTCCTCGCTGCACCTTCAGTGCAGCCATTCGGAAAAAAATTATAAACAACTTAGCTTCCCGACATGGTGGAGGATGCAGCACACAGCTTGTTTACTTTCTTCTTTTCCAGCCTAAGAATTAGTCATCTTCACAGTTAGCAGTTGCACTTTCAGTCATACTTGAAACCAAGCAGAAAAGAGGCCAGGCAGCAAAAAACGTTTCCAGGATGCGGTGTGAATGTCAGCTGAGGAGCTGATATTGGTGCATTGACAAGACACGAATGCGTGACGATGTGTCTCAGGAGAATGGCATCCAGTACTGCATTGTTGCCATAGAGGAACATATTACCACAGTCCATGTGCAAAGTGTGACCGATCAATTTCACTTCCTCCTGAAAAACAACACGCCGAGTTGGGGAGAATCAGCATCTGTTATGTCCCAACCTTTGTTAAATCTACGGACCATTCGACAGACACATGATATCCTGCAATGCTCCGGTTTTTTGAGAGACGTCAACGAAGGAGAAAGCAAATGGAGGAAACTGTGAGAAAGGGAAGGCGAGGGAGGCTTTTGTCCCCTCATTTCTCACGGTGGGTATCGGAAACAGCCAGATGCTGTCCATCACAAGTGAAGGACAGAGAATAGGCCGCCCTATTTTTTCTAATAAAGAGGTCAAGGGGTGGGGGCTGGGAGGTAAGTGGGGCAAGACCGTCACAAAGCCATATCCAAAGAACGTATTCCATAGGTGCCAGATTGGCACGGCACGCGGTTACAAATTAGTGGAATAAATGTGCACGTCCCAATGGATTTACATTAAATGGTGGTGTGTAGTGTGTTCATAGTTCATGGAAATTCAAGCCAACAGTGCAATTTTAGATTTTTAATTTCACTTTAACTGTTCATGCTCATACTAAAGACTCACTTCATTTTTATGGTTTACACGGTTAAGTAGCCCTGGAGGTCCATCCATTGGTGGGGAGAGCCAAGAGCCAGATTACTCATTTATACAGGCAGGCACAATAATGAAATGTGAGGGAACATGGCTCCAGCTTCGTTTTAGACACTTTTCAAGGGACGCCATCCCAAATTGTTTGGAATTTAGATTGTTTAATGTTTCCAATCTCATTTGAATGTCGACCTTCAGTTTCAGACCCGATGTTTGAGGCTATAACTCTGACTTAAAACATCATGAACAGAAGCAGAGACACTCGAACACACCTTCGTCATCTCCGTTATCACTACAGGGTCAATACCACACGGTACTTTAAGCAAAAATAAATGTGTTCCGAGTTCATCACACAGAAAAGTGTTATTAAACTCCCAGCCGAATATGAATGATTAAAAAAAATTGGCACGTATTTAAAACTATTTGGTTAAAAAATGGAAAAAATGATATTATTCACTGCTCTGCTAGCTAAAGATCCAACTCGTCTCAAACACCCATGAGCCGGCCAGAAGACGAATACACTTGGTCTTCTGTATTGCCATGTTCCATTTTATGTGCTGCAGCTTCCAGGACAAAATAGGCAACACAGGTTCGGATGGAAACATGTCAGTATAAAACCACTTGAGTGGAGCAAAACGGAAGAGTCAAGGGTTTAAGCAGCTCTGATTGTAATAACTTGGCCCTTATACACAAAAACGCATGATTGAATTTCTGCCTTTTGTTCCGCAGGCCGTGCAAATGCATGGAGGAGGAAAAAAAACAAGCGACAATTTTGAGGCCTCATTGCAATTAAAGTAAAAATAGTTTTAGAAAGGAGAACATTCATAGAATTTGTATGGTGCTCTTTTTTTCTTCGTAAAGCCTGACTTCTTCAGGTGCTGGAAGTTGAATGCGGTACTTGTGTTACATACATTTCATTATAACGTCTGCATAACGGCTAACGCTATCACCATAGTAACGCCTGTGATTGATGGCTTTGTTAAGAGCAATAGTTACACGCCATTAAACTGGCGTAATCTGGAACAAAGCAATTACAAAGTCATTAGAAAGAAGGAATCAACTAATACAACCAGGTGCACGCGATTATGAGTGACGTGCCTTAACATCAGCGTGTGTCGATCTTTTCAAAATGAAAACTGTTCACGGGAATACCGTCCCACTCTCCGGCCCACGAGCCAGGGACCGAGCATAGGCGGCGCCGAAGACGATTAACAGAACTCAAAATTCAAATGAAAGAGAGAGAGAGAGAGAGCGAGCGAGAGAGAGAGAGAGAGAGAGGAGATGGAAGGGACACAGATGTGCCGTTGTTTTTGGAGAAAGCGGCATGCATGCAGGGCGAGCAAGCACAACCACACCCGCCGCCGTACACACGTGCAATAGATAGCAGCGCCACTCAATCATTCTGGTCGTGGGCCAATCCATCTATAGCTGGTTGAGTGGGATCCAATCACCATTCCCAACAGGGCCACAATGAAAGAATGGCAGACAGCCGGTGAAGAAGACCGCTCTCTCATCGCAGATTGATGACACAAATCTGGCGGCGGCTCATGAGGCATCCCACACCGGGACGAGCATACCGCTTAAAAAAAGTAGCTGATGTCATACAGCACTTGAAAACACAACTTTCACCTTACTCTGTGTACAGTGTGTATTGGTTGCCAAACAATACAAGGTGTTTTTGCCATTCAACCATGAGAAGCCCATTAGGATGTGTCATGAGTTTCAGTTGACATTAACACTTGTTTTCTTGTGTTTCTAACAACAAACGCAGAAACAATTTGAGATGCGTGCAAAATAGAGCAACAGACAAGAAAAGAAGCTTCGGAAAGACTTGAAGCTTTTTGATCGTCAAGAGGGGGATTAAATGTTGTGTTTCAGTGTGTTAGCTGGCTAGCAGTTGCTGGAGATTGTTGTTCTATCTTTGTAGTTGGTGGGCTCCACATTAACTTTTGCCCGGTTGCCTGGGGGGGGAAGTAAACTCTGCGTTCAGCCTCATGTCTGATTGGGAAAGTGAAAAATAAATGCGATCTTTATTAGGGATGCCTTCGACTGTCATCTATATTCAGTAAAAATGATGGAATCTGGAGATCTGCATTAATGCTTTCTAGTCGCCGATCACTAAAGCTACACAGAACAAATCTGAGATGAAATCGGCGGGATGAGAGCTGGTTAGCGTTAGCTGTTAGCAGCCGGCGGGCAGCACAGTCCTTCTGGTCTAAAAACAACAGTGCAAACAGCTAACATACAGAGGTTGCATTGAGTTATATTATGATGTGTTCGAAAATGGATATTCTGCAAAGAGTATTTGCGAGAAACGTGAATAAATACAGTTAATTGAAGTGAATGTTTTCACGGCTTTATAAGGAAATTATGACCTGTTTCACTTCCTAACACTAGCTCTAACCAGCTTACAACACATAACATAATTAAAACTACTTATGACAAACTGAAATCATTTATTTCCTAATCATTCTAATTATGTGTTGTGATAACAATACAAAAGGATAGAATTTAGAATTTTTGACTTTATTTTTTTGTCCAGTTGTCCATATATCTGTTGAATTTATGTATTTTTTAGTTGGTCAACATCTGATATTTCAAGTTTGGCTGTGAGATGAATACATTATCTGTTAAAAAGCTTAATGGCAGACCCTGAGTGGACCGAATAGGTGAGTCAGTAAGAGAGAGAGAAATGAAAACAACATTGAAACTAGCAAAAAAACACAAAAGTAGGAAAAACATTTGTGTGGCATTTTCAAGATGGACGGCTCTAATGATGGACGAAGGACTTTAAATTGAAGCTTCGGTTTTTCGCCTTTTGTTGGACATGCAACAAACTGAGTTAGTCATTTTTGACGAACAATATGAATCTTTTCATGAATTTTGATGCTGTGCTATACTTGCTGTTTTACATGGCAAGTCGGAGCCTTTAGGGGAAATCTTTGGGGAAATCTCTTTGTGTTCCTTTAACTGACTCTGAATAATATTAAATATATTATTTTTAAGAACTCCATAATGTCAATTGGCCCTAGCTGCACATTTGGTATTCATGAGTAAGGCCTCTTACCTAACAGATAGAAGCTTTGCTGTGCACAAAATCACAGAGGATGGTTATTCATGAGGCGACTTAGTCTCCACATCCGTTTGTGCCGCAACGTTAACGGGACCTGATGTTGGAGTGTGACATCGATCCAATGCCAACATACAGACTGCAGGCTTTGGTTACAGGATGGCCATTTAGTCTGTGTTTTCAGCAATGTTCCTAAAAAGTCAGCTAGATGCACCTGCCAGACACAGTAATCGCCTACACATGTTATGGTGTTCATCGTTTTCCAACCTGGCTGGTGGTTCCACAATGAAACAAACCAACAAGCAGCATTTCTTTGTTTGTCAAAGTTGATAAATGACACAATGTCATATTAGCTCAAAGTGCCGCTCTGACTCACTATGCGGTGGCATCCAGTGTGGCTGTCAGAACAAATTTGAATATTCATATTTGAGTCTAATATGAAATAAAAAACTAAAACAAATGAAAACACCTTTTTCTCTGTTCCTTATTCTTTCTCTTACCTGTTCCTACAAGTAATGAGATATTTTGATTCTGCTACGTGAAAGGCACAATTTAATTTATCAGAATATCAACTGAAAACATTTAAAGGAAAAGGAATACTGGAAGGCAGAGTGTATGAAATCAAATCCATTTATAACGTGTTAAACATTCATTGAGTCTTTAATGCAGCAGGGCACAAAGCACAGAGCAGCTTACATAGGTTCATCCACGAAATGAAAAACATCTTTAATTATATCTCATCTTGTTATATTATCATTTAATGGATGCATCGCCCTTAATATGGAATTGCATATCCTACCATTCATAAGAGTAATTATTTATTAAACTTAAGGAAGTATTAAGTTTCAAATGATTTTTTTTCCTCTTTTTTTTTTACTTTCAAATTAGGTCGGTGTGGAAAAGCTTTGATTACAGAACTATAATTAAAAAGATGTGGTTAATAATGAATACGCATGATTGAAACCAAAGGGAATACATCATTATTTCAGTGCGTGACCATTGACGGATGGGATCACACTTCATTTTCAAATCTGTGAGGAAGGCGTAGGGTTAAACTGAAATCTGCAGCCACAGCAAATTATAGCCCTTTTTAAATATATCCCCCCCCCCCCAAAAAAACAATTCCACAAGCTACCTGTCTATTTGGCAAAAAGTTACAAATGACACTAGAAAACCTTTCTTTCTTTAAAAAACAAAAACCACAAATATCATTTTGTGCAAAATCAAACAAGATGTTCATGGAATTTGTGAGACAAAAGTGCTTTTCATAAGCAGATGATGCACTCATGCAAAAGCCTGATACATTTCAGCCAGTCTATAGTAAAGTCCGATGTTTAAGGCAGTATACTACAAATGCATCTAGTGTGCAATCGCACAGCTAAGAACAAGAAAAACAAGTGAGTGGACAGAGCACAGAGGCAAAGATAACAGACTTATCTTTGGGCAAATATTAGACCAAAACCTTATTTTTATAGCAACTGGCCCCGAGCGACAGGACATATTGTCAAACCCTGCTGGTGGTTCTAAGATGAATTACACGTACAGTGGCCAAGATACTGCACTGTGTTGCATCCCATGGAAAAAACTGCCATTTTCTTCTCCCGTCTGTCTTGACTGACACATACAATATAATCCTCATCTTCCTGGCTGTTTATTGACACGTACCAGAGGACCCGGTCGTCTCTCACCGCTCCACTTGTGACAGCATCCGACACCAACATCGCGTCGGCCTGTTAAACGGCTCAGTCAAACGGCAGCCGCACTGTTGCTCTCGCTAATGTGAAGAAGCACATGGTCGCATTAGAGCGGCGCACGAGAGGGGAGAAGAGCCTCAGGACAGACACCTACTGAGCTCTGGTCCTGTGGCTGCCACGGAGCTCTTTAAGATCCACCCCCCCCCCCCCCCCCCCAAAGTGTCGGTCGCTCTCGTCATTTAATTACGGAGATAACCTTGAAATGCGTCACACAGAAGAGGAACTGGTTAATTTCACAGCGTTTCGTCTCCGATTTGGTACTCGTCAGACTGTGCATGATTTGTATTCAGTTCATATTTGGATACATTAGGATGAATGTACTAATGTACGGCCTGCACTAGGCAAAAAATTATTCTCGAGTATTATGACTTCTGAATTACACCACACTGGTACAACCACAGCATGTTCTGACTTGGTTTATAGATCCTTCTTACTGTAGCCCTACTCTATGGTTGTTAGAATATACATTCATAAGTATGGTGCACTGCTGAAATATTGTTGTCTAAAGACAGTTGTACAATTTTGCTTCTGCACAGAAAATGCACTCTAACTTAGAGCTAAGCTCTGTATGGTGAAGCTTATGAAGTCAAAACTAGCAATGCACCAATATGCTGTAGCTGATACAGATTAACTGTTTAGCATTTTGACACCAATTAAAACTATAATCCACACAAGATTGTAAAGATGTATCAGGTGTTGGAGTTCCCCGAGAGTACGTGAACGCACCACATACCATAAGTGACAGCCTCCCCCACTCGTTGAATGAAACCGAGTCCAGCTGCTACAGAACACAGCACATTTTCAGAATGAGTTAAAAACATGAAAAACCACTAGTGGGGTCTTTGAACGTCGCTATAAAAGATGCAAGAGTGAAGAAGGAGCAACATTAAATGAATCATTCTGCAGCCTAGAGGTGCCTAGCAGCACCACAGAGGGATGTACTCACAGAAACAACACATTCGCTTCTGCACATCCCAACAAAACGCATTAAGTGTTTTTCCCATCTCGGAAATTGCTCAACATATGTAGAAAAACGCAATATCCAATTCAGCAGTCCAACATCTAATATTGGTTTTAATTATCACCTGCTGAACTTCCATTATTGGAAAAAATAATAGGCTGGTAATTACATTTTTCCAATTCCTCTGCGGATAATTTATCAGTCGTGTGCCTGCGTTTGTCAAAACATATGGATGTCCAACCCGTCTCTAACATATCAGCTCGTCTGGATCCCTGAAAACAGAACTTTTTGGAGGTACAGGGATGTTGGCGAGTCAGCGCATCTTAAAGCTAGCTATATTTACATAACTTGTCCATGTCTCAAAACCAAGGAGAGTGTGATCTCATCTCTAAACATGAAGACATTTCACATTTGATGATCAGTCACACTTGTTGCTGATATTTAGATTGTCACACATCCAAAGCAACACATGTCATATCTATCAACCCAGACGGACTGACTTATTACTGACAAATATTTACTTTAATGTAACATCTGCCACAAAAAGTCCTGCAGATGAAAGCCTGGGGGCAGCGAGATAATTGGCGAGACATCACGGCAAATGGGGAGTAGAAAAAACTTCGTAGTAAAATAAACCCATTGATCCGACAAACCCAATTAAGGTATCAATGCTTATTAAATGAGTTTAAAATAAACTGCAACGTTTTGTTGTTGTCTTCGTTTTGTTTGAACGCGGTGGATCGCGGCTGCGTGTCCCTTTGAAGCTTCAGAGCTGAGGGACTGCTCATCAGCTACCTCCACAGGTCAGGCTGTCTCTAATCAATAGCTCCATCTCTGCTCTCAGAGAGCAAACTCATTGGAATGCTCCATGAGGCGCACGGGAGGAAGTACACACAGTCCTTGACCGCGCTTCTTAAAATGTAAATGAGCCTCCGAATAATGGGACAAGTCAGCAATGAATATGCAGACGACCACAGGTTATTTTTTGCTCATCTCATAAATTATTTTTCTGTTCGTTGGCATTTTGGAGGACTCAAGATTGTTGATTCTCAACCCAAACCCGGGACCTTACTTCAATTAACCCCGAGGCGTGGAAAGTCCCTGCGACTATAACCTTGTTCTCTCATCTCACCGGGTGATGTGATCACAAGTGAACAGCTTTCAAGCATAGTAGTTGTAAAGCCATTAGGTTCAGACCACTCCGATGTGGTCAGAACTTCCTGTTTGGTAAGATGAATGTCCTGAACCAGGATCAGGGCCAATCCAGACATGTTTTCTGCTCAACTGAGATCAGCTATACACACTATTCACTACACACTATCCATTTCCAATCCTTTGCTCGCTACGCTAGCTGACAGCTGGTACACTGGCATAAACATTTTTCTGTGGGGTGACAAACTCGGAACACATTCATTTTTGCTTTTCCCGGACTTTGAATTTGATCAACTCTAAATAATGTGTGCACTCTAGAGCTGTAACATCTATTACATCAAACTTCCAACTCAAAACATTTATGTGGACACTCGCTGTTTGAAAAGCATCGTAACTCCATTTGAGCTTGAGTGTGGTGGCATATCAAAAATATGATGACACGTAAAAGTACCTCACAATATAAATAAAAACAAAAAAACTTTCACGACGCAGTGTTCAATTATTATTTTTTTTCCATTTCCTGAAAAGTAACTGTTTTGGACCTACAAGGTTTCCGCCCGACAGCGACGATAACAAAAGCAATCATGGAAACCACCATCAATGCGCTTTTCCATTTATTTAGATATGTTCACTGACAACACAGCAAAATGTAGCACGAGGGTCCATTTGGAGGTTTCTAACCCTTTTTCATCACCTTGTTTTGCCTTATCTCCAAAGAACCATAACCAAGGGTGCAGTTGCCAACAATGTTTGGGAAAGCAACAGTAAGCTATCAAAAGGTTAAAAGTGATCAAAATCCTTATTTGAATGTAACGGAAGATGAGCACAATATGCAGAAATGATCATCGTATTCTCTATTTCGTGCACGAATCACAAGGCTAGTCTTCACTGTGTTCCGTTCACGAGCACACAAGACAAGAAGAGGGCAATCAAAGGATTAACCGGGCTCTGGGAGTACTCTAACTTGGCCCAAATCACATGAGATGAGTTAGCACAGAATACTACACAGCAAAGCAAGTAAAGGGGATAAAAACAAGCTAATCAACATGCAGAGACGGGGAGCCGAGTAAAGTCAGAGTCAAGCGGCCAGGCCGCCGGATAAAGATCCGTCTGACACGTAGCCTTTCAAATAATCCACTTGCAAGTACACCATTTAGAAACATTAGCATCCGGCTTTGGAGAAGGTGATATTCTGATGTGTGGGGGGGCAGGAGGTTTAGAAGATGGATGACAGCTCGGACGGACATCATGTGGAGACCTCTGAGACATGCACGCTTTGGATGTCACTCATTAAATCCCAAAGCAACTGCTGCTGATCCTCCAGATACTTCCAGTGACTCCTTGAAGGGAGGAGACGCGAGCCCCCTCTCTCATCTCGATGTGGCATCTTACGTAACAATGGTGAGACAGGACTGGGAATGTTCTAATGGGGCGCACTGCAACGAGAAGCAGGTGATGTTGGCTGAAACATACCCTGTCAGTTTGCATTTCAAACGCTTCACGAGGTAAATCAAATCCGGTTTGTGCAACCCTTGTTTGCAGTCAGACTCTGCCGCTCCCCTGGTTCTGCCAGGCCCTGCTATTCTGATGAGAAGGGGAGGACACGCCTGATGTGGAAACATACTCGTTACTCCGTTACGACTATCACTCATACTCTAAAATAGTAATCCTTCCTGTCTTAATAATGAGACTAATGCCTGCATGTGAAGCCGTGTGTGTGTGTGTGTAACGCAGAGGAACCGGTGTGGGAATCAGGAAACTCACAGCCCATCTGAGGGTCTCAGCAAAGTTGTTTGCCATGTTAATTGCTTTTTGACAATTGAAAGCTTCAAATAAATCCGCCCCATTTCAAGTGACTCAAGCTTTTCCAAACATTTCCCGTTTTACTCTGTCAATTAATTATGTCAGACGTTGTAGGCAACATTACCTGAGCTGAGAGAAGACAGTCAGAAGAGCTGGGCGGCTCCAAAGCTCAGACATGGATGTGAAGCTTATTAGGGAGGAAGACACACGAAGCAATCAGCAGCTTTTCTTCAGACTCAACTCTCCAGAAGGGCTTAACCACACTCGTTCCTACTTTCAGAGGGAACAGTTTTATCTTCAGATTCAAGATTAAAAGAAACAATTTCTAGGAGGCAATTTCTATTTCTCTGACAGTGGCTCCTACTTCATGCCAAGGATAAGGTTTATATCTGTATATAGGCCTCGACGCAGAAAGATATTGGTGGAAAAACTGCTTATCCTTGTGCTCGACGTATTAAGAACAACAGGCTACTTCTTTAACTCCGCAACTTTGGTGTCACAAATCCAGTTATTACTCTTCTAAATACATGGCCAGAGTAAACTTAAACTGAAGGAACGCAGACTGTGAGCGCTGAAGTGAGGAGGTGTGAGTGAGTATACACGTGAGTTGGTGCATACAGCACAGCGGTGGTGGTGGGGGCTCGTACCTACGTTGGAAAAGAGAACCTAACCGCTCAGCGCATCTTGATCTATAAATCAGTGCCCTGGTCAACCTGGCCAAGAGCGTTTTCAAACCCATTTGCAGAAGATAATGCCGGCTATTCCTCGCAGCCCCAGGGACGAGGAAAAGCCAGCCTCATGAATCACTGCCCCTTTTATAGGAGCTGCAGCACGGAGCTCTGTCCACAGGGTTCTCTGGACTCTTCGTGGTAGGCAGGAAAAAGAAAAAAGGGTGGCGGTGAAGGGAAAACGTTTGAACTATGACCAAAGCGTTCCATAAAAATCAAGTTATGAAGCACAACGACGCAGTGCTGACAATAACCGGGACAAGAAGATGAAGATGGCAGTGCACCTCAACAGGGAACTAATTCTAGTCTGCTGGGTAGGAAGGAAATACTGACAAATACCTAAAAGATAAGTATTTTATTTCAAAGCTCAAAACAACTGCATCCATATTAAGTAAGTATTACCTCACTAGATGAGACAAGTAAAGCCCGTATGTCTGTGTATTAATGCCAGTACTGAGTGAGTACAACAACATATCATCTCTTAAGTTGATGAATGATTGACATTAGCAGACAGCAAAAATGACGCACTTGAAGTAAAAATATAAATCAACTTTTGCTGGAGATCTTCGTTGGTGCTGCGCTGATGTGACAGTCCATAAATGTTTCAGCATTATACTTTGTGTAACAATTTTGCAGTGGTAAGTTAACTGATGAGGTTTCATTTCATAATAAGTAGACTTCACTGACTATGTTGAAGAGAAGATACATTGGCAGGGGCAATATGTATGTATTAGCTTATAAAAGATTTATGGGTTTCGCTGTATATTTTGGCCGTCAAAGTAACAAGAAATTCCACAAAAGTGATGCGAAAGACATATTTATGACGTGTAGATTGATAGTTTGTTAGTACTGATATGTTTTCAACTAAAATGTCACAATATATTGTAAAACATCGGAAGGATACTTCTTAAAAACAATTGTTCACAGTGTGTTTTATGTGCGTAATAATAATAATAGTATTGTCCGATATATCCTTTCGATGTTTTGAACTCTCAGATAGGTCTGCGAGTCGTTTTTGTCAATAAAGATGCATCTTCTTAAGATGAACTGACATGAGCAACTGTGAGGTCAGAGACACGTTTCAACATTTCTGGCTCACGAACTCTGGGCTGATTTTTGGGGAATTGTAAAATGTTCTTTCATAAAACCTTTGGACAGACTTTCCACCTCCTTATCCGAATAACTTGCAAAGGATCAAAACTAGGATCACTTTAAAATCCAAGTCTCTGGATCTAATCAGCCGTGTAGTTATGGATGATCAGGCGTCATCCCTCACGGTTTTTATGTCCTTTCATGGCACATTTATTTTAATGCGTCTTTAATATGTATGTTTGTGTCTTGTGTAATGGCATATATATTCTGTATGGCACTGTTTTTCTATTAATACAGCTCCATCTCGCAATAAACATTGTAAATGAGCTGAGGCCGTAAACGCTATATGTGGTATTTGAGGTTTTAGGGAATGTTTTCTGCTTGTATATCTGTCCCTATGAATACAAACATAAACCTATTTATGTATATAAAGGATCTACCAGACCCAGTGGACCACAACCTGTAGACCTTCTTGCAATAGAAAGCAGCCTTTTTATCTGGTGTCCATAAACATGAATAAATTCCATTTATTACAGATAGAGCCAAATTAGTTCCCCTCGCTCCACCACCTCCACCATCCTGTAACCTCCTGCTGTGACACTACATTACTTCCTGACTGCAGTTAGGGAAAGTGGACTGCGTCGCGTGACAGCGTGTAACCTTGAAAACATTCTTATTGTGAGTCTGATGGATGCCGGTAATGTGACACTACGTATTTGGTCGTTTATTACCGTAGCCCATGTTTATATATAGACAGGATACAGGAGGCCACCTATCATTCCAGTCACTGTATGGATATTACATTAAAAGCAAGTTCAAAAGTCCCAGTGACTCTTCATTCCCTCCTTTTACCTGTGCAGAGATGTGAGAGTGGAACAGTAACACCATGTCCGTGATGGAAAGTATCACCAATTTCATTGCCAGTGTTATTATTCATTCATAAAAGTTATCGAGTAGAATAGAGTACATTGCGCTCACAAACACTCACATGCACGCTTGTGGACATTTTGATGTTGTTAACCATCTCATGTTCTCACAATTTGAATCGGTTTCACTTGTTAACAGCGCAGACCGTAAAGATATATTCTTAGTCTGACCATATGAAACGTTCTTCTCATATTTCAGCATTTGATAAGCACGAGCTGGAGCGCTGAGAGTAAATTATTTACAGCGAGTAAACTCATACTTAGGTCTTAACATGTTTTCTCGTTGTGAGAGCAGCACATTTATACGCCTTGCTCGGCCCTTAATTCATTTAAGGCCACTAAACTATTGCATTACATGGCTTTATTAGAGCCACTTGTCTTCATTTCAATGTGGTATACATTCGGGTTGCAGCAAGTCACGGCATCTAGAAAAACATCTCCAACACGAGCTGTGAAGGCTCTCTGGACGGTCTGTAATCGAAGCAGAAGCCACGGGCCAAGTCAATGCTTGGCCAGCAGGGGAAATATTAATATTGCAATCGACGCATTGAAGCATACAGCTTATATGTAAACTCAGTAGAGCTTTAATGCTGAAGTGATGTCGATAAGAGGGAAGAAATCTTCAAAGTGCTATCAGCGAAACCTTGTTAACTTAAGTGTGCCATCTTCATTTTCTTGGTTGCTTGACCGTGAGATCTGGTGTGACGTGATGACATGCTGTCAACACGAATGGTCTCTGACGGCATCAAGGCTCTGTCGGGAGGACACACTAGGTGCTCAGAGCCAAGGCCCCTTTTGGTAGCCCTCCACGGACGAAGAGCTGTCATCTCCGCCCCTCGGTGCCAGCGTGCCCCGCCCCCACTCACGAAAAATCCCATCCATCTGCCGTATCAGCGGGGCAGATGGAGTGCAAGGCATGCACTTTTTACGCCATTCACTGTTGTGGATTCGCACACCCAGCTCGCGGCAGTGAAGGTTCCTGTGTCAAAGTCGACAACCAACACATGGTCAGCTAACAATTTTTTTGTTTCTGTAAGCAAAAAAAACAACGAAATGCTTTTGGTTTGTCTTGACCCAATTGCCATTAACTCAGCCTTCTAAAAGTGTTATGTTTTCAGCTGCCAGTCAGGAACTGACTTTTAGCCTTCCGTAAGCTAAAAGCAACATGGTGGAGCGGCCTGACAAAGTGTCTCCATACTGATTTCTAATTCTTTCTTTTTTTTCGAAGAGTCAGCGTGATTTTTGAACCTGAAAGTGCACACAAAATCTCTGACTGTCCATGTGCTTGTATAACTGTATCCTCGCCAAAAACTGGTAATGGTTTGGGCAGACATTCCCTTGAGGGAAGGAGCTTTTAGAGTAAAGAAAAAGGAAGGGGAAAGCTATGATGTGCTGACATCCTTCCAATGAAAGAGAGAAGCTAAGAAGACCAAAAGTCAAGATTGGTTCTCTAAAAACATAAATGCTTTATGACTATCAAATGACAAATCTTTCTATGCCATCATCTCTTATGCAACAGTGTTACAGAATGTTAAGTATCAATACTGAATAATGAAGTTAATGCAACACCAGAAGGACATTGTTCCTTCTCTCAAATCTTAAACCATATTCCGCTCGATATTTAATCAGTACAATGAAGATGGCGGGCATTTGAGGAAATAATGACATCATAGCAGGGACATGTCCATACCGTTCAATGTGCAGACCTACGTCCTTGCATTCAACGTTTAATCTACATAAGCTATGAGAATTTTCTCACATCGCCTCCATTTTTGAGTTATGTGCCATTTAAGTCCGGGCTGATAAGGCAGCTGAATGTTTGACCTTCACGTAATGTTCTGCATCAATTCTGGTGCAGCCGGTGTGTGTGTGTGTGTGTTCTAATTAGATGAGAGCCCTAAAAGGATAGGTTGACAATTTGACAATGACAAGCAAAATGAATGACACCAGCCGGTGAGCCGTCGCTCCATTTGTCTGCATCGAGCGTTTTCTCTGAAATGAGGGAGTGGGTCATCGGTGCACTTCTGCTGACTGGGCACAGCCGAGGCACCGCGGTCTCACACGTGTGTGTGTCGCGTGTACCCGTCACCTCCTCGGTACATTTACCAATACACAAGAGGTGATAAAACTGTCCACTGTGCCATAAGCCAAGATGAGCATCCATACAGAATCCGTGTTAAGGCCTCAGAACGGAAGGTGTAACAACCCACAAGTGGCAACTGTAGGACATGAAGCTATTTGGGCTGTAATGACTCATAAAATTCACAGTTGGATTTGATGTATTACAGCGGCATCGCCATTATATATATCTTCAACGCTGCAACAATAATGACTGCCTGAGAATGAGTCTCATATTTCAATTGACTATGACACTCAACTTTATGAAAGTATAAAAGTATAATATTTGAGAGTGCTAAATGAAAGAGTTTGGGCCCATTTGGAGTGTTTTTCTCGGGCAGGATGACACAAAACAAATGCAGTGCTTTACAATACGATAAAAACAACTACATGTGGTGTCAAAACAAGGGACATCACTTGAGCTGAACAACCACACCACTGTATTGTTTGACAGAAGTTGAGTAAATTGCATTGTCGACTGTTTGATTTATCCCATGTACCAGGTCAAGCACACGGCATTGAGTGACACTGAACGGTACAATAGCCTGAGAACTCATGTTATCATCAGTCTGCACAGACCATTGGTACCATTCACAGATGTCCATTGATGGTTTTGGTCAAACAGTCCAAAACCAGGAATATTCAAAAGGAATTATTACTCAGAAAAGCAGCAATTTTAAAAAAAAAGCTCATATTTTTGCTTAATAATTAATCAATTGATGGAAGGGCTATTTATTTCAGACCTAGAATGTTTTCCTCTCAAAAACAGCAAGGCTCTGCAGATACCGGGACACATGCTGTACTGTATTGCCTTGTTTTTCCCACAGTACCAGCAGGCATGTCATGAGTAAGCACTAAACCCATTAAACACACACAAACCTGGAAATACCGTAAACAATCATTTATTGTCACGTGGTTGGACTGGCGATGTCACTGACGTTAAGACAAGTTTGGTAAACACTGTTTTTAATAAATGAATTGATCTTTTTGCATCTTATCAACATGTCAACCTTTTACAGCTGCAGTGAGCACGGTACAGAAAATGAAATGCTTCACATAATTACTCTTGAATGTCAGTGGAGAGAAGCAAAATTGGCAACCAGATAAGCGAGTATCCTCACATGCTTAAACACCTGTACACTAGTATGTCCACTGTTGTGTGTTTGGTGGTTAACTCTTTTAATTGGATGGCATGTGTGGCGAGAATGCAAAGCCATCTGTGACCATCTGAGATCGCAGGGAGAGCAGATGAATAGGAACAGTTTTCTACAGCTCACAGTGCAGATTGAGGTAATCCTTTACCTTTTTTTGAAAGCTAACAAAATGAAGGTATGGCCCCAGTAATGACTGTACCTGAACACAGACGGTAGCTTCTTCACAATGAAGCCAAATGCAATTATCTTGGCTGGAAAGCTTTTACTGTGAAGCAGCTGCAGAAAATGTTGAGCTTCAGTAATGAACAGTGGCAACAGAACACCGACATCCTCCAGGTCCAGAAATCAAATGTCAACATCTTTCTCGCCTTAGTTTCTGCACTTTCTCTCCTCTTACTCTTCAGCGGCACTCTGACTTTCTAATGAGTTGTGTTTTGTTTTTTTAAGGCTTAGGTGGTGAAAACGTAATTAAGGCCGCTCGGTTCATTTAAGTAATGGCTACCTTCTAACATATGTTAAGACAGAACAAGTGCAGATAGATCATAAGGTCTCGACACAGCAAATTGCCTGAGCCAATTTTCACAGAATTTGGGGTTGCAGTTCTGATTCACACACAACGGCTGGAGGAAAAAAAGCTCCACCGCTTACAGAGAAGGCAGCATAATGCAAAGCAGATGGACCCCCCTATATCTACGAGGGTCCTTCTGATTTAATGAAAAAACAGGACTGATTAACATTTAACCTTTTAATGTCATCCATATTCACTACTTCACTCAGCTGCACAAACATACTTTGGAGAAAAGACCACAAATCACACGAGGAACGGCTAAAAATAGGTCTCTAATGGTAGCGCAGGCCGTTTTTAAGGCCGTGGGTCTATTTCCACTTTCCCCGTTGCAGGGGTGCCCTGTAAAACATTGGTGTAAATGGTTTATAATGCCACCAGTGGACTCTGAAATGGGAGACCTGGTTTCAATCAGCAGTCAAATTGCTCCAAGATTACCCTTGCAGAGAGAGTAGTAAATCACTCTTTGCCTTTATGCCGCTGACGTTAAGGAACAAGCATTGTTCAGAATCCACCAAGCGTGCTGCTAAGAGCAGGCCGCCTCTATGTGGGGATGGGATGCTAAGCAGGACAATGGAGGTTACAATGGAGGTGTCCTTTAGACCCCAGCGGAAAAAAACCCATCCTGAAAAAGCCCACTTCATATCTGCAGCTGAATCTGAATCTTGAAAACCAACAGTTACTAGCCTTACTAGCCTAACTTTAGGCTATAGTCTGGATCCTGTACCCCCCCATGTCAAAGAGACCCATCACAACCAGTTTGAACCAGCTTGCCTAGTTCAAAAAGAGTTCTTGGTTCCTCTGTGCCAACGCCCTGACAGGAGGATATAATCCCCTATAAACTGGAGAAATGCTGACCCCGCCCACCACAGACCAACACACTATGGGCAAGACCTCTCATTATAACTCCAGGGCCCTGAAATTACCCGGATTCCACCCATATGAGAAGCATGAGAAAGCGTCGGTTGGGAGAGGGTTGTGCCGAGTGGTTTTCCAGTGTGGGGCCACAGAGGAGCTGGTTTTCTTGAACAGTGCCATTCAGCACCGGCACATGAGGAAGCAAAGGCAGATGCTCTGGCTACGAGCCCCAGACCAGGACTGCTAGGAAATACCCAACAGAACTACACACACACATGCACACACAGGCCAGGGATTTACCCGGGACACCAAACACAACAGATACAGCATCAAAACCATCATTCAAATGACATTCATGTTTTAAAAAGAGGGTAGCCCTGCCACAAATGTTCAAAATGCAACACCGGTTTCACTCCTGCATTAATTGACGGATCTTTTCATGAAAGGATTCATACCAAAAAACAACTTAAACTAAGATATTATGGTTTTCTGATTCTGTTTAAGGTGTAATTACATCAGTATTGGTTATTTGAATTATACTACACATATATATATATATATATAGGTTTCTGTTCAGTTTCTGTACAGTTCAGATGGCTGCAGTGTCAGTTAGCTAATTGTTTCTATGTAGCCTGGCATTTGCCAGTATGTAAGCCTAGCAGATGACTTCATATGTTTTATAATGAATCATAATGAGTGTAAGGGCCTATTCGCTTGCTATTAGCTGTTGTGGGAATGTGTCAGTATTCAGTGAATACACACCAATGATGGTCGAACATGTTCACATATTTTCCAGAATATGCCAAAGTTCAGCAAAGAAACCCTGCAGCTTCTCAGCATCCAGCCAACATGATTGAAGAAAACCGTAATGTTTCAGCAGCATGGCACATAACTGCTGTCAACACAGGTTTAAATGATAAAATATACTGTGTGACGAAAGGTAACCGTGGATCCCACATCCAAACAACACCAGAAAGAGTCACTCGTGTTATGAGAGAAGTTAGAGTGAGACTCCACTGCCTGTATTCTTCAGCGTCGATGGAACAGCCTACATGCAGAAGATATATTACAGTAGGCCTCCGTCGTGCAGGCTACAACCTAAACTATCCAATTACCCTGAATCCAGAGTAGAAATACACCGTGTCGCTGTCTTTTCACGAGGCAGCAGCTGAAGGTTAGACACCCAAACATGCAGCAGGCATCGGATTCAATTGCGGAGAAAGCCTCTGATGCAATTCCAAGAAACTAACCCACCCTGTATCATCCTGTTACAGTTTGGCTCACGGTCAGGTCTCTTCATTGTGTCTGTGACAGCTATAATCGGATTCACGTATTGATGAAGGATGGCCATAAGGCTACTTCGGCGTGTCACTCTCGCTTCCAATCCTTTTCTTTGAATAAACAAAACAGGGCTGCGGGCTCCATGCAAACGCTGAGCATCTCTCTTCATCCGCCTGGCGACGAACACTCCCCTCGATTTCAGATCTGTTCCAAGACCTGAAGAAGGGCTTTAGGCTAATGGCTGTGTAGCACACGCGCACAAAAAGATGTTTTTACATCAATGGTGTGACTGCTTAAATGTAGCCTTTGCTTTTTGCCTCAGCCAGCCAGGAGAAAATGCACGACATCAAACCCACGGCCAGTGCTGCTGCAGCGATAGTGATGTTTTTAAAGGGCAGATGAATGACACATACAAAGACAGGAGCTTTTTGAGCAGACTGCCGTGCAAGAAGTCAAAGACCTGTCTCTGGTGATGATGATGATGAATAAAAGGAAGAGCAAAGATTTAATCTGGCCTGCTCTGAGTGACATGGTCACGCACTCATGCACGCGCAACACATGAGGGAAAAGGAGGATGGGGGGGGGCAGATTTGGAGAGAGCTATGGCATCAAATCCTTACATTTCAGTTGGACAGAAATAGGGTGACGACAGGCTCGCGCACCACAAACACCACCATTGCTCCTATTTGTTGTTTGGTGAGTGATTCTCGACACATTTTTTTTTTTGCTTGATTGAAGCAAAGACTGATGCTGCGACAATGTGCTCACTGAAAAGTGCGTGCGCTCAGTTTATTGCCAAGTCTGCGCAGGTTTGTTGACGTAAAATCACTTGTGAAATAAAGTGATTGAGACGAAAAAAAATAAAAAGTAGGCTGCTTCTTTTTTTCCATCATTCACCTTGATTTCTGTGGATGTTTTGTGAAAATGAGGACCGGATATATATTTCTGAGATAAATTATCATTTGCTTCGGTCGTGAAATAAAAGTTATACATTCAGGGTTTGCATAAATACATAAAAAACAGCAACAAACTGTGTGCGTGGCTGTCTGATGTTAACCGGAGACAGATTTGTTTAATGCCCAGCGCGAGCAGACTCAACCGTGAACAGTACGTTACACCTTCAAAAAAAAAAGAAGCCTTTTCAAAGTAGTCCCAGTTTATAAAAACACGCTACACAAACACACACACGAATGGCGTTTACCGCAATTTCTGCAAGTTCGCCGACGGCAGAGCTAAAAGCTGCGTCTCAAGTTCACATTGACAAAATAAAGAAGATAACGGTGCACTTACTGAATCTCCTCTTTGTCACCGCCGTTGGCATTTCTCTCCAGCTCTGAACCCGCTACGTTTAGTCCCGTCGTTACTTTGTAGCGGGCACAAAAACAAAAATCCACTTCATGTAATGAACACCTAGAGTTAGAACCAAACCCGGAGAAGAAGAAGAACATACGAGTCCACTGGCTGAGGAGCACGAGGTCCTGTCCTGTGGATACTGGATCTATTCTCGTGCCTCTCTCGCTGCTAACGGGTTAACGTCAGCTTCGCCTCAAGTGTTGAGTGTCGCTTGTCCGCGTGCGCGAGAAAGGCGAGACCAAAAATGCTATGTCTCCCCCTTTGCAAGTAAATGTCTTCTTTTGCAAGTTAATTCGTGAGTTTCTCTCCCCCCACCACCGAGAATGAGCTGTGCAAGGTGGGGAGTTGTTTTTTGTACGTCTCTCCCTTCACAGTCACGCTTCTCTCTGCCTCTGTGGAGAAAGCACATGCAGCGTCGGTCACTCGGATTCACTCGGCTACACTCGCCGCTGTGTCCATTCATTCCTGCAGCCTGTGAAGACGTGCACGAGACACAAGGACACAAGGGGGGTTCTCATACCTGTCATTTGTATCGCTCGGTTCACCCGCTAAAGAGAGACAATGAACCCAGGGTAACTACAGACTTCTTAATACATTTGCCTCATTATAACAGTGTAATTAAACTATTCCCTCATTGACCTGGGGGGGGGGGGGGGGGCTCCAGCTCATCCACGCAGTGGTCCCTGGGCCCCACTCTGGGAGCCAGTACAATACGTCATGAATCGTCACTGACAATAGAACATGTATAAATACTGCCCCTATTATCCCCAATTTTCTAGAGCAATTAAAATGCACCATCAGCCCCACTCCCCTTTCCTCATCCTTGCTCTCACATTGTGAAGGCTGCAGACAAGACTGTAATTCATAATTTATATACGCGCTGGACAACTTTCTGGCTCTTACTTGAAATATTTTTATAAATAGTGGAATACTTTCATGATTTTGCAACTTGCAACTATGAATATTAAGAATATATATTAATAAATACCCGAAAGAAGAATACTTAAAATCTAGATTTTGGTATTTCCAAGTTCAATACAGCCAACAAAGGGCTGATTTGGGAAACTACAGAATCCATAAGTGAAGCCATGTAATGGACACAGACAGAGGGCTCTGCTTACAGTGCAGCTCGGCTGTTGGTGCACGAGCACTCAAGCAACTCGGTTGAACGTGCAGGGCATGGAGGCTGCGACCCCCGGTAATGAGGACCTGCATATCTTTAGGATTCTGACATCTCATCTAGTCTGCCTTCTAACCTCACCGCGATCAATCGTTAGCCTGGCGCAACTCCCGCTGAACTGCAGCCCGCTATCCACCACGCCGTCCTCATGGCTGGTGTATAGATGACGTTTACACAGGTTTTACCATGCCAAAAATGAGCTTCTATGGACCCGAAAGGGAAAATTCAGTTCCTTTTAGGTTACAAATGATAACACTGGACAGTGCACAATGTTCAAGGAATAGGATCCTGTCAGACCAATAAGACCAGCCAGCGCTTTTACAATCAGAGGAAGGAAATTGTTTTGATACAACGGCCATCAATATGTAGGTGCCAGACAGAGGAATTGGTGCATGCGCTCCATCATGCTGTATTTCTGGTGGCCAACACCAGGCCTGTTTTTCAGCAGACCTATAAACAGCTTTTGCCTGTGAAGGTCAAATACAGTGTCTTGTGCTGGTTGTTCTGTTTTTGCAGCTAGAGTCCCACAAGGGAAAAAAAACATGCTTTGCCCTTGCCGGATTGAATAAAAACATCCACCAAATAACGTTTTTTCGACCCTGAGCACCAAACATTTGATGAGCAACACATGTTTAGGGCTGTAATCTTGGTCCTGTTGATGTTGAATCATACATAATAAACTTATTTCCATCCAATCACAAAAACTAGACTTTGACAGAACTTAACGTTGAACATCTGCAGCTGAATGTTAATTCAGGAATGGCATAGGATTTTAAACCCAGTCAATTAAACAACTTATATCCATTCGAGTATTAGAGCATAACTCCCACTCTAACCAACTCCCATGCTCTTAATTATTGCTGCAATTTGGAATAAATGGTTGGCTGAATTCCTGCAAATCAAAAAGGGTGTCTCACCATATCAGGCCCGAGCCATAACACCCCTGGAATGAAGCTTCATACATGGATCCCGTTATCAGCTGTTCCTCCTTATTCATTTCTTTCTCTATGGGGAAATTAGTTGGGAAAAATGACTTGCTGTGATTAATTTCTATCAGGAGTGGCCTCAGTTGGCACTTGATAGTTTGAAAGCTGATTCAATACTAGTGCAGTTACTTTTCTGTACATCATCCCTATTGCAACAAAAATGAATAAAAAAATACTATATAGACCATGATCATATTTTAAAAGAGTAACTGTATATTTAAAAATAAACTTGGGTAGCAAGGAAATGAATATTGCGATAGATAGACAAATAAATGATGCCATTTGCTGTATTTTCCTTGGTGGGTTATAATAACAAACAGTATATACACTACCACCCTCGAGAAAGAAATATCTAAATTCCTATCAAATTTAAATGATACATAAGCAGAAGTACCCAGTGATAATTGCATGCTTGGATGTCCTTTCTCTAGAAGTATTGTACTTCTGGTGTTTAGTGCAGTGATGATGTTGTGTGGGCTTATGAGCCAAAATGTATCTATTACATAACCACAGGTGATTTATGTTGGATGAAGCAGAAATTGCATCATGTCATAAAACTTTAAATTCTAGAAAAAAACCTTTTGTGTGCATGTGGATCCCGGATAGTGCCTTGTTTAGTATTTTTTAGTTTTGTTTAGTTCAGCTTTTAATTTACCAAAAATAAGCTGCATTGAATCAGATGTTTTTGTCATTTTTGTGTTGAAAGCTAAAGTGGAGTCCATGATGATATTTGTCAGTGTCAGTCTTATGTGTTATTAGAGAAAGTTTTTGCAAATGAACAGATTAATATATGCACAATGTCCTCAGCATACATTTATTATTATTCCACTGCGTGACAGTGTTGTAGGAGATACAAACTGAATCCCTCACTGATGCCTGTGGCACAGTATGCTGCTTGAGATTATGGTCTCCACATTTAATGACAGGGGTGACAACAACTTGCTTCAGTGCAATCGGAAATGTGTCTTACTCTGTAAAGGGACGAACTACAATGTATTTTCTGTCAAACTGACACGCATCAGTGGTTTTGAGGCTCTCCAGTAATTCATTTTGTTCACATGTCCTTCATCACTTAGAAACTAGTAATAGCGCCTAGCAGTTGCAGGCTTTCTAAAAACCAGTCATATTGCAATTTACATCCATATCTGTCCAAAATGTGAGACATTTGTGTGAAATAGTCATAATTAGCATATGAATTCTTGAGTTATGGAAAAAGCAACGTGTTTCGTGAGGTCAGAGTGAACTTCGACCACTAAAATCGAATCAGTTCATCCTTGAATCCAAATGGACGTTTGTGCCAAATTCAAAGAAATTCACCAAAGTCCTTCACCAGAATGAACCGGACGGACGGACGGACGGACAACCCGAAAACATGATAAAAACATACTGTTGTTAGAATATGATGTCATCGACAGATACGCCTGTTAGCGTATTACAGCCCATCATATCAGCAGAAATGTTCCCATTTTATTCTAATCAATTAATGATCAGACACAGCTTGCAGTAAAAGTCTCAACCTATTTTTGTCAGCTTGCTTCCAGTTAGAATAAAAATAAAACGAATTGATTTTATTCACAGATTAAATAGTTCACCAACAACAAACTGGCAGTTATTGTAACTGTGCAGAGAGATCACCCTGTGTAAGTTCCCAGTTATTTTGTTTTGTTGTTGTTTGTTTTCTTTCCTACGCAGCAAATTGGCACGACGATCTAAATTTCGTTGTGCAACCCTTATTAATGACAAATAAATAACCCTTTGAACCTTGTAACCATCGTAATTGTGGCTCCGTAATCATCCAGGACCTCATCAAAAAGAAGCACAAGAGAGGATGTACTTCCTGCTGCAACTGAAGAGGTCCAACCTGCCAAAGACAATGATGGTGCACTCTTACGCTACCATCATTGAGTCCATCCTCACCTCCTCCGTCACCACCTGGTACGCTGCTGCTACAGCCAAAGACGAGTGCAGACTGCGGCGTGTCATTCGCTCTACTGAGAAGGCGATTGGCTGCAATGTGCCGTCCCTCCGGGGCCCCGAGGCGGGCAGGGAAGACTGTGACCCACTCCTCCCACCCCTCCCACCCTGGACACAAACTCCTTGAATCGCTCCCCTCTGGCAGGAGGCTGTGGTCCATCAGGACCGAAACCTCACGCCACAAATGCAATTTCTTCCCATCTGCAACTGACCTCATCAACAAAGCCCGGGACCCCCACCGACATGGGCTCTCATCCCCTCCCATAGACATTACACAAAGACACAAAAACATTTCCGCACAAAAACAAAAACTGCAACAAAAACACACTTCTTTCATTTGAATTCACATATATTGTTGTTTTTTGTGATTCTTGATATCTGCAAAGCAAATTAGTTTTGTGAAAACCTGCTGAATAAACAATTCTGAATCTGTGCTGCGTTGTTATCAAGCTTCCTTTCAAAAACTAAATCTGGAATATGGATCACTGATATTTAATTATACTTCACTTTGTTATCGAACTGCACATATTCAATTTCGTATTAATTGACGCTTACAGAAAGGTGTTTTTCCCAAAAGGCTAACCGCCTATAAATCAAATAGAGTTGGCACGTAATGATCAGGGGACCGTACACACACTCCAGAGCAGGATGCGTTCATCTTATAACTGTTGCGCAATTAACGCAGGATTCAATGAGGCAGCAAAACAGTTAATGGAAGTTAATGATGAGAACACACAGAGCTCTTTGTGTCATTAACCAACACAGTCAAACATGTTCATTATTGCAGTTTCCAGCTCAGCGGCTGGACAAAAGGAAGACCCAATTTTATAAATGGGTCCTTGCGGAGGAGGTCCTGATGCACCTTGCTGCAGAGGGAATTTGTGTAAGAATAAAGTCGCACTCAGCACTATGTGATGATGACACACGTCATGATAATGTGGGCCTACTCTCAATTTCATTCATAAAATGCACCCGGGAGTTGCAGCAGCGATGCCACATTAATAAGCAGAAAGTACTTCGATTAACATTAAAACATAGAACATAGATAACTAGCAGGAATATTCTGCGATTTACTGTTGACTTGTTACGTTGCTTAACACATCAAACGTTTCACTCAATTCCTTCAATTTTGAGTTGCGCAGGCTACAAATAAATCATTTCTTTCACCGCAAGACACAGACAAACGATTGAAGATTGATGAAACCATGGATCCTAATTATTGCCAGTAAAGCAGAGAAACCGTGACATGGTGGTGTTTGGTGCATTTGTATTATTTAGCACAGTTGCCAATCATGTAGATAACAATATCAATGAGGAGACCTTTTTGAATATGAAAGCCAGAACAATCACTGAGTGAAAAATCTTTCAAATGTTTCATCATCAGTGGAGGATATTAGAGTTTTGTCTCTTCATGACAAGGCAGATTACAGTTGGTCTTCTCTCTGACTTTACAAGCTATTCATGTCTGATATCCGTAGGACTGATTTATCACGCAAAGATTTCAGAACAATTCCACCAAATCAACCAAACAGCATTTTACTGCGTCACAAGCACACCTCCTAAGCCGAGAGAGAGAGAGAGAGAGAGAGAGAGAGAGAGAGAGAGAGAGAGAGAGACATGAATTATCTGAAATACTCTGCGACTTCAAAGACTGGAGCCACAAGAAACACACAGCAGCATTTTTTACTGAAGCTATATTTGAAAGGGGCAAAGCAGAGAAACGAAGAGGAAGAGACAGCAGCGCTGAGAGAGGGAGTGAGAGAGAGAGAGAGGGAGTGAGAGAGAGAGAGGGAGTGAGAGAGAGAGAGGGAGTGAGAGAGAGAGAGAGAGAGAGTAAGAGAGAGAGAGTGGTGGGTTGGAATGGGATGAAGGACACATAAGCTGTCGTTGAGTTGGCAACGGTGAAGAGCCCTTGGTTGTTGAAAAACAGAAGAAATCAAAGGCAGAACATTCCTGCAGAGGGACGGGGCAGAGAAACAAGCCTGTCCTACTCTTCTTTGTTGTTTTTTCTTCTTCCTTTTCCTTTTTCCCTCACTGTGGTTAGAGTAGTTAGCCACTCAGCAACAGAGGAGAGATGCACGGTAGCCAGCAGGTCGGCGAGGCCCTTGAGCACAAGGACCTAAAAAGGAATAGGAGGCGACAAAGCACAAATAGTTCTCTATTATGCAATATGGAGGGTTTCGCTGAGTGTCCAATCGCCGCTTTTGCAGGAAAGTAAAAAAAAAAAAAACAGCATTTCCCTTTTGCAGTGCAGCACTTCCGAGCACAACAACAAACATGGCATCTTGTGTGACGACGCACTAATTATTCATGAAATGTTAAATATATACCTCGTAATATTGCACATGTAAGGACAATAACAGCAAGGCCGTGATACAGAATATATTAATGTGACAGCTCAGGAATAGACTAGTTTTATGGAGGGGGGGGTCATCTGGCGGTAGCCAGCTGTTACAGACGCGAGTCGGTCGTGATGGATGTGATGGATGTGATGGATGTGATGGATGTGATGGATGTGATGGATGTGATGGATGTGACGGACAGGCATTATCCCTCCGTTTCTTCCTCCCGTCTCTGTCAGCGTTTTCCCTCCAGCAGATTGGGTTCCAAAAGTCATCCCTCATCGATCATCGCTCGGGGAAGCTGTCGTTTCAACCGCGCAGAGCATCCCATCAGACAAATGGATATTAGCTGGTTAATTTTTAATTCCTGAGATGCAAGGGAGCCGCTGTCTTTCATGGCTGGAAGGAGAGCTAATGGGCCCGGATTAGGTATCACTGGGCGGATATCTGGGAACGGCCCCCTGGGAATGTTGTGTGGGTCTCTCTGAACACCATTAAGAGTCTTAGAGTAAGGCAGAAATCCTCTCAAAGACACGCTGTCCAGCTATTGACCTTTTCGGAGGCACAATGCAGGTCCTCACTGAGGAGATATTGAGTGGGATCTGCATGCTCAAACAAAGGCCGGTTCACCGCGAGGCTGCGCATCGGCGAAGAAAAGCCCCGCTGCGATCGTCAATGCGTTCACACAAGACAACGACAATGGGAGGACTTTAATACGTCGACTGGCTAAGTGCACATCAAGCTGCTCCCCCGGACGGATAGATTCAAAACATCTAGCTATGTTTTTTTCTTGACCACCTAAAATAATTTCCTGGCTTTCAGTCGGATTGGCAGTGATGATTGTTTTTATTGACTCAGATGTTCCATTAGGCGAGGAGCTGCTTGGGGTAAATGGCTCCTGACAGCAGCATGCCGGCTGATGATGCCACCGTCACCGGACCTCACACCAGGGCTATTAACTGGCCGCAGAGCACCAGCGCTCCCCTGACAGTGACACGTACACGGAGGAAACATTCCTCCTGTTCTCCTCGCAGTGTGTGGGTGAAAGCAGAGGACTGGAGAGAGGAACGATGGCGATTTAGATTCAAAGGAACTTTCAAAAGAGGAAATCTGGAGGACATTTGTCAATTCAATTTCTCAAAGTGCAGAGACAATGACAAGACACTCAATTCACAGTGCACTTACACTGAATACCATTTGATGGCGTGCATAATATTGCACCTGTTATGTTATTATGTGCTGCGCTTTTTAAAAGGACCTCAAACTGCTAAATCCTTTCATAAAAGGATCCAAAAAGCTTCTCTAATTAGCCGCACATATCAGCTGAGGAGATAATGTTCTGCTCTTTTTTTAGTGTTGTCGGAAAGAGTTACAATTTGAATCAACATGACATCTTCTTTCATCTTTTGTTCATGTGTTGGTTGATTAATTAACTGTCTATTGTATATAGAATGTAAGACAATGTGTGAACAATGCCGGTCCATGGGCCCAAGGGGAAATAGCTTGTTTTGTCCGAAACTCAAAGATATTCCACAGCTGCACAAAACGGAGAAAGCAGCAAATCCTCACATTTGAGAAGCCGGAACCAGTGAATGTTTCGCATTTTTGCTCGTCAATTACTTAAATAAGCTGTTTGGGAGTTTCGGTTCCTTTGCAAATCATAAACGCAGCTCACTGTATTACTATGACTGTATATCACTGTAATCAGCACTTTCAACAGTCTGCTTACTGATTTACAAACCTCTGGACGTCATTACCTCACACCGATAATGTCTGACAAAAATGATTGCAGACGTGATGTTTGTTCGGTCAATGGCTAATGGATACCAGTGCTAATGCTGACGCATTATCTTACACCCTAAATGAATGGAAGTCAATGGAAGCCAGGAATGGAGTGAAACTGCCATTGTAAAACAGCAATATGGTTCACAAAAAGCTGCAATATGATGTGACATGTGTGTGATTTAAAGTAAATATGAATTGTAAAATCACTGATATGGTCCTTTAAGGTTTAAGCAATGTTGCAATAATTCTTGATTGACAAAATCGTGAATGGACTTGTCGTTTCAGTGACATCGGAACCTAATTTATACTTTTCTACAGATGTTGCAGTGATGCAATAGTAAAATTGGAGTTCGGAGGAAAAGCTGTGACCTGCGGGGTGACTGCATAGTGGGCGGCTCTCAGTCAGTTCAGGCTCATCCAGTTAACAAAAAAATAAATAAACTAGAAATTGAACTGCGACTGCAATTGAAACCTGTGGGATGTCAGCAATAAAATCGAGAAGCTGCAAAGTGTGTTTACCGGGATGTCCACTCGTCATGTCAGCTGAACTCCACTTGGGAAAACAGACACGCAGGTGCAGTACAGCGAGTGACAAGCTGCACAGTTGTTCAAATTGGAAAAACACGCATGTGCACACACACAGTCGAGCCTCGTCAGCAATTCTTAATTCACACACACACACACACACACACACACACAATGAGAAGTGCTCTCCCTCCATGAACACTGCACCTGTGTGCGTCAGCGTTACCGCCTGTGGTGCCAGATAGAGCCGTGCTGTCACGCAGCGAGTGATTAGAGCCTCCTTTTTATAATCTCCCTCCTCTGTCCGTTCTCCACACGTCACGCCGGTAACACAGAGCCTGCTCTATTACCCCTCAGCACCCCGTCACTGCCCCGCAGCGACCGCCTCCCTCCAGCCTCGAGCAGGGCCTCGGAGGGGCGATGATCACGATGGCGCGTTGGGCCCCGGGGTCCCTGCAGCATGGCAGCTTTAATTTCACGCTGTGTTAATGCTCCCCCATTGCAAGTGCCTGTCCCACCCGATTGCCCTCCACATACCCGAACCAGGGTCACATCCGTCCTGGCTGCCCTGTGGTTGGAACAAGGACTTGGTCCGGGAGGAACAACTCCCTTTTTATCCTTTTTCTTTTTCTCCAACTGTCGGCCAGTTGTTGGAAATCTCTCCTTCACCACCTCCGCCCCCCGCTTACCTTTATCTCCTTCTCTACCCGTTGTGCACTCTGTCACTGTCTGTTTCACTCACGACCGCCCCCTCTCTCATTCCCTCTCACCCACGTCGATTATCTATCCGTCTTCGAGTCTATTGCAGTCTCTTTCTCGTTTCGCTGCCTTCCCCTCTCCGGTAAACAGCTCAGCCCACTCTCCGCACATTCACTGTATCTTCCTCGCTTTCTCTCACTCTCACCTCAATCGCTGCTCTTCATCTCTCTCCGTCCCATTATCTTCCCCTTTAATTCCGACACACTCTATTTTCATTCGGCTCTGCTCGCTGTCTCAATTTGGATGAACACGTCTCATTGCATCTCTCCCCCTCTCTTTTCTTCTGTCTCCGTCCTTAAGCCTCCATCCACACACTGTACCATCTGTATTTCCTAAGCACAGAGGGGCTGAGAATCATCATTCTGTCAACTTGCTCCTTCTGCGCGATGCGGCAAACCACTTTGAGGCATCCCTGAAAAAAAAAATGCCACCCTAAGCACAAACTTGTTGAACAACAGTTTTCAGAGTCAGCTTGAACACGTCTCCAAAAGGGTAAAACAAAGGCCTCCAACCTGCGCCTCCATTCTCCCTGCATGCTGTTCTTCCACAAAGTGTTTTTCTTTTGCATACTGTTCAGCACTATTGTTCCACATACCGTTGTCACGGATTTAACATTAACAAACTGGGAATAAAAGAAAGAGCTTGGGACCAAACTTTCCCGAAATGTCTAAAAGTTTTTCCTTTTCGTCACCAGGTATATCGGCAATATCGCCAATATCGCTCCCGTTCTACAGAGCACAGAGGCCCCCTTCAGTGGCCGTGTTCTGAACGTCTAATAATGACGCATATGGGTTTACACTGGAGGTATTTGTCATCCAGACTTCAGGGTGCGTCAGTATCAAACTCCAAGAGGCCACTGGTTAACCGTCGGTATTTGACGAGTTGTGAGTGAGACTCGTTCGTCACTTTCTAGACACTCGGTAGCGACGGGAGATGTGAGTCAGTCAAGTTCATTCCTACCACGCTCTGCTGTCTAACCTAACTGAGTGGTCGTGTTGCCTCAACCTAACCTCCTGTGAAGACGGAAGTTTAGTTTAAAAAGACATTGTGCATGTAACAAGTGGAAACTGCCACCTCCAAAACTAACGCTAGAGGGGTACCTAGAGCGTCATGTTTTCATATTCTATGCACATGGTTTGGGAGCCCAGAGACGTACAGGGGTTATAGACCATACCAGGAAGTGTCAGAGCTGCTAATGAGCTGTTTTACATGCTCACAAAACTCCAACCGTCACCGCCGACTACAGCTAATTGTAATGTTAAAGGTAATGTCGATGCAAACATGTCATTTACTGAAATGATGAAATTGGACGGCATTTCAACTGCTACTTCACAAACCTAAAGAACATACAGCAAGCACCTCCAGCCAACGTACTGTTAAAACGAAACGATTTCAGAATTCAATTTGGGTTTGCACAAAACCTTACAGCAGACAGTTTGGATGGACATCAAGAAGCAGGAGACAAGTGCTGCTTTTATCATTCATTATTCATCATTTCCTGTGTTTGTGCTTCTCCCGTGTGTCTGTAGATATTAAAGGGGCCTTCCTTCCAACCAGAGGCGCATGCAACACAAACGACTGGATAATCACATGGAGGCGCTCCGAAAGAAAAAGTGGTTGAAAAAGAAGCTCTTTGGTTTGAGGAGGGTCTTGTTTCCCAGACAAAGGTAACAGAATCTCTTTGTGAGTGAAGTCATGAGGTCTCCTGTGGGAGGGCATTGATCGGTGAAACACTGAGGAGAAAGGGAGCACCTATCGGATTCTACCCCCACCCCCCTCCAACACACACACACACACACACACAAACCAAACTTTACTCATAAAAACTGCTTGTGCTCACACTCGTATTGGCATTCAAGTCCACAAACTTTTCCTCCTACTCACACACAGCACACTCACACACCTACAAGCAGCGCCAGAGCTCGACGCCGATATGCATCAGTGTATCGGACTAATCAGACAGAATATCTATTCATTAGATCCACACTCTGGAACTGACACGCATTGCCAAAGACCACATTGTAACACACACACACACACACACACACACACACACCTAGCACCACTAGAAACGGTCACACAAAACAACAGCTCCGCTCATGTTTTGGCAGAAACAGCCGAGGCCTTTAACACCGCCATGATTGTTTGTCCCTGAATTAGACTTAATTGTGACAAATGACATGACACTTGCACAGGTTATAGCTGTTGTTCGAAGTTCTCTGTAAGCTCCTTGTTGCTAGGTAACCGCCATTTATCAACTCCCTCTATTTCTTTTTGTATTGTACTTTTTTTACTTTTATTGCACGCCTTAAAGTTGCTGCATCCTACAATTGCTACAAGGCATGCTCCACATTTGGTACCCTGTCTTTTGCAGTTACTGTAACGCAGTGCAGATACAGTTTCCTACCTTGGGCTGTGGCGCTGTGACGCATCAATACTTAAATCTTTCATCACACTTGTCTTAGATGACACTCTGCACGACTGTTTTCAGGGCTGTTTGCATGCCTGGCTCCGAGCACATGCGTCTGCGTGCGCCGCAGGCCGAGTCCAATCTTTCACGTGAAACAGTTTTTTTTTTTTTTTTTTTATCTCTGGAGCGCTGTAGAAAATATTATTGTTTCTGCAGAACACTGCGAGGATCCACACCGAGTTTATCAGCTCTCTACTATTTATACTGATACACCCAGAGATGCCCCGGCAGGTAAGATATACGGCAGCATGAAGTATGGCCTTGTCCACAGCGAGAAGGTACTGAATGCTATTTTGTGATGAGATGGGGACTGGGCCAAGGTGACCCTTCAGTAATATATGGGCTGCAGCTGCCAAGGCCTCCCAGGAAGGTATTTGTCATCAGAGTCCCCCCCCAAGTGTAAGGTTACCGACAAATCAGGTTATCAGTCTGCCGTTTTTGTTAGGAATGGCACAAAAACACAGATTATCTTTTCAATACAGCCCAGCGTTGCAGAAACAGACACAGACGCACGCATACAGAAAGAAATACCAACGCACACACACACACACACACACACACACACACACACACACACACACACACACACACACACCCTGTGTAGGATGTACTGTATAAGGTGTACCTGTCTACTGGTGTATATGAATTCTTTGACCCCTACCCTTCAACATTACATGCCTAGCCTTAACCTGTAGCTACAGCACTGTACAGTACGGTAGTAATGCTTTCCAGGCAGCTATAGTGACAAGGATCTAAAGTGCATTACATTTATAATGTTCTGCCCTCAGTATTCCTCGTCTAATGTGCCGCATACAATGACAAAACATGGGGCGAAGCTGCCCAAATATACATCAGTGTAAATTCAAATTGTAAGCGATTCAGAGTCCAACGCTGCTTTTCAAGCTGCCAAATCTTTTTTTTTTTTCAAAAGAAGTGACAGAATTTTCTAAACCCCCTTTTCTATTGATGATCATATGCAGAGTTCATCTCCCCCGATAGCCTGCAGTGTGCAGGATAATCACCCCCCAGACAGAGTTGTGCTTTCATAAGTGGGAATATGTAAAAGGTTTATTGAATAATGAATACGTCCACCGGTGAGCGCGTCTGCCTCGCTCCACCGTGTTGCTATAAAAGTGAGGCCGCCGCTCCAAAGAGCATGAACTCTCCTGCACGTCAGCGGAGGTGGGCGGGAGAAAGGGGTGACAAATGTGTAGCGTTATGCGAGAGGAGGCAGGAAGCTACACAACATGTCAGGATACAGATGCTCGCATCTCCCTCACATCGCCTCCAGTGATTTCAACCCACCCGTTTAATTGTGTTTGCCTTGGAAATATCCATCTTGCTTGCATCAGTGGCGGCAGAGCAGGGGTTAATGCAGGGGTCAGGGCACTTCTACACTAAGTGCTGTATAGAGCTACTCAGGGTTGCGCAACTGTTACATTACATACCTACCGTATATACATATATATAGAGGTATATGTCCAGCCTGAGTTCATTACTGCATACCACAACTATGATATTTACATAACAGAGAAGGCGGGCCGAGTAGTTTGAGGCTAAGATTACTTATCAGGCCAATAAATGTGAATTTTGAGGAATCCATAAAAGATGTAATCTTTGGAAAAGGTTAAAATTACAGAAATAATTAGACTTTTTGATGAATATGTTTCACTTTCTGACCAAAAACTTGATGAGAAATTTCATACCACTGTACTTTAATGGAGCTAGAGCAAAGATTAGCTTAGTTAAGCTTAAAGGGAAGCAAGGAGAAACAGCGAGCCTGTCTAACCTACAAACTAAACACTTAGACAAAAGATGCAACCTGTTACTGACTGAACATTAGGAATGTCAGGAGGCATATTCTTTAACTTATTCATTTCCCCACTGCTACCAAGGTATACAGGTCGATTATCCAGCTCCAAACTTAATGCAGAGACATGAGAGTGGTTTAATGTTCCCATCGAACACTAATTAAGCTCATGAACATGACGGCGTGTTCGGAAAAAAATGCCCAAATTGCTGAGATTAAAGTTGTAAATTTACAAGAAGAAACTTTGATATCTCTGACATCATAGTGTAAAAAAAATAAAAAATAAATAAATGCTAATATTGTGGACTTTACAGGAAAAATAGAGACAAATATCGATGACTGTTGAAAGTCACGAGTCTTTTATTTCAGCACAGCTCACACTGGAAACGTACCATTGAGAAGACGTTACTCTGAAGTTACACACTGACGCTTGTGAGGGACTGTGTATAGTAGTACAGACCAGTACTAGTACTGAAGCAGCTCACAAATCCTGCTGGTGCATTTTGAAGATATTTAATTGCTTTGCAGTGTCCACTCTGGGCTCGTGAAGCGCTTTAAAAAATGTTGTTTTTTTAAATGCTCAGTGCCTTTTGAAATCTAAATTTAAACCACAGCCAAACCTTGATCTTCGTCTCACCACCATCAACCACAAACAAAGCAGCCCAAGCTCCCAGACACAGTGGGCGGCCGGGTGAGTGATGAAGACAGAAAGTCTACGACGGCCTTTTGTCTCTCCAGGCATGTAAGCTGCGCCGGCCTAAGTAAGGAAATAAGCCCTTTTGCAAGCCAGAGCTGACCCGCAGCCAGCTAGGTGACAGAACTAAATAAAGATAAAAGCCGTCAAGAGGCTTTGTGATGGGCAGCTGACCGTACGATCGACGGGACGTTCGGGTGTGCCAGGCTATCGGAGCAGGTCATGTGTCTCAGTGTATGTTTGCGAGTCACTTCAGGTCGAGCCCTGGCAACAGCATGTCCGTCATTCGTTGCCGTTTGTGTGCGTCTAGTCTGGCGGCACTCGCCCGCCCTACTTGTATTTTAAAAGGAAACGTGAAAAGCAGGTCAGCAGTGTTTGCCTTGAAACGTGTTCGACCTTCAATTAAATATCCATCTAAAACATAATGCAGTCACTGAATAAATCCCTGTTAAACAGAGCAAAGATGAATGGACAAAAAGGTTGTTTTTTCGCCGCAGACACCTGACCTCTCTGCTTCGAATGCAAAACATTACAGTCAAGTATTTCTCAACATGCTGATTAAAAGCAACACCCGGAGGTGAGGAGGTAATAAGAGCAAGTATAAAGCAGCATACAACGACAGCTGGTCCATCACACACAGGAGCAACGAACCCAACAGGCCAAAGACATGAGGAGTGATATCATCCAGGAAGTGGGACGCAGCTCTGGAGTCATGGAATATGTGTAAGAAGCTCGGGCAGAGCCTATTAAACACGGCTTCGTGACACCTGCTCCTCTCGGCTCTGACCAGGAAACGACCCGAGCTCGTGCCGCCGTCCCTCGGATGAAGAGCAGCTTCGGGAACGTGCCGGACGAGCACGGAAGAGCTGGAGCCAGTAGTTCATAAGAAGCGCCAGTCGGGCACTTTTGTTGGTGATCCTGCATCAGAAGCCCGTCTGTCTCCGCTTGTGTGTGATGAAATTGAAAAACGTAATGGGGTAATGTGAAAAGAGCCCTTTTTGAAATGGTTCTGTATGGAAGGGGGCTGAAGTGGGCGCTACACTAAGAGGAAAAGGCAGTATTCAAAGAAAAATCTTTTACAGCCTTGAGTGAGACCTTTATTGTAATAGTCTGTGATGTATTTTCTAAAGAGGTCATCTTCTTTTGAGTCCTTACAGTTCTATCAAGACTTCACTTTCCTAACTAAAAGCCAAAGCGGACCTACCAGTGTGCACATTATCAAACGCTTGCATTGAAAAGCAAGGCTCTGAATTCGTGTAACAACAAGCTGCCAGTAGATTATTCTCCATATATATATTGGTATTCCTTTAGCCATACTTTAATATCTATAAGCTCACCCCTCTCCCATGGGGCATGGGCCTGAGCTTTGCACACAATAATAACAAGCTCTGTTTACGGAAAAACACTGTTACGAAAACGGTGTCGTGAGGAGGCCTTACACACGATATGGGGAGAGTCAGTGTGTGAGCGGCCTACCCCGGGGCTACGGGTTGGGATGAAGCGGCTCGGAACAAACAGAAGGATGCGCTCAATGTCATCAATGTCTGCCGTAATTGAGCCAATGACATATTGATATTTGGGTTAATGAAGACAAAGCACACATGAGATCGTTTAAATCTCCCACGGTTAATTCCTCCGAATCTTAACATATTCACTGTGCACAGGATGAGTGAGTATTGAAAAAGATAGAGATTTCATGACACGACAGAGAACTGGCCGTATACACATCGATTGTGATTTCTACTCGATGCTGCATTTCAAGTAGGATTAAAGATTCCATTTGGCTGACATTTGGTTTTACTGTCGTCGTTTTCTATTCAGTCATAATAACACTGTACTCGTGAACAAAGTAATTGATGAGATCTGGGAACATGGTGACAGATGGTGCATGAAACGCGCACTCCAGTAAGAGGGGCAGTAAAAAGAAAAGAAAAGAAACAGTTATCTAATCTAAAGCACTATTTGGAGGTAAAACCTCAGCGGTGCACCTGAATTGTTGGTGTTCAACCAATTACAGGATTATATTCTGACTTTATTCTGTGTTTTCTTACGGCCAACAAATCGAATGAAATGACCAAACCCAACAATGAGCAACAAACATGTGTGTGTTCATGGTCACCAGTAAAACAAGTGTGTGCTTTACTGTGGGACAGTAATGGAGGTCTACGGCACAGAGAGTAAATCAGGCGTTGGCCATACATGCATGAGGTTATTAATAATAGCAATGGCGGCCAAAACCACAAAAATAAGACCCATGAAATTGCAGAAATTGCTCCTACGGAGTACCCTTCACCGGGAAACATTTGTCTGAGCTGTGCAGAGAAAGACTGAGTGCCTTTATTTACAGCAACACTTGCCGCCATGTTAGCGCGCGGCTCCTGCCGCTGGCTGAGAGCTGTGCCGGCAAAGAGAGCGTCACGGAGAGCGTCCGTCCACGGAAGCTCCCAGCAGCAGGGGCGATGAGACAGAGATGAATCACGCCGACGTCCGTTCCTGCAGCTTTCGGCAGAGATGGGGCCCCGCGACTTATTCCCCTCCTCGTGTGACTTCAGCAGGGGCGCGGCCTTCAAAGATCACAAATCTTGCAAGTGTCACCAGCCATTAACCGAAACAATATGTCCCGAGTCCTCTCTCTCTCTCCGTGGCCAAGTCCACAGCAGCGCACAGACAGAGGCCCGATAGCCGACTGTCCAATATCCCTCACTGTGCATCCATCTTTTCCAAGTGGTGCAGGGGCTGTAACATGGTGTGTAAACTCTGACCTTCAGCCAGTTATCACCATAAGGCAACGAAGGAGCGGAAACGGATTAATTCATGTCGCATAATGTGCGTCCGTGTGATATTCATCTTTATGCATCTCATAAAATGTACTCCAGCCAGGAGTGGTTAATTCTGTAGCCTCCGGAGTCAATTCCCTCTGCGTGCTGCAGTAGAAGTAAAGAGACAATATTTAAATGTATTTGTCAAACCGCTGCTTGAGCTGCATGACCTCGGATACCAACAGTCCTCGGTATACGCCTCATTAATAATGCATTGTAGATATTCCTAATCAATTCATCAGGCGGCAGAGCAGAAGTCGAGCAGATGTAAGCCGGTGCATACAGCCCGGGCATTAAAATAAATATGTGGGGATTTCACAACCACTCGGTTCAGTTGAAGAGATTGCCGTCTTCCTCTTTTGTACAATTTTTTTTTTTTTTTTAATGAACTGTTTTGGGAAAAGAGTAAAAGATAACAGAGAGCTGGGGTGAGGAAAGAAAAGAGTTATGTAATTCTATCAATATTTGTATCTGTGAAAAGGGCTAACATGGAAAGCGAAGCTGGCTCATGCATTCTCGAGCTCTTACTGTATTTTGAAGAAAAGGAATTTCACAACAGAGGGCAGCTGAAACACACACACACACACACACACTTGATTGATTCGGCTCTTCCCACCTTGTGAAAGCAGAGACACGTGTGTTGGGAGCCATGTCTAATCAGGGGAACGTTCACTGAGGGTTCGATGAAGACGAGAAGGAGTGAGGTCAACACGGTGGCTGTGCTTCACCGAGCTGAGCTGTGGGTATAGACCCGGTGAGCCACAGATAAACAGCCGACAGACAGCGCACAATAACACTGATTAAACCCGTAAGCAGACGGAAAGAGGTATTCATATCGCAGCAGGCACTCTTTATTGTTTAAACCGCTGCGATGATGTCAGGAAATACAGCAGCCCAGAGCTAATCACCATTCTGTACCTGCACAATGGAACTGTCTGGAAACCAAGCCACTGCCGTGGCTTTCATTACGCCATTATCATTACGGCATTATCATTACCGAGTCGGAGTGTTTAAGCAACCCTGCCTGCATCATTTTGTGCACATTAAGGCTGACAACCGAAACTCAAAATGCACAGCATAGTGTGTCTAAAGCTGTCCCGGAATGAGCAAATTCGGTCAGAATGTTAATGTGCATTCAGATCGAATGTCGGAAAAAGTTTGCCTCGCTTTACTCACACGAATTTGACTGCTCGGCTGTTTGTGCAGTCTGTATTTATATTTTCCCACAAACAGCCAATCTAAATCTGTTTGATCAGACATTTCCCACTTTAAATACCACATTTTCAGACTGTACTGTATTCAGGCAAAGGTATTGTACAGGTGGCTTGTTTAAGATATGAAATACTGATGTGTCTGAGGAGTTTATTTCTAAGAAAAATATACCCGACTGTTTAGCTGCTAAATGCTACACTGTGTTCACCAGGTCTGCCACTGCTGGATACCAGGGTGATAAGAGATGTGAGGACAAAATAAAGCGAAACAATGTGCTGAAGGAAAGGATATGAATTCACCGACCCAAAGGTAAAGATAGGAGCCAAAGATCAAAGTGTAAAAGTGAACCAGCATACAACCTGGTAATCGAGGCGAAAGATGAGATGTAGACATTCAGCAGACCTCCAGTAGTTAATGCTGTGCTGTACTCTGCTAATGTTAGCGCCACAGATGTTTTACTGAGAAACATAACGTTTTAGAAAGGTTGATCTCCTTCCAACCTCTCCGTGTAAGAAATATCACTGTTACTCAATGTTTAACTGTGACGAGCACGAAATCCACAAACCAGCCTGAAAACGATTGCATGAGAGTCTATGGAGCCGAGCTGAGCGCTGTCGCGCCGAAGCTAGACTGTGATTGACCAGTCTGTGTTTTGAGGGTCAATCACAGTTTGAATTACACCAACTCTATAATTAATACCTGCCACAGTGACTCACTTGTAAGGGAATTACTTTTTTTTTCCCAGCGGGGTCAGACAATTCCAGCAAAGTGAAAGATTTATCAGTGTGTCATAACCTCGCTCCACTTCTCTCTGATCATTGGCAACTTTCTGAGCTTATTTTTCGAGCAATGTCAGCAAAGTAATTTCCTGACCGAATAGGGGTAGAGCAACTGTTTATCCTCATCCTTAAGGCAGCAGCTGCATTTCAGCTGGCCAGTGTCATCAAGCTGAGGCGTGCTGAGCCTTTGTGGAAGACAAACCATAGCAGGGGAAGAGAGAAAGAGAGAGAGAGGTACGAGGAGAGAGACAAAGCTGGAAAAGGGAGGCGGAGAGACAAAGACAGCAAAATAAACTGTTGCGTGAGAGTATCCGACAATGGCAGCGGGGACTCTCACACAGTTCAAAAGCAGCTTGGTTGTCAAAAGTCACACTGTTGTAGCCTACTGACGCGAGATCAGTCAGGTCACCAGCTGGGTCCTCTCTGGCGGAGCCGGGTTTTCATTTGACAGGCCGGCGGTGACAATGGCACGACAGGTTTCCATGGGAACACATTTGTCATTTTTGAGTGCGGCCAAAGTGTTGGAGGGGAATCACCGATGAGGATTGTGGCACTTGAGGGGAAATTAATCACACTAATTATGATTCGAAGCTTGAGCTGCAGCAGAACGCGAAAAACCACTTGTTTCTCCAGTTGCTCTCCGCTTCCCCTGAAACTGAAGTCTGGGCTGGGCTGCAGCGGGGTGTGTGTGTGTGTGTGTGGGGGGGGGGGGGGGGGGGGAGGGGGGGGGGGGCATGGCTCGTTCCCAGGATGCTCCTCATGCTGCACTGAGCACCAAATCAGTGGGCGGGGGGGGGGGGGGTTCTGTTTTTTGGGAGCGGCTTTCTGCAGACATAAAATTCCAAAATAATTTGATGTGGATGCTGGAAGTGAAATAAAGCAGACGGGAGAGGGACTGCCAGTGCTGTGGAGAGATGTGAGGATAGTGCGGTGGTAGTTTGCCGTTGAATTAGAGAGGAGGACCAGCAGGACTGATGTGCTGTGGCCAACCCTGTTTTCTGTCTTAAATTTGGTGCAGCATGTGTTGAGTGTTGTAAAAGTAAATCTCTGCACAGACCCAAGATTTGTCTTTTTTTTTGGTGCCAATAGTATGTTGAAAATCAATCAGTCTGAGATGCACAGAAACCCTGATGAAAATCTGATTTCACGAAGACCATTTGCAACACAGCCACTTACTTTTAAGTACTCAAGCTGCTAATTGACACTTTATCCCTCCCCCCCCCCCTTTTTAATGTTTCCAGCTGGCAAATAGAAATGAGAAACCTGCAAGACGGTCTTTGTATGAATTCGATGGCTGTGCACCATGGCAACTCAGCACTGAGAATGAAGACTGAGGTTAGAGCTACAGGTCTCTTGACTTGTAAATGAAGATACAGAGTGTGCTTCTCATAGAGCCCCGTGAACAATATGTGGAGAAACACAACAATTGACAGGTGTTATTGTCATGGAGATTGTCTTCCTGTTTTTAGTAGATTCACAGAATTGTCTTAAAAGACTGGAGACGTCTAGCTGCAAGAAACACAATGAAGTCGGCTCCTTTTGAAAAAATGAATCTGGAAAAGAAAAACAAGCTACCTACATATTTATATAGACAGAGAGACAGAGAGACAGACACATTGCAATAACCTGATACACGAGAGGTACCCCTGCAGACACCTGAACCTGGCAGCTTCTTGGCTTCATAATTCATCATGACCAGCCTCGCAATAGCAGAGTCCTTCAAGGCCGTTTGGTCTTAATGTGTGTCAGTCAGATCGTGGACAGCACTCCAGCCTGCTCAGCTTGGATAACTCCACTGCCATTGTCCTTTTGTATTGTATTTCCCCTCAAAGGCACTTCACCGCTTGGCGATACGCACATTCATTACAGTATGTAGTGGTGTGTAATTTATGCCAACGCTCCATATTAATGGAATGCAATTGCCGCAAATAATTGTTCGTGAGGGCACCCCTTCTTCACGTTTGAGCCATGAATACTAAGTAACGACAAAGTTTTCGGCTTCAGGCGTCGTGAAATGAAAGAAGTCGACAAATAATTAGTTGAAAGCCACTGAGCTGACCATCTGGATGGTGCGTATCCTCCACCAGCAGTGCTCCCGCTGAATCATTTCCACAGTCTTACCATTCGTATCATCCTCCCTCTCTCCGTTTCTGTGCTGCCATCTCTCAGTTTGGCTTGGCACGCCACACTTTGGCGCTCCTGGTGCTGCATGGTGAAGGAAAAACCCTGGCATGTCGTCCAGGAACCGCGATTCCTCCGCCTCATTCTGGGGTCCTCCCCGGGTCTTTCTATTCTTCCCAGACATGTTTCCCAGAAGCCTGCTCTTCCATGGCACGGCGGAGCTCTCCAGATTCCTCCATTTGGTCTTGGTGAGAGCTGATCTGGAGCTGCGCCGTGGCCCCTCTCCAGTTGCGGGGCCTGCCAGGATCCACAAGTCTTTCCAGTTAAGACGCTGGTGCCAGGGTGAGTGTGTGTGTGTGTGTGGGGGGGGGGGGGGAGCAGGCAGTTGGATTGTGGGATCACTCCGCTGTGACCCATATCCCTCCGTTCTGCTCTGAATGCCTCAATATGAAAACAACCCAATTACTGTTGACCCCTGCACCGCCTCCAAAACACAGCAGCAACGACTAATTAAAACTGAAAAGGTTCCCATTCCCTCCTCTTGTTTTTGCTCAGTGTGTGAGTTTGGGAGAGAGAGTGTGTGTGTGTGTGTGCATATACTTGTATTGAACTGAAAGCCTGCATTTATGTGTCTGCGATAGTGAGGAATGGCTAACGGGGGTTTGTGCTGAATGGAAATATGATTGTCCGTGTGTAGTTACAACCCACTTGCTCAGAGCAGGACAGTTGAAAGGGGAGAAAAAAAGCAGCACAGAGCCATCCGAACAGGCTGTCTCCTTCTCACCAGTCAGACCCTGGGGGCATGAGGCGACGAGTCATCAACCTGCCGATATGGCTGGCTGTGACAGGAGCTTCCAATCCAATCTCTATTTCATTCAATTACCATCCCCTGCAACAGGCCACTGCGTTGTTTGCCCTCAAGAAGAACTTGTGTCGCACCCAGAGTTGGCTAGCGTGTTCAGTCTGCGCTGCTCTGTCGCTGGGCCCACGACTAAAAGACATTTCTCTTCAAACACTATCACGGCCGTGTGATTCAGATGAACAACCTGTAATACAAAACACGCCCTCCGAGGGATTGTGTCGCCAAACAATGAGCCTTCAAAACTGAAATATTTCTGATCAAATACATGAAAGAAAAGACAAATAATGAACGTGTTTATTCGTTTTCTGATGTGGGAGTTAAATTGTTAATTGCTCAAATGAACAAATGGCCACCAAACCAAGAAACCGGGCAAGAAATCCTGTGATCTGTGAAAAAAATAAACCTGGAGCTACTCCATCGACAATTAATTGCTGCTGCACTTTCTTGGCTCAAAGGACGCTCGTCTGAGCTTTACACCGAAATGATTTCACTGCAGTGCGAACAGTTGTTAACAGGAGAAAGTGCCCATATCGCCTCATAGCGATACCATGGGTGGCATCGTGGAAACTACATATTCATTGTCAGATGTCCACAGTTTTTTCTGTTGTTGGCAAACAGAATCTTTTTGTTTCCAGGAGGAGCTCAGAAATGTGGACATGTGGCGATTTCATGAACCAGTCGAACTCTCCTTTCCAGCAGGATTGCATTTCCACTCAGGTGAGTAAGTATTTGCAAGTAATAGCTGGTGCTTGTTTAAACTTGCTCGGCGCAGTTGGCAGTTGCTATTTCCCACGAAGGAGAACTAAGATGAAGACACATCATATCAAACTGGTTTCAAATACATTTCCTGTGACTGCCTCAACCTGCTCGCATTTCCTGTGGCTTCCTAACTGGCAGGCAGAGACATTTTCCAATTCAATTTGACTGAGATGTGCAAGTGTTACATTCAGCTGCTGCTGCAATATTTTTGTAGGTGCGCTGCCGTCTTTATTGCTAATCTGGAGCTATTTTTTTTATCAAACATGGATGAGAAGTCTTTGACATGCTCGGGGGAAGAAGAAGAAAAGTAAAGGTGAGCACTGAAAGCTCCAGAACAGCTACACTGAGATAAAGGTTCCAAACAGGTTCCGTATGAAGGGCTGAGGTTCTACCCAGAACCAAGGAATCAGTCTTTTTAAAGAAAGTAGTTCTTTGTGAGACGAAGGGTTTCTAAGGAAAGAGTTCCTCAAGGTTTGTTAAAAGGACCGTCCTATATCGTCCAAGCTTATAATACGCCATTAAAACTACAAATGTCAAGATTTGTCTTAATCGATAAATACAATGTTTTATTTCCTTATCATTTGAATTTTGTGTTTTTATGAAGAAAAAAAAGCCCACAATAAATTACGATAGCAAAGTAAAAGGTTAACATTTAGAATTGTTGATGGTTTACACTGACTTCAGAGCGGTTGAAATGATTTTTGGGACTGATGGAGCCTTGTAGACCAGCTCATCAAACAACAAAGGGATCTGGATCTACCAATAGGCAATAGGTATCGCGGAAAAAAACGTGATCAGGGATTTCTAAAAGTTACCGTATATTTGCTCCCTTTTTTCTTTCGCGCTGATCCGATCCGTGACTCCGAACCGAACCGTGTTTTTATGATCCTTTGCACCGCTACTGAGACCTGACCATCACATATAGAATGCGTGTCCTCTTCCTCAAAACATTTGCAAAACCAATTGTCTCGAAAAACAAATCGCACATTTGCAATCCGTGCTTAGCTTGCATCCTTCATTCCCGCATTTTGTCTGCAAATTGCTGCTGTTCTTGGCGCATTACCGCCAGCTGTTGATGGGCGGAACAGTGTGACACCATCGGTAGGAATGTGCATCAGGTCATGAGTGAGTTCCAGTCCACAGATGTACGAGACACACACAACACGGGGAACTACTCCTCAAAACGTTGCTCTGTTATTACACGTATACGGGCAAGCAATTCTGTCTCATAACATGGCGACTAAAACATTGACAGTAAATACTTTGTTTGTTCCCCATCCCTGAGCAATACACTAGTTACCATGTGTATTACCATATATGTGTTTTCCTGTTTGGATACAAATGTAGCACACATAGTTGCATTGTTTCCGTTTATTTTGTTGTTGTCAAATTTTTATTTTTTATTTTTCCTACTTAGTTAACTTAATACAATCATATTCAGTGTATATACTGTGCATTTGTATTACTTTGTTTTCTTAAATTGAATAGGTCCTGCTCTGTTATTTCATTATGTTGTATATAGTGTGCATTTTCCATCCCCAATATTTTATTTTATTGCGCAACCCTGTTTGCTGCTGCCACAGACACATTTCCCCTTGGGGATAAATAAAGTACATTTCTATTCTTCTATTCTATTCTAAATGCATGTTATGACTTCTGAATATGGTTTGAATGACTTAATCTTGCATTTACATATGGAGTTGTGCATCAACCTGGATGCATATTGATTCTTCTTTAAAGGAGGTCTAAATGAAGTTTACATTTTAAAAATGAATATTAAAACACTTCACATTAAGTGGCCTTCATATCCAATTAGATTTTCCCTTTGTTTGTGTCAGTCCGTTTGGTTTCTCTTTCTCCTTCAACCCCAGCAGCACCTCTGTCTGTCCTCCGGGAGACTTAAACTCTCCTCCCAGCCAGCAGATGCAGGGTCGAGCGCTTCACTCCACTGCACATCAAACAGTGAAAAGGAAGTCACTGCAAAATGTATCACAGTTATTCTTTCATGAATGTCACACCTCGGAGAACGACTGAATAATTCAGACTAAATTCGTCTGTGTGTAGTCATCGTTGTAGTCACTGTTTTGTAAGATATAGCGGTGACATCAATATATTTTGAGATATTATATGATTACCAAACGCAAAGGAAACTGTTGGACTGGCAGATTCTTCCTGCCACTGTGACGGGGCTGTTTATTCCAGCAAAAAATAGAGCTCAATGTTTCAAGATTTTAAAACAACAGATGTTGAAATGAGGGCGAGGCAAAGACATGGAAAACAGGAGAGCATAACAAGAAACTTCTGACATGCTTCTCCTGTTCAGTCCTGACAAAGAAAGAGATGTTTTCCTCGAAAAAGCAGGCAACATTATTCATGAGGAATGAGATCTCTCTTTTTTTTTGTTTTGAGAAAAACATCACCGCAGACAACACTCCTGCAGCGAGGAAGAGAATCAGACACAGATGATCTTGACCGTGGTTTCTGCTTAACGTTGAAAAATGCAGCAACATTTATGATTCAAACATGGAAATGAAACTGAAATTGTTGCATGAGCCAACTGGTTAACCTGTTGCCCGTTACATGCCGCCTGTTTCTTGAGCGGGAAGCGAGGGAGGAGGGGGTTGGCTCTGTGTGGCAGATCTGGTACAGGCCCCCAGGAGCCGAGGGCCTTACAGAGCGCAGTGAGGACAGCCACATCAGGGCAGCCCACAGACAGCTGGCTCCCTCAGATGATGCATTGGTCTTGGCATCCTAATTGGCCCCAGTGCCTCAGCCGTGGGAGCCTGGTGTTTCTGTGTGTGTTTGTGCATATGTCTGTCTTTGTGGGGTATTCAGCACTGTGTTTGTATTTGCTTTCTCCGTGCATCCGTTTGTTTGTGGTACAGATCTGCATTCTGGGGTTGCTTCTTGTATGTGTGAGAATGCTTGTGTTCAAGTGTGTGTGTGGCTCTTGCACTCCCTGTCTTTCTGAATGTACACCACATACAGCGCTTTGGGCCGGGATGTACTTCCACTGACCTTTCATCTGCTGCAGAATCCACACTGAGAATCCACACGCACGCGGGAGGACACAGGCTGTTTTATAATTGTGCATTGTGTTTATATTGTATTTATTCATCATGCACCATATGCTGTCTGTTTAATATATATATATATAAAAGATGTTACAACATATATCTTTTTTTTAAATCTAAAGCTCATCATGCCACGAAAGCGTCAATAAATTAAATGGAATTAAAAAGAGTGTGTACGAGTGTGCATCATTTTACTGCATGTGTGTATGGCATTAAGCAGTCCAACAGTTTAAGTGTGAGAGTGCGTGTGTGTGTGTGCGATCGTGCTGTCATGACTAATATCAGTCAAGTTAAGGCTTCATAAACAGAAATGACACGAGACATTTACATTATCCCGGACTATGTAATAAATGGAGTTAATTACTGTTGTCATCCTGTCTGTTACAGAACTGTCCGGGCACTCGAAGTAGTGGCGTTGGCCTGGTGGCCAGAGAAACAGTCCTGTAAAGGAAAGGGTCACAGGTCCAATCCCCACAGTTTATGTGCGCATCACTGCAGAGCACACGCCGCAGGGATACGAGATGCATCACGCATGTACATCCATCTCAGAGGAATACTTCCATCACTTGACTTTACTGTACTGATTCACTGCTGGTAAAAGGGGGTCATGTACCAAAAACAGAAACTGCATCAGTCCCACATGCATTTATGTCTAACAGCTGATCACTTGGATCACTGCTGGTTCAGTGTCTTGCCCCTCCCCCTTCTTGTTCAATCTCAGGACCTCATCCTGAAGCTGTCGGCTGTAATAGCAATTTTAACATGGACCAATGTCGACTGACTGGAAAAATAGGCTGCGACTTGCTCAGAATTGGAAATATATAGTGGACCAATTACCCCCTGTGGTGATGGCAATATACCAGTGTAGCTGTAGGCTGGAGCTGCTGTGGGTGTAATTGATGTTGCCTGGTGGCTGCCAGAGCGGTTGGAGACATTTCCTCTAATAGGCCCTGCCAGGGGTCATGGCACACGCTACAGACCAAAGCACTTACAACCTGACCAGCTCTCCCATGTCTCCTCCAATACACACCGTAGCACATGTGTGGAGCAGGCTTGTTGCTGTGGGGGCGTAAACACACAACAAGTCTCTCGACCCACGGGTTACACGGAGAACAAACTCCCTTCTTAAGGTTCGTGAACTTTGTATGCTCTCAGTTTTAGTATACGCTGTGTTCAAAAGCTCGACTCGTCACAGCCAGATGGCTGAGAGGACTACTGTGCATTTTTTAAATGTTGTTCATGCTTTTAGTCCGTAGTCATCTTTACAAATAAATAAAGTTTGTTTGTGTGAAGGTTTTTGTGAAAAACAGTCACATTTTTGTTGTTGTACAATGGTTCAACCAGGCTGACAATTAAAAGAGCAGCAGGAGAGAAAGATCCCTCCGAGCATCAGTTTATTAAGAATACAAGATGACATTGGTAAAATAAACTGGAATCTAAGCACCAAATGTGTGCAGATTTAAAAAGGAACAATTCCCTGTTTCAGTGTCAAGTGCACTATAATGCAGCCTGTAAGAACCCCCATAGAAATGGAAGGTTAGTCCGGGGTTAGCACTATTGGAATATCAGCTGAACATACGATGGACTGTCAAATCATCGTTTAAACCTATTCAACCTTAATAAACTAAGTAGACTACTCTAGCACTTAATCGTAGTCATTTGTTTTCTCAAATCTGTACACATGCAGTGACAATGTCAATTTGTAGGATTACTGGTATTTTATGCGCTCACTATTTCTAAAACCTGCATGAATTGTTTTTGGCCATGTGTGGGCAGTGGGAAAATGCTGCAAACACGACTTTGACAAATAACGTAGGGAAATAGTTGCCAATAAATTTGGAGTTTTGTTTTTGTCTATCTGATGAATGCCGATCCAAAATTCACCATTCTTTCAACTCCGGTTTGGTCTCCACCAACTCCTGAGGGAATCATCTGACCCTCGATCTGCTAAACGCTCCACATTCTCCAGCTAGCTGCTGACGTTATGGGTCTGCTGTTTGGTGCAGAGTAGTGCACACTGGCTCTGTATTTCCATAATCAATTTGTTCTACTACGAGTGAACATGCGGTTATGAAATGACTGTTGCGGTACCTTTTGGACAGACGTTTTCCACTATGGTAGTTATCAAGATATAGCTGTAAGGCTACCACGGGCTCATATTTGTGCTATACAGTCGAGAAAATTGTTCTGCAAAGATAATGATGCACTCCCTCTTTTATAAGGACATGAATTATCTAAATACGAGTCTATGATGGACTGTGCTTATGAGGAACCCAATGAGCCACAGATGATAGATACCGCGTTCATTAAGAGCACGCACATTTGAATAACTCGTTTTTGGAGAATGATTGATTTCACTCAGAAAACCTCCACCTCAGGGTTTTATAATTAACCTGCTGTATAGTGTACCGTGGGGAACATTTCATCGTTATTGGGGAAGTCTACCTCCGAAAGATAAAATGAAAAACCCAAGTAGTGCAGCGGGCAAAGGGATCCAGTAAACCTGAGTATGGAAAACATGGAAAACATATCCGGGGACGAGTTTGGTTTTGGTAAGATTCCCGACATGCACGCTCACCAATTTGTGTGTTGCATCCGTACATGAATTTGCTCATCAATTGACGCATATAGAAGACGTTCAGTTGGACGTTCAGCTGCCATATGCCAAGTATGGTTGGATGGAATGTTATGGAATCTCAGCCAAAGAGCTACAGAGAAATGTACGGCTGTCTTTTTACACCAGCATGATAACTAAAAGCATAAGCAAGTTTATTTTCCGGGGTATTCCTTTTTTTTGGGGGGGGGGGGGGGGGGGTCGTGCACAAATCTCAGCCGGTCCTGGAGGAGTAACCTGTGTTGCAGTTGCTTGAGTTTGATTTGTGAACTACGTGCCACTTCTCAGACAATCACGAGTCAGGTGAGTGTTCGACAGATAAGGGTGAGATTGCCTCATCCTAATTAGCATCATGCTGGAGGAGGAACACGTCCTGATTCAACCTGAGGAAATATATTGCAGGACATATGAATCCCTGTGTCGTGGTAAACAACACTAGTGGTACACACATTCCTGCATTCGTAAAGGAAAAAAACAACTGCTAATTCATGACGTATCGAGCAGTTCATGATCAACGCTGATATATCACATTCCGCTTACGATGACATGAACAATGAAAAGCAGCAAACCGTCACATTGAAGTTGTTGGAACAAGAGTTGAACAGTTAATTATCGAGACAGCCGCCAAATATCTGTTGCTTAATTGAGAAATCATATAAACTCTACTTGTGACTGCGGCTGCTCTTCATTAGAAGTCACTGCGGAATCTGATTTGATCCTTTATTTGATACGATTGGATCGTAAAGTGTCACTATGATTGATTCTCCCACCCCCATGCCCACCGATGCTCTCTCTCATCTTATAACCTAACATACAGAGATACTCTTTGATATGGACCTTCTGTCACTGTCTACCCACTGAATCATATTCTGTCTCCTCTCTTATTCTAGTTGGTCTCAAATGTCCTTTTCATCTGTATCCTTGGCTCTTTTCTTTCCAATTTGTCTGCTTACATTCTTGGTTATTCCACCGCTGCGCTCATATGAGGTCCTCGTGACAGCTCAATTGAGGCAGCCGTTCTGAGGTGTCAAGAGTCGGAGGCAACACCTTTATCGGGAGAGAAAAGTTGAACGTTATTCTAATATGAAACTGAATGAGGCGATACAGACTTTCTCTTTCTCTTAGGACAGCCTCTGCAGAGCGGACGTGTGGCAACTGAGTTGTGTACCACCTCCACAAACTGCTGATAGCCACAGAAGTTCCAGAAAAGGTCAGGCGGTTTCTACGTGTCCGTCAAGGGCTGAGCAAACAACTTGCAATGACACTGCCTCACCTACTGCAGCGTGAGCGTGATATGACGTGACATTTCAGTGCATTTGTCCTTCAGAGTACATGAGAGGTTGACATCATATATTGCCTTTCCGGGTGCAATTTCATAGAAACCCCCGTTGTGAACTATTAAATTATCACATCTGAATTTCATTTCCTCCCTGGCTGTTATTTTCTGATGTTTCTGTCACACATGTGATTGTTCTTTTTTCCATTACAGCCTTCAGCAAGCGACTCCAGACAAGAGAAAAAAGTTGAAAATGCTAAAATATAAATGTTATTTTGTTGACACATGAAGCTTTTTATGAAAGAAAAAAAAAAAAGCCCAATTTCATACTGCGACCACATGTGTGGATGTTGTTTGTGGCGAGGAGAGTACGCGTTGTAGTCAAGCTCGCCTCTTTCAAGCCCTCCTGCATTCTGAACCTGTGTCCTGTTCCTCATTAACTTTTACTGTGGTGGTGACCCTGCCATTCATTTACAGACAACTGCTTCCTGACTGTGTTGTTTTTTTGCTTCCTCTTAAAGCAGAACTATTCTCTCCAGAATGCTAATGCCTTGTAAATGTAGAAGTGAGGCTGAGTTGAGAGGGAGCAAACTGCCTTCTCTTCTTTTGGTGAGCATTGTTAAAAAATTCAATTACGGTGCTGAACCACGGATGAAAAAACAAGGCCTTCAGTGTCGGTGTGCTTTTTTTTTTCTTTTCTTCGAGCACAAAGCCGTTTTCTCTCAGCTAAAGACATTTGCCAGGTTTGTACTTGGCAGAAGATCCAGGCGACACAAAAAGGGATCGATTCTCAGTCATCTGCAAGGTGAACTCAGAATCAATGTCTGTTCTGGGGCAGCTGCAACAATGGGAGAGGTGCATACAGTATATCAATAAAGATGTCTGCTGCTGGATTCCTGTGGATCCAGTAATCATCAAATATGTTTGGGTTTTCTTAGTGTGTGCAAAATTACTTGAAATCAATCATTGTTGAGATTGTATAAACACAGACCATTATTTTTTCAATTTGTTCAGCGATTCTAGCCCCAGATAGGTGTCCATGCAGGCATGAACCTTTACTGGACTGTATTTTAGTACATGTTTTACTGTATTTAAGTACATGTTTTACTGTATTTAAGTAGATGTTTTACTGTATTTAAGTACATGTTTTACTGTATTTTAGTACATGTTTTACTGTATTTAAGTAGATGTTTTACTGTATTTAAGTAGATGTTTTACTGTATTTAAGTACATGTTTTACTGTATTTAAGTAGATGTTTTACTGTATTTAAGTACATGTTTTACTGTATTTAAGTAGATGTTTTACTGTATTTAAGTAGATGTTTTACTGTATTTTAGTACATGTTTTACTGTATTTAAGTACATGTTTTACTGTATTTAAGTACATGTTTTACTGTATTTAAGTAGATGTTTTACTGTATTTAAGTACATGTTTTACTGTATTTAAGTACATGTTTCACTGTATTTAAGTACATGTTTTACTGTATTTAAGTACATGTTTTACTGTATTTAAGTACATGTTTTAGCTGTACTTGAATTGAGTATTTCCATTTGATGCCACGTTGTATTCTATTGTACTCCACTACATTTGTCTGACATCTACAGCTACTTGTTCTTTGTATGATTGTACATACAAAACATATTATTGGCTTAAAAGAATGACGCGGTGCTCCAGGTTGAACTACACAACAGTATGGAGTGTAGCTAGCATTAACTCAACAGTAAAAATCTGCTCACACGGTAATGCATCGGTAATAACAATCCAATCATATAATAATGATACAGCACTGAGAGGAGATGCTCTGCTCCACAATGAGCACTTTCACCATTTGCTCAAATTAAAATCTGCTGTACTGGTTTTTAAACATGCACCATTTCCTGTGAATCCTTCGTCCCATCGGTAGGCTATCTGAAGGCGGCATGGGCATCGTGGATTCCGTCACTAACATTAAAATCGACTCCATAAAGAGGTAAATACTTTGAATGGCTATTGCTGAAAAGATACCAACCAATAATAGCATCACATAGAGGTTTGGTTTCATGAATACCTTCGCAATTAAACAATGCTTCTGTATTTGGACTTAAGTTCTTTCTTTACATGAAATGGAGACTGTTTTAAGTGTGGTATTGCTACCTTTACTTAAGTACACGATGTCAACCGTTGGTCTCCCACCATTGCATGCGGCTTCCTCACCGTCAAGGACAGCACGATGAATCTCAGCCTTTTTGCCGACTCCCGGAGCCATCGCGCCTCTTGCTGTTCTGCTCGGACGCACAGTGACGAACATGACAAGTTCATCCGATCGATCAGACGTTGCACTATCACCGAGCAGCAGATCGATGCAGAGCACCGCCGTGCTGTTTACAGGCATGCCAAGGCATACGGAGAGCAGACCTCCGCTCGGCATCGGAGCCGGCATACTTTTGCGATGCGAAACACATTATTACCATCAAGCAGGGCGATGCATTCATGCTGCCTTATGCATTATTACCTTCGGGAGCAGAAATATAAACTACAGTTGCGCAGCATGAAAAACACGAAACATGTAATTTGTCCACAAAGGATATTGAACTAATGTTTATGACACCAATAAAGGCCACAGGCATCCGATTGCCAAGCTGCCTGTGCTATATATCTTTCTCCTGTTAGGTACAGTGCAGAGCTTTTCTTCTTTTTCCTGCAATGCTTATTTTCTGCTCGTGCAGCAGCTGAACGGGAGGCATCCTGCGGCACCTGCATCAGATTGAGTCGAAACAAGGGTTTGGTGCCGGTTGGCTCAAACAAGATAGCATCTCTCTCTTTTTTCCCTCTCGGTCTCTTGCCATAGGCCAGCCTCCTCCTGTTTCCTTTGCTTCCTAAACCAAATCTCCCTCCTGGGGGACGTCGGCAGGCAGCCTGTTGCTGGGTAACCAGAGAGGATTGTGGGTCAGTGAAATTATCAGTTGAATACCAACAACAGCTCCTCAGCCTTCAGGATAATGATATCAAACGTAAATACTGATCAAATATAGCTTCACCTCACTGACCGTGATGGCCACGTGATGGTAATGTTATTCCCCGACTCTCTCACCTCATTAGTCTGCTACCTACACAGGTTCATTTCACTTAAAGTCAACCTCACCTAAACAGTTAATATCACCTGTTTAGATCAGAAGGCGGCAACCTTTTAGATGATGTGCTCGTTAGCACACATTGATTTCTGGGATTCACCAATATTTTCTCATTTGTGCTCTTCTCTACGGTAAGAAGCTCCGACCAAGATAAGAAAGAAACATCTTGTTTTCACAGTCCACAAATCCCCACGGCCACAATTTGAACAAGAATCATATGTTGTAGAGTAATTATATTATTAAAGATTATTACATTCATGGGCTAGAGAAATACAATTTGTCCATGGAGTCCATTAAGCCTATAAACAGCCTTGGATGATGGTGTGTGCGTACAGCGTCTGAATGGCTTACATACTGCTCTTTGATGCTTTTTGATTTAAAAAAAGGTGTTTAAAGGATTATTTTACCGTTGTGCGGTGATTACCAACTACTGCTATTAGCTCATTGTAAAATAACTCGAATGCAAACAGTTTGGTGAACACTAGTCCAATATATTACATACAACTTTTGTTGAGAAATGACTCAATGAATCACAAATGAGAGTAAAACAAAACCACATCAGATTATCTCCGGTCATTTTCTGAGATTCAAATATTTCTAGAAAGGATGTGCTGTTATGAGGTTTATAAAGCCGCAGCCCACAGCAGCAGTGAACCAGTTTCCAATCACCTCTATCCCACTGAGACACGAAGCAAAGTGTTCAACGCAAAGCTATTCCAGAGTGTGAGATTAAAGAAAAAGAATGGCTTTAAATGAATTTGGATCAAATATAATACTGAGGCAGTGAGTATAATAGTACCGGGTGATAGTACCAGTGAGTATATATGCCTGATGGCAGTCCATTATTGATGATGCATTGCTCGTGGTCGGGTCAGTACTAGCTGAATAATTATGGCATTCACACAATGCACAGCTACAGTTATAGGGCTGGATTGAAATTGACAGATAAAAGAAGAGAGGATAGATACTCTCCTTTCATAAAACACTCTTCATCGCTCCGAGTTCTGACAGAATAGATTCCTGTAGCTTCTCACTGGTCATTGGACTATGTCAGCGAGTTCGGGTGGTCTACCTTTATTCAAGTGATGCCCTGTACATTTTTCTTTGAATAAATGCACGTTGTACTTTTTGTTTGTACTGATTGATATAATACACTGGTAATGCAACACTAGGGATTCAACCAGAGCAACGAAGCAAATTAGCACAGAGCTGCTAGGTGAACAAAAGGAGCGGCCGGTTTCCTTTGACCTGCGTCATCGGAACACAGCAACGACTGCATCATTCGACAATCGGAAACACAACTTTTCCCAGCCTGGCTAACCCTCAACAGGCCATATCGCCAGCTAACAACACCAAGAAAGCCATCTCCCTTCATGGACTGGTAGCGCTGACTGGGCATAGCGTAGGACTGCTTCACGTTTGTCAGTGTACGTATATATCGATTTGGTTTAACGTCATTCTCTGAGCTTCATTGTTCTCTTTGTAGTCAGGTAGTGAGCCGCTAAGTTAAAGTTGGTTATGCTTCACATGGAAGTCTTGTAAACTTCACCAAAACATACCAGGAAGACGATGTCATGCTTACAGGCGATGTAAAGATTCATCCGGTATACGACACACGCATTCAAGGTAACGTTATGTCTTCAGCCAAACCGCTTTCCCTTCATACCAACAACACCGACGTACTGTCACCTGAACTTGTCACCGTAATAAAAACAGCCGATGATCGCAGATTACCACTTTACAACTGTACACTCCTATTCTCAAGACTAAACTAAAGACCTAAACTCAATGCAATGCATTGCAGCTCAGCCAGTGTTGAATGGCAGACACCAACAGCTTGTTGCTGGAGTCAACGGAAGGGGAATCATCTGCTGATCCACTTCGGGATTCTAATCGGGCGCTTTAATTCAGTGATCCAGTCAGTCCAGGGAGCCAGGGTCAGCGGCGCGTAAACGGCCTGAAACACGTGACCGCAGTCATTTGAATGGAAATCGGCCCGGCTCGGCAGAATGCCATCGCACCCAACACCCAAATTTTAGAAAGCGTTGGGCTATTTGCCCCACGAGACCCACTTTGCTTTCTCTCTATTCTAGCGGCGCTTTAGTTGGGCACATTTGGGTCAACCGTTTAAACGCTTTCACCAAGTTGAATGAGTGTATCAACAAAGACCTTCTGTTCCTTTCTGCACCCAAATCAGGAAGAGGTTGATGGAACCTCCCGAAATCGAGACAATTTCTACATTGGGACATTCTGCTGCGGTCATCATAAATGACGACAGTGTTGGTTGGGATCTCTGGAGGATATGTGATGATTCGTGCTTTGGATTCTGTTTTGTACGATGTTGTTAGTGAGGCGGAAAATAAAAAAAGATGGTGGTTTATATTCCCCTGTGCAGATACCAAGATTAATGAGGCTAACTCGAGTGTTTTCATTGCGACCAGACCACAAACCACCAGGACTCTGAACTCCTACCCACTAATTACTTTGTCAATGTGTGCACACATGCATCTGTGTGAATGTGCATTCCTGAGCAAGAGAGAGACTCTGATAATAGTTGTCTGAGTTAATGAGTTGCTCACCAGAGTTACTAAAAGCCGAACAGCGATAGCGTGGGAGGCTCTACTCATGTGTGTGTTGGTATGTACAGTATGTACAGATAGGGCTGTAGATGTGGTATGTCCATTATGTGTGTGTGTGTGTGTGTGTGTGCTGTTACCGTGGAGGGGGCTGAGAAGGGGCCACTGCTTGGTGAAGCTGAAAGAGGAGAGATGACATGCTGTCAGTCTGAGTTGACGGTCACTGCTCAATGCTTTAGTGCTTCCTGACACTTCCTATTGAGACCAGGGAGAGCGCAGAGCGCCTCCAGCATGCCGAGGGAGCTCGCCTTTTAATTGAGCCTTTACCCAAGATTCATTTCACTCTGCACCTAGGGCTTCACTGGGAGCAGACAAAACCATGAGAGTGACAAAACTGGGCCTCACATTGTTCGCGCTTAGAGGCTGATGAAACCTAGACCTACATAAAAGTGTTCACCTTTAGAGACATTATTCCCGTTGAAACCTCGCTAATCTGAACCTCTAACACATGAAAGTCATTGTATAATGAGAATACCTCCATTAACCACGATGGCTTTGTGGTTAGACTCGGATCGCTCGAGTCGGAGGATATTCGTGATAAAAGACAAATAAGAGAATGGGATGACCTTGTGCAAGATATCTGAACGCTGTAATATGATATCAAGATATGAAAGACAGAATGTATCTGTCATCCTGTCTAAGTGCTGAAACCATTCTTCAATAACAGAAAATGTTTACAAAACAATTTGATAATTAGGTCATTTGGTAACACTGTATTTTACAGGTCTGTAAATTCCAAATAATTTCATAATAATCTACAAGAGAGTTTCCTGGAAATAATAGTATGTCATTTGCTGCAGACTACGGGGAAAACATAAACAGTGTTTGATTTAGTATGTTTTTAATTCATTCCTTCCCATTAATTACTACCTCTTCTTGAATCCAGCGCAGCAGGTCAACTGAACACACGCAAATGTGAACTTTGTCTACAGGCATATGAACAGTTTCTCTATAATTAGCTCCAAATTACATCGTTCAGTCTTCAAGGGTGTTATTAGGACCTGTAGAATAAAGCCTCACCGGTAATTTATCAAACAAAACAATACCGAACATCTGCGGGTTCCACATTCGCAAAACATGAGGATTTGTTGCTTTTCTATGCTTTGTATGTAAATTGAATGTCTTATGATTTTGGAGCATTTAGCGCATTGAGCTCTGTGTAATAGATCGAGATCTAAGATTCTGACATTGTGTTTTATGAGGAAATACTCTCATTGTAATCATGACCTGAACCACACTGTCCACTGATTAACATTCCATAAAGGCGACAGCACATTAAGCTGTGGCCCGTTTCACAAATGCAGGCACATGGAACCCCCTTACAGGCTGAGAGCAGGAATGGGTCGATGACGCATGGTTTTGGCCCTCGTGTTGTTACGCAACATCACTTCAGAAAGAGAACCGGATTCCTCTGCGACTTAATCTCTAAAGCCCCGTTCTGACAGCGGAGACGAGAAACCACAGAGTCCTAGCAGCCTTCATTAGCACCAGCTGGAAAGGAAGCACCTCACCTGCTGTGACAGATCTTCTCAGACCTCTCAGAGCAAACAATGCGCTTCATTATTCTCCTCCTACGGCGCCTCCACCGGTCCAGTGTGACGACTTGCTGCTCGAGGAAAGGATGACACACACAACGCTATATTGACTTTATTTGCAAATAAGTAGAACGATCCAACGAGGTACCGAGATGTGCAAACTCAATTATTTAGGCTGTACGTCAACCTTTTTATTCAAAAAACATGTCATTATATTATCCTAGATTATTTGAAGACACTTATGAAAAAGAGAGAACGTTAACTAGCATGTGAGAGAGCACCGGAATAGCACATATAGTGACTTGTTTTACTGGGAGACTGAAAGTAGAGTAAACATGTCATTCTGAAAATGTGTAGTTTTATCGATATTGTATTATGAACAAGCATTGGTGTCATTCCCCTCAAAATGAGGGAATATCAGATCGCCTGCACCTGAGCTGTTGTCAACGGCACATGGACAAAAAAATAGAGTATGGACAGAATGAATCAAGTCCCCCCCCCCCTCGCCCACGCCCTCTCTTCAGGTGGTCTCACTTGTTGAGCAGGGTTTTTTAAGACTGAACCAAACAGATAAATCGCTCGTTAAAATGGCGGGGGGGGGGGGGGGGGGTTTGCAGTGTATATGGACTGGAGAAATTTCCCTGGTGACAGACGGCTCAATAGTGATCCCTGTCTCTATGGCTCAGTGTGTGTTCTGACTCCCCGCCTGTTAATAAGCAAAGCTCCCAGAAGGCACAGCTGGCTTCTCTGTTTGCCTTGTTACCAAGGTCTATCCTATCAATAGTACATTTAATGGAGCGGCCAGGATGCAAAATGCATACCACAGGGGTGTTCAATGTATGAACTGTGTACTGTACACATACGGTATACAATTACTACCCGGAAAATATAAATATACAGAGAATAAATGCTTTGATAGCGATGGGAAGCTGCTCTTAAGTACAGCAGTTGAGCTGAATGCTAATATGTTTTGCACGTTCACCATGTTAGCTTAGCATCTTGATCTCCTAGCATTTGCAACATGGGATGTCAGTTTTGCAGGTATGACAGTATGGACATTTTAGAGCCACGCTAGTACTAACTATTGCACCCCTGATCTACCATCTGCACATTTCCAGAGGTGCCTCCAGAATGGGGATTTTATTTACCGCCACACTACTAACAAATGCCCCAAACATGACCTCTATTGCAGCAGTGGCTCGGGGATCTGGGGAGTGCTCTTCAACATGGAGAGGCTATATCAGAGACAACGTCTTCCGTTACTTGAGGACAGGAAAAGTAGATGGTCATCATATAAATATAGTGTTTTGAGTTTTTGTAGCCGTAATGTTGCAACCTCAAAAGTGTCCAGTAAACCCGAATGTTACGATTGAAATAGTTATTGTCTTGTAAGTCGTATTGTACATTAAAATCCTAAAATCATGGTGTTCTTAAGTTTAGGCTCACACAGAACTAAAAGCTTTCAGATGTATTGTTCAGTCCAGTTTCTTCAGTTTTTTGTGCTGTTTCATGGTAAGTTTATAAGTTTTGTTTTCGTTTTATTGGATGGCATGTAAGTATGAAAATGTAAGTACTTATTAGAAAACTGTCTGCTTGCATTTTAATGTAGAGGGGTTACATTTATGCATGCCAGCCTTATCCCACTCTCTCACATAATTTAGATCTCAATTGACAATAACTTAAGTCGAGTATCATTAACAGTTATGGAGTTCACCAGTCGGCACAAACTGCAATAAAAATAATAGAATTTGAAGTGTTTGAACCACAAATTGCTCACATTAATTTGAGTTTCCTGAAAGTGTTGATGAGAGACGATCCCCATTCTTTCAAATGTTATCTCCCAACCAAAGGTGCGAGATGGCTAATTACTTCATTATATAGTACTTTTATTTCAGTAATCATTTTGTAAAAGTGTCACTCTACCATACGGTATTTCACTCCGTAATGAAACGTTCCTCTTTTCAGCGCTACAGACTTTCTGGTGTGACGATTTTTCATTATGATGAGTCATGAGGACGGGCAGCCCGAGGTGCTGAGACAATTCATGAGGATATAGCCGGGCTTTTTTTACTAACAGAAACGGCGGGTGTAGCAAAATTCTCTTTTCCTTCATTTTAGCAGATTTTTCAGAGGAAAAAAAAATGTCCTTCCTCTGCACCATTGTGACTCGAACACAAACACACAAAACAAAACACACACAGACAAAGGCGGGGATGAATGTATACCTGTATATATAAACCACACACACACACACACACACACACACACCGTAACTTTGAATGAATATCCTATCACTCCTTGACCTCACAACTCTACTTAATCCTTCTTCTGAAGTTAACCTTAAACCTAAATCCTGAGCATGAATTAATCCCTCAAAGAAGCCCAGAGAGGACACTTTCACCGGAAGAAAAATAAAGAGCACGCACACACACACACACTCTGGTGTTGTGTTTACAATGCGGCGTGGAGGTGAGGGTGATCTCTATTGAGTGTTCCTTCTACTGCGCTGTCCTCAGCTGGCAGGGGCTCTATCCTTGAGACGCTGCCCATCTCTACGGAACTCATGCCAGTGGACATTAGTCTCGGCCCGGTCCCTCTGTTTGGGATTCATAACCATTAATAATGCATTCACTGTGGCGGACTTATGAGGGGGGGGGGGGGGGGGCTTTTTCCTTTACTGCAGCGCACCGGCCCATTTACACGCTCCAAAATGACGCACAGCGCAGAGCTGCTTCAGTGGCCGTCGCATTCAAGCTGGAAGAGAGAAAGAAAGAGAGGAGATAGAGAGCTCCCACTTTGCTGTCTGTCTCCATTTCCCTTCTCACACACACACACACACACGCACACGCGCGCGCGGTTGCTAGGTTACACCACAACTAATCACCGGGAAAATTATCTTCGTTCAAAACCGCATCGCTCACTCGTATGAGGACATACAGTATTTACCCCGCAGTTTAGATTGAAGATACGAGAAAATAGAATTTGTAAAGCAAGCAGGAGGGTTGTGTTTATGAATATACTTGTGTCCAGTGGTTAAGGATGATTTAGTTGACAATATGCCGAAATAAATCACCAATTCGGTTCTTATCAGTGCTCTCAAATTGAAGTTTAATATCCGCTGCTCCCGGCAATTTCCTACATCTTCGGGGCCTGTGCACCGGCAACCAGACACCCAGGACTTGCATGGAAATCTTTCCCATCACCATTCACCACCTCTGAGGGAGAAGATTATGAAGATTAGATTTGCCTTAAATAGATTTTTTATGGCAGGCAGAAACAATGCTATCCCGGAGTCACTCTATATGCAATTCACTCTGCCCAATGCCTGACAAAAAGCACTCGCCTTTCATTGTGCATGAAGCATGGCTTTGTGTGCTGGTGATTGAATCTTGCAGGGGAAGTAATGGCAAATGTTATGACCACTGACGTAAGGGGATGGAGACTAATACTGCTCCCTACCTTCCTCAGCAAACCACGAGTCGACGCAATCTGTCTGCAGGCCGTAAAAATAGGGGCTGCACTGCATGGCTGTATGTGTGTGTGTGTGTGTGAGAGAGGATGCAACAAAATATGAAAACAAGATGATCAACCGTTTATATGGTTAGGAACTCGGTTGATATTTTTGTTATGTAGCCATGAAACCGCAACGTTTTCCAAAACCTAACCGAAAGTGTTTGTGTTGGCTAAACTTGACCACGCTTGAGCCAGAAACCCAAATCTCCTGTGTCAAAGTCCTGCGCTTGTAAATGAGTCATGCTGATGTATCAGATGTTATATCAGCTGTGATATACAGTATTAGCTTATCACAAACATATTTGACTCAGTGCAAATGTTGGCTAATAAGTAACAGGGAAATTGCCACGCAGCAATGCCAAAGTTTGTTTAAGGGGAATTAGAAAAGTGTTTTTACAACGAAAGTTAAGAAAGTCAGTCACAAAAGTTTTGTTTTACACAATCTCAACATTTTCCATGTTATACCGTATACACATAGAAAACGCATGTCATGCCATTGATATCAACTCTTTCCTCCAGCACCACGTCTCAGCATGTGTGGAAATTGAATTCATAAAACGGGCAGTGTTAGTGCAAGTGTTGATTGGTCTAAAACCACATGATCACATATTAATAATGAACTAAAGCATGGCCATGTCTCTGAATAGCTCACTGGCCGCTGCGTTAATCATACTTATTATTTGATTGGTGGACTTTATTTTTTCTTTCACACTTCTTATATTTCGACGGTCTTTGTTGCCCGATTACCCCGATGAAAGCGAGCGGCTCAATCCCGCCACTCTTACGTGACTACGACTAAAGTGATTCTGGAGCTTTGACTCTTCAGTGTTCGTGAACGACTCAGCCCACTGAGCTACAACACACCAATACAGGTGCCGTTGTTCATTAACATTTATTGGCCATAATTAGCCCGGTGACATGCCGGCGTTATTTACGGTCATCTCGTCAGAAGTAATGACCGCAAAAGTTGAAGTCTCGTGGTGATAGCAGATCCAATAACCATAATTCATATGCAGCACTGATGAAGGGGCTGTTTATTGGATCCCTCTAGTACAGGGGTCTCAAACTCATTTTCACTCCGGGTAAGTGAAGGTAACTCTAGAAGGTAACTGTGTTACCAACAGAAGTGACTGGCACGACACCTATTTTCTGTCCTCCTGTCCTGGCTTGTTCACTGGAGGCAGCGGCGTTTGGTCGTGTCCTGCGGTGGCAGAGACATGTAGACGAGAGCCAGCGAGATGTAATGACCCACACCATCAATGACCCGAGCCCCACCAGTAGCTCTGCATGGCTGAGACAGAACACCTGATATTAATGACAGAAGAGCTAGAATAACCTCTGCTGCCTCACTTTCTTCTCCGTCCCAGAAACAGTCAATTGGTCAGGCGGCTGGTGTGTGTGCGGACATGTGTGTCACTCTGCACCTGTGTCACCCACACACATTTACAACATGTGTGCGAGGAGTGTTTTTACGAAGCAGAAGGCATTCTCAGTTTGATTTTGATTCAGATAAAAACTGGGATTGTTTTAATTTGAATGAAAAACAGACGTTGGAGACTAGCTGGTGAACACAATGAAGCATTTAGCAGCTATAGAGACAGATATTTCCTTTAAGAATCAGTGGACCAAAGACAGAGCTACGAGGAGAGTGAATATTGAACTTCCCAGTGAGCATTTTTTGGTTCAAAAGACGTATATGCCCGACGTCGAAAAGACGTTCAGAATTGGTTCAAAAGTGAAAGCTTTTTCGCCGTTTGTATATTGCCATAACCCAAACAACAATGTTTTGAGCATGATCTATTAACATTAGTACAGTACATTAACTAACACACATGTCTACTGTTTAGGTTTACTGTTCGTAACCTGCTAACGCTACATGCTAACAAGCTAGCAGCCTCGCCCGCATGATGATCATAACATATTAATGGTATGGTAATAATATTTCGGTTTGCAATACTGGAATAAAGTAGTTCAAGTACTTACAGAGTACGTCGTTAGCGTGAAGCCTCGTTTATTCCATCAGCTCGTTCACTTCCTCGTCACTCAGTAAGAGCTAGCTAGCTCAAACTTTGTCGTGTTTCCAGCCTCTACCTTAGAACAATGCAGAGTCCGTGCGCATGCGTATTCCAGCAGTAAACACTGAGTTGTATTTTAGTGAACATATGCAGACATGTGCTCTGCTCTCATTATGTCCTGTGAGCTGCTTGTGGACAGCACACAGTCTATAGTTCCATATTTACGACGTTTTATATGAGACATTAAATGCGTTGAAATAACGTCTTCGTATAGACCACATAGGAACGGACAGCGTAATAGGATTTTTGAGAAATAAGTTTAAAGTAACCAAAATCGCGTCTCTTTCAACCTACAACTGAACAAACCATCAATATTTTAAAACAAATTGGTGTTTTGTGGCACGTTGATATTGTAACCGTAATTTAGCCGGTTCAAAAGACTGTTAAAATAAGTCTTAGACGTTCAGACCCCATATCAACGCTTTTTCAACCAGAAATCAACGTTGAAATCCGGGTTAGTGCTCACTGGGAAAGCACAACTTCAACTGAAGGGTCATTTTTCTCCGTAACTGCTGGATGTGTAACTAAGTAACTGATTTAGTCATTCCTTTTTTTTTTTTTAATTAATTGTCAATAGCTTTCAGAAGTGCTCCTGTTCGTGTCGGCCGGTTGGAAAGGAGTTTCTGTATTTGATTGACAGCAGCTGGCAGGCTGCCAGAGTGCAGGTGTTACACCGAAGGGGACAAGACGCAAAGTAAACAAACCCACGCTGTCATGTTGGTGGAGGAAGAAGCACACCAGCATCCAAGGGTGCACATTGTTTGGATTGAAATGCATGGAGGTTGTCGGAGAAATACAAATATATTGTTTTCGAAAAAAAAAATAAAAAAAAATAAAAAAAACGCATTAGAAAAGCTCTGTGAAAATGGCAAAATTAGATTTCCTCAACTGCGGAAAAAAGTGTTTATGTTCACGTGAGTCGTTTTTATCTAAAAAGAGTAGATGCTCTAAATGAGATATGGAAACGCCTTTGCTGAATAAATTCTGACCTAGCGAACATTTAACTTACATGCCTGATCAGCGGTTTCTGCTGTCAGCATCTTCTCGGAAATGACCAGAACATGGTCAATACTAGCCCACATGAAAGTCATTAAAAAAAAACTTGCCCAATTGAAACAAATTCCTGAAGAACTAAATTTGTATTCCAGTTTTTGAGAAACTTTGCTTCAAGCTCGCTGGACAAACTAATGGAAACTACAGCAACAGACCGCCCAGAGAAGGGAAGATGAGATGTTTAGATCTGGAACACATGAAGAACGTTATCTTGTTGTAATGTCTCAGTAAGTAGAAGACTGAATTTGAAAATAAAAGTTACAGAACAGAAGAATACTGAGCATGGCAGCATAGCTCACTGTTATGTGGTGGTGTAGTAGATGGACCCAAACGCAAGCACTCCAGCCAAGACTTTATTTAACTTGTTCAGGAGGATTCACAGAATGAACAAACAAAAAACAAAATGACTAACTGTCCAGCAAATGAAAGTAACTCCTATAATCTCCACCGGAGTCGGGAGGGAAGCTCAACCGAGGCCGGGACAGGTAGCCTCCGGAGCCGGGAGGGAAACTCGACCGCACTCAAAACTGAAGGAACAGAAAACAAACAGGTAACGATCTTCACTGAATCGGTGTTCAGACTTACGCGACCAGACTGGTAACCGGACAGACTGACGAGGCAGAAGACAATACGGTGTTGCAGCGGATGAAAGACGGTACGACCTGATAACCCCAGACTGCAGGACCAGAGTTTATATGGTGCCAGGGGAATCATTAGTGGGACCTGAGTCTAGTGTGTCAGGCTGCAGGAGGTGATCGGCTGGAGTGTCCTCAGCTGTGCACAATCAAGGGTGTGGCCATGGGAGGTGTCTGGAGGCAGAGGACAAACACAGAGCACATGGCACACAATAACAAACGGGGGAATGACAGGACACATGAGGAGAGGAGATCAGGGGAAACAGAGGTAACACACAACGGGTCAGACAGGGATCCTGGATCCTGACAACTGTCTCCTAGATAAATGGAGCAAAGCCCAGAAGCCTCTGATTACCCGAAACCCAGAGAGTTCATTACTTCAAAGCAGAACCTCATTAGTTTAGATTTGCCTTTCAAGTTCACTTTCTCTCAGGATCCCGACTTTAACTGTTAATTACTGTTCAATTAATTAAAGAACTGGTACCTCAGAGGCAGGTGCTGATACCACATAAAACTGATCAAGTTCAGCTTATTTCCATAATTTTGAGTAATATCACTGCTGGGAATACAGAAGAACAAGAGTAGAGATGGGAGCCCATCGTCGAGCTGACGGGGCACACTACGAACAAATATTCATACAAGCAGTCCCGCTGTTTAATGTAAATCTTGATTAAGCATCACAGTTATTAATTCAAAGGCAGACCCTGAGTGGCTGGTTAATTACAAAAGCTCCGTTTCAACAAGACTTGTGTTCTCCCACAATTAATCAAGGCAGTCCTAAACCAGGACACAAGAACGCCGGCCCGCCCCTTCTCACGACGACTGACCTGCTTCAAGAATCAATTCTGAAGGGAGGGAAGCATTTGTTGGGTCAAACCAAAGCCACGGGAGGATGAAACAAGAGTCTTCAGCTAAAAAAGAAAACAGCGAGTTATGAGGTCATACGTGTAGCTGAATTCAAACGAGTTGCAGTTGGCTGTCGAAGTGCGATTTCTTTTTTGCTCGCACGTCAGCACACTTTTCGTCCGCCTGTCCCCTCCGGTCGGAGCTTACAGAAGTACCCGGTTGGAAGGATGCACGTGTGCGGGTTTGAAAAGAAAGATGTGAGCCGTGCTGAGACACAGACACACATATACATGCTTGCCTGGGTGTACAGCGGCTCCACGCACACAAAGTGAGCCGCGAGCTGTCATGGCGGTTTTACCTCCTCGTTTTTCGTGTTACAGTACTGTTGAAGCAGGGGAGAGTAATTACGTGCAAAGATTAGATAGAGGGAGAGACGGAGATATAAACCTACGGATCTCCGGTTAGAGCGACAACATTGAAGACACAATCTACCACCATGTGGTACACCTGATATAGACGTGTTTTGAGAATACCCTTTGGACCCGATAGACCCTCACGGGGGTCTGTTTAGAAAAGTGTAGCATTCAGCGTGTCGTAGAAAGCATTTTTCACGAAGAAAAATAATTAATAGTCCAGACATATTAATGCGTTGCTTGGTTTTGTTTTACATGGTTTTGCCTCTATTATAACCTATGTCACAGGTATATTAGATATATACCTTTTTATTGTCCTTTAACATTAAATAGTTGTTTGTTGAAATAAATGTTTTAATCTTGGGGTAATCCTTGGTCTCAGTAAATCATTCACCGCCACATGTACCCTAAAAGATAATCTGTGGGCTTTTGAGTGGTTTGAGCCGGTATTAAAGGTGCAGTGCACGGTAAATACAAAAACCCAACCCGGGCCTTGTCGTGGCCAAAAAAATAGTCCGAAAAAAAGGTCTGAGCAACATCATCATACCAGCCATTGTAAACACTGCAAACACAATTATACATGAACTAATATCATATCTGGAAGATATCTAGAAGATTTGCCACAATTTTGGCCAAAAATCGACGAACTATGATCACAGTATGGCTCTCTTATCACGGAGCATAGATCGCACATGGCGGATGAATACATGAAACAGGCTTGTGATTCGACCCGGAGACGAACAGCGCCGTCGAAATAACACTCTTTCAAACCGTTCAAAAGTTATGGGTATATATGCCAACATCAGCCACAGGTCACGACAAAATAAATTGGGTAAAAAAACTTACGTTTTGATGATTTTAGAGATGAAAAACGGATTCAATCCAGCCGATCTTTCGGCAGCCACTTCCTCAATGCTGTGCTGCATGTCTGTGACTGATGTCAATCCGCTGGCCGAATGAATGACAAAATGGCAGGCTATTCTGTGAGGTGGACCAATCCAGGGAGGGGGGTTCGTCCAGCATTTTCCGATTTTTAGTCAGTAAACAGACAAGGAGATTGTCAAACACCCCCGCATGGCTCCCGTTGGACTATCCCACATCGAAAACGGTGTTTCTTGTGTAAATCAGCCAAACACAGGCCATGCAGGCTCACACAGACACAAATTATGATTCATATATTTGTATCATTGACAGATATGACACTCATAACTGCTCAAAATTATTCCAAATGGTGTCAAACTGCTTTATTAGGATTATTGAACACTCTTAGTGATAAGAAAAGTGAATATATAGTTAATATTTTGTTACATAGTATATAAAATTATAATACAGCAATGCAACTACTGGTTCCGAAAATCAAAATTTAGCTTGAATCAGACCATTTATGCTGGCCTGCTTCACTCAATCGAAGTAAAATATGTTGTGGGGACATGTAAAACGTGTTGTTCTATGTCGGTAGTGTATTTTTAGGCTTGCATGTGCATTATTTAAAAAAGAATGTTCAATACAAGTGCTTTTTTTGAGGCAAACCTGAAACTTTTTCAATTTGAGCTGTGCCATAAGTGTATCAGTTATTAACCAGTAACATATACACAATATTTACACAATTGAACACAGGTGTTACCTGTATTACACCATCAAAATGATTAAAATAGACCTTGTAGTTCTGGACTCTCTTGAGTATTGGTATGCAATTTTCGAGCAGAGGCCTAAAAATAGGGCTAGGGCCCAAAGATTTCGTCATTCCGAAGCAGCTGAATTGGCAAAATAAATCGCAATGAATGACAGCAGGGTACTTTATTTAAATAAAACGGATCATATATTATACTGATTACATGAGAGAGTATCAGCAAGTTACGTTTGAGCAGTGGCCCTGCATTCAAAACAACAATGTATCATATTGTATAAGCTCAGTGTGGGTTAACTGTAGCCATCATATAAATGTAGCGGAGTACAGTATTTCCTTATGACATGCAGCGGAGAAGAAAGTAGTATCAAATTCAAAACTCCAAGTATCTCAAACTGGTCCTTAAAGGCATAGTTTGGATGTTTTGAAGTGAGATGAGGTAAATATGAGGTAAATAATTAAAATATGAGGTAAAATATAAAAATATAAAAATATTAAATATTAAATATTAAATATTAAATATTAAATATTAAATATTAAATATTAAATATTTTAAAATATTAAAATATTAAAATATGAGGTAAATAATTATTAATCACACTAATCTTAAATACTTTTATGATGTGCTGGGGTCAAGTCCAGCTCCAGACTTGTGGTGCACGTCCTTCCTGTCTTTGTCTTCCTGCTTCTTGTCTTATTAAAGCAAAAAAAAATCTTCTGACTTTTTACCAAACATGAATCGGTGACTGGGCTCTCTCAGTCCAAGTCCTCTTAGTGGAAGCATCAAATGCATCTCTTGTTTAAGTGGTTTGCCGTGCGACAGGCTGGAGTGTGTACATTTGATAGATTCTCAGAATGACTGCTTGAATCGCATTGCTTTGAGATGCCTTGAGGCAATTACAGGACAAAAGTATTTCACACAAGCGTTTACAGAGTTGAGGATGAAGAACTAGTTACTAATTACCATCTATAGTGCTGCCGGTTTAATTATTATATTTTTCATCAAATGCATGATTAGCCCATCTGAGCTCGGCTGAGTTTACAATGCATTCCTGTTGAGATAAATTATTAACAATGAAATCTTTGATTCTTTGATGCAACCTCAATCAAGCTACGCTTTATCACTGTTCCCCTGATTCAAGTGTCCCAGTAGTGAGTGCTGCTACTGCAGTCCTGTGCAGTCCTTTCTGCTTGACTTCACATTTCCTACACAATTACACTCCCATTCAAACGGTACAAATACGTTTGAAAGGAAACTTATTTACTCCTTTGTTACGGTCAGTTTTAAACATGTGATTTGTATTGTTAAGTAAAAACATCATGGTTTGGCTTCAAGGTGTAGTATGTTGTACCATTGCCAGTTGCAGTGTGTATGCACAGCATTCAAACTTGTTGAATATTATACCTATAAAATAAGAAATTTAAGTTTCAGGTGTAAATTAAAATAAGCCAACGTCGACTTTTGGTGTCACATAGGACATGAGAGTCCTGTGTTTGCCTCACTTGACCTCCTCCCTACATGGACTATGAACGTAATCTGGGAGAACAGCCGTTTCCCCTGAAGGTAAGTGATAATGAAGTTTTATTGTAAGGGAAAGACATCTTTAGAAGACACGGTTGACAGTTCACTAATGGCCATTAGGGTAATGTAGCCACACATTAAACATCATTTCTCAGGTAAAAAACATGACTTCTATCTATCTACTTGATCAATCCTCGATATATCGCTTGCTTTGAATTCACAGTAGTTATACTTTGGTCAGATCTTATGATTACAGATTGCCCGTGTGTCCTCAACCCCTTGACCGCTTTCTGTTCAGACCATGCAGTCCGTGGCTCTGGCCACCTTGAGCCAATGACCTCATCAACGTACTACACAAAGGAACAGGAATGACAGGCTTTTCATTGTTGCCCAGCCATTGTGCCGGAGGGGGAAATCAATTATAAAAACACGACTAACAGCAAAGATAACAGCAGTGTCCTCTATTGTGGTGGAACGAGCTAACTTTTCTTTTTTTTTCCTCAAGGGTCTCTTGACCAGTCCGGCATCACCTTGGTGCAATTTGCTCCCCATCTCAAATCCCATTGCCTTTTGGAATTGGATTTACCTGACTCATTCACACAGTGAATGGACTCTCCTTCCACTGAAAAAAAAACGGAGAGATTCTGTGTGAAATTGCCTGAGGAGTCAGGCGGTTTTGGATTCGTAAGGTACCTCTCTCTGGATGCCATTAACCTTCCAACAGTAAGAATGTCCTCATTACAGGGAAGGACTGGGGGCTTCTGGGGGGGGGGGGGGGGGTCGGAGAAGGAAGTGAGAGCATGAGCTGGACATGAAGGGACATGCGAACAAGGACGGGAATACTCGTGAAGAGAATGAATGTGTACCATAAGCTTAGGGAAGAGGCTCATGATTTATGTGTCCGCTTGTAATTACAAAGTCAAATACTGCAAGACATGTCCCACAGTATGAAGGAAGAACACTTCTGGGTTCATGGGTTCACTTCTGGGTTCATGAGGATATAAGGAGTACACTATTGCGAAAATATAACGAGTGATGTACACTATAACTAGAAATGAAGGCAGAGAAGCAAGTTTGTGTCTCACAGTTGTCAAGTATTTAAAATGCAAAACTGCAGCCAAACTGAGCTCTGCTAAACCTAACAATCCGTTAGATCCGTATTATCCGAGCTCAACGATAGCAAAGTCATTACTTCACCTATGCAGGGTGAACAACAACATGTCCACTCTTATATTACATCCCGTTCAATTCTCTAACTCTCATCAATATTGGACTCATTCTGCTGCAATAGCGATATATTTTATTGTCCTCTATAAACAGTAATACCAATCATGGCAACAGCACTAGGCTCTCAGCCAAACATGTTGGGAAAAGAAGTGCAATACATTAACACAGAGTTCTGCCAATATCCACAAAGCCCGCTGCCAGTAAGAGATTTACAGTAGGCTACCATGTTTTCCACAGTGAAGCATTAAGGTTTCAAAAAAACAACAACTTGCATTTACAATAACAGAATAACAGGATACATCGATACTTTTCATTCATTAACACCCATCAAAAGCAAGTATACATCAGTATTTACCCACAATAGAAATGGTATGGGACCAATTTGAGATTAAATTAGCTTGCAATGCTAACATAGTGGGGAAGCAGAAGAAATGCTTCGTCTTTAGTGAAAAGAAAAACATAATATTGAAGATTGATAAGTGCAGCATTCTGCTGCTCATGCTGCTGCTGTTCTCTCCATCTTTCAATCTGTTTCAGCGACCACGTTTTAGGTAATCCATTGACCTGTATTGGATCTGGACCTTGAAATCTCCAGGTATAATCTGCCCAAAGCACTCCTGAGTGTCTCAATACACTTTAAAACAGAGTCAATGTTATAATTCTGTCTTGCTACATATGATAACCAGGCTTTGGTTGTAGAGAGAGAAAGATACAGCTGAAGAGCCATCCACACCTGTGAGAATATATACAGACAAGGACTGTCATTATAATGTTCTCGCGTGGACACATTAGAAACAATGACCTCGTCTGTATTGAATGCATTTTATTTTGTGGTTGCTGTATTGCACTGGCTCTCTCTACTCCACTACCCTGCACATACAACCCCACCACCTCCTCTCGCTCTTTCATCCCCACCAGGTTTGATCTTTCTGACCCATATTCATCAACTCGTCAACATGTTTCCTGCTCCCATGAGGTCTGTTTGTTTGTTTGTTGCGCACGCCGGCAGATTATCAGGCTGTTAGCCAGCAACGTGTGCAACCTGGTTTGAATAAAGGCTGATTTTCTGGCAAGCGTGCCGCGTTACGTCATCCACAGGGAAAGGTAATTGGCGGCTGAAACAGATAATTCTATAATCTTCTGAGAGGTAGCTCTCTGAAAGTCCTGTCAGATTAATCAAATGTTACCCAATCAACAGTGACTGAATGAGAGGCCAGCAGCCCCCAAAAACAACAGCTGTTTACCGGTTAGAATTTGAGTTGGATCCGGATTGAAACCCATCATCGACTGTCTGGCTAATTCAGGCCGACAGGATGTGACAGAATAAATAAAGAAGTTCAATTCCACTTTACTGAGAGGAACCCCATCCAGAGTCATTTGTAAAAGACTCAGTCATTGCAATCTTGAAAAAGAAAATCGAACACAACACTTAATAGGTTTTTATTTCTCGCAGAATTAAATTTCACTGCCGAACAATCGAGCACAGCCAAAGTGATCGATGTGATTTCCACTGTATTCCATTACATTTTGGGTACCAAGTGAAGCAATATGTTGCGTTTCTTATGGGCTTTCAGTTCAATTCGCACAGCTTCAAAACAATCGGTGGTGTAGAAAAGATGCAGTGAGTTTCTGAAGTGCTAGGTCACAAAGTTTTCACATTATCAGTTTTTCACTTCACAGCCTGTGTGTATTTGTCCTTGAACAAACAACGAAAGGTCTGAAAGGTGACTGAATTAACGACTAACACCTTTGACAGCATGGTGTTGTATACAGTCACTATTATCATCAGTTTTACAGGTAGATCATATCACTAACAGTGTTTAGTGGTAATTATCTATGTGTTATGAAGTCAAGGCCTTCTCTGAGTTCTGGCATGTTGTTTTGCACAGCTTTTCAAATGCAGTATTTCACCGCCATCAAAGAGTCAGTAGTTCGTGCAATTAATGTCATTCTTGGCTTCATCTGGGTGAGACTCTGACGGGCAAATTGGTTTTATCGTATATATGTTCCTACGGCTCATGCTGGTGTCAGTATAATCTGATTAAACACACACACACATGCAGGCACAGGCACACACACACAGACACACAGACACACAGCCACAGGCCCGGCACAAAACAAAACAGATGTAGGACTAATGACCCACTCGCAGAGTAAATGACAGTTGAAATAGGTTTAGAGCAATCTGGAATCACATAAATGGACCTAATCTCGTTCTGGTTCGGGACCCTGGCCGGGAAATGGCTCCTGACACCTGAGACCCTGCAACACGTCAAGGCTCAACCGAGGCTAGCGGCACAAGCCCATACATCTCCATTTCACACGACAAGACACAAATCTGAATCCTCAAGCAGAAGAAAGCCTGGTGGGGTCAGTTGTGTTTCAGTGTGAGATTAAAAGGAGGAGAAAAAGAGGAGGCGGTCGTGGTCAATAAAGATGTAATGTGTACCTTTTACTAGTTAAAGGTGACAAGAGGAATTGCTCTGCTTTAGGCCTCATTAAGGCTAAAGGCTGACTAAAACACAACCGTATATCTGGGAGTGGTGCTTATTTATTTCTCCTGCCAGAGTCGGTCGGAGGATTAAAACCAGTTTATTTTCTTCAAACTTCAAACATCGAGGGACAAAACACAAAGAAAAGCGAGCATTCATTTTAGACCTGCAGGAAGCACGCACGTTAATCCAAAGTTTTCTGTGTTTCCATAAAACATTATTTTAAGTTGAGAGATATAAACCAGAGTAATCCGCGTCTTATCCACCAGAATATGATTTATATTTGTTGCTCTTTAAATCGTAATAATCAAACTTGACACATAGACGAGAGGTGCCAACTGACTACGAGAGAAATGTAAAGTATTAATCTTTAGTACCGCAGTGATTAGTCAATTGATCAATAGCCTCGGTCATAATGACGATGAATCAACAAATATAATGTTACGGCATTTATTAGGCAAAACTGCCTCAAAAGAGTTCACTTGTTTCCATATTTGATGAATTGCTGCTTAAATAAATATATATATACTATATATATATATTTTTTTTAATTATTAATATATATATATATATATATATATATATATACTATATATATATTTTTTTAATTATTAAAAAATATACATCAATATATAGTTTATACAGCTGAAATAATTAATTAATCAGAAATTAATCAAAATTGAAGAAAAAAAAAAAATCCCTCTCAGAAAAGGCCCAGAGTCCTCCCTCAGAGTAACGGAGAGCTGTGGAGGACACGCCAACTCTCTGAAATGGGGCACCTGTGATGTCGGATGACAGAGAAATGTCAGCCTCTAATATTCACCCCATCACCTTCAATCACCAACCTGGACACACCTCATGAGATGAGAGCCAGATAGCAAAGATCAAAGTTGGGAAATAACTGGCAGGAGACATGCTGGTAAAAAAAGGATCACAGGTCCAGGAGTGAGAGTGAGACTCGACGGCTAACCGTCGGTCCCAGATATGAATCTGCACTGACATCCAGGTCAGCTGTCTGAGACAGTTCACACCCAACTGGAATCTGTTGATACTTTTCATTCTCACTATTGGATTACTGACGCGTCATGTGATTAACGACCAGCTGATTTTTGACTCAGTAATATACTGTTTCCTAACTTACTGCACCTCTAGTTGTTATGGTCTCGACTCCCATTGAGAATGTTCGTGTCATAAATGGTGACGCAGGTTAATTTGACTGATTTGTTGATTCAGATATAATATAATTTAAATGAAGCGAAAGGTACCACTTCATTGATTTATTTCAACCCTGATAATAAAATAATATCACAGTTGCCGATGCAATCACACAAATTCATACGCATTTCTATTTTAATTCCACTGATAACTCATCTGCTCTTTCCCCACATCTCGCTATAGCGACTCTAATTATAGAATTATTTGACCACCTGTCAGTTTTAGGGTCGATTTTCATGATTTTTACTGATGGCTTGAAAAGAACAGCTGGCTTTGACCCCCCCAGCCGTATGACTGAAAGTTGAACTCGTTGAAAAGCTCCTCCCACACACACACACAGGGGCCCTTTCTGATCATTCCAACATCTAGGTTTGATGAACAAGTGTGACCCTGCTTCTGCCAGAGGAGCCAGACTTTGGAGCAACCTACCGGGGAGATGAGAGGACGAAACACCCATCCTTGTTTCAAGTTTCCCCTTAGAACATATTTTGACTCTGGATTTCTCTGTTTTGTGGACATCTCATGGTGGTTCTGTTGTATCTCTCTTCAGAGGGTCTTTCATTATTTTTGTTTGATTCAGATCATTTTATCTCAACTTGCTGTGAGGCACTCCACAAACTTTGTTTTCAAAGTGCTATTTAAACAAAGCTTATTGTTGGCGGTGGACTAATGCCCACAATCATCAAAGTACTGCAATGCTGCAGTTTGAACTTGTGAAATCCATCTATTAATCCGCTTATTGGTGCAGAGAGACAATAGCATGGACATTTGTCAGATGTAATTTTCCTTTTCACATCACAGGGTATGACCATACTGATAAAGTCTATTTTTAAGCACACATGATGAATACAGTCTCCGGTTATGGCCATTTATCACCGACAACACGCCAGCGTCTGTACATCTTTAGGTATTAACTGAATTGAAATGAAAGGAGAAGCATTTATTTGCTTTTGCTTTGGTCGTGAAGATGTACAGTTACATAACAGCTTGATTTGATCATTTGTCCCTTTAACTGGAGTGATAATTGATCAAGAAACCTTTAAAGCGCACATCTGCACCAGGAAGATAACTGGACTTGATTTAACAAGGATTGAAAAGCACAAGGCTCGCAGATTAATACGGCCGTAAACCGAGTGTAAAATCGTGGTTCTTATCAGATACAGACACGGTGAAGTCCACTACTCCGGCAGAACGTATTCACCCATAATGCATCAGGGTCGGCGACCTCTGAAACAGTCTTGTTTGTTTACGATCAAGTAAAAGGAGGTTTTATGTGTGCAGACATTATACATATTTGCACTATTTGCATTCATTTTATGGCTTCTTGTCCTCTGCCATTTCCATTAGGATGCCGTGACAATTCAGAGAGCTATTTACATAGCTGGTGTGCATTGAAAGATACGGATCAGATTTGTCTCATTCAACAAGGGGATGGAGTTTGATGACTTTCATTAGCTTTGTTGGCTTTGCGATTCGTTACACAGGAGGGCGGATTCAAGAGGTAATAGGGAGTGTGACACATGGCTGTATTGTGATTCATTCTTTTAATTAACACGTTAAACATGACAGATTAGTTGTGGCAATTACATGCCGATTTGAACATATGTAGAGGCTGTAGATGAATCTATAGATGCACGCTCATGTGTGCACAGTGTGTGGCGTCATTAAGGCCGTTTTTTTTTAAACCGCCTTCTTTGAAAAGCAAACACTTCCCACTGTGATATGAGCTGCACGTACTCTCAACACAAACATCGAGCAGAGAGGTTGATGTTTGCCGGTCAACACTCAGCGGCTCATTAGCTTATGTTTATAAAAAAAAAGAAAGTGGGAAATGCTATCCTCCCCCATTTTCCCTCCAGCTTTACTGTACCGTCCGTCTTATAGAGTGCCGAATGTAGAGCAAAGTATCACATTCCATGGCCAACCAACAACCAGATATATTCCAGTTACTCATAAGAGCTAAACAATACCGGGACGATGACTAAAGACTAATATTGCACTCCGAGCTAATTGCAGGGGAACATTCAGCCGTCTGGAGGAAGTGGACGACAGTGTGGATGACATCCTCCCCTCACAGAACGAGACGGGGAAATCACAAACTCACAAGACATGCGACGATCATAACATTTTTTCGAGCTTCCTCCAATTTCACGGCGATGATTCTTGCATAAAGTTTAAGGTGACAGTGTATGCCCACCGACATCAATGTCACTCCCCCCCCCCAAGTTCATTATAATTAATCACATATCTCCAGGGCGCACACAGAAAGAGCAGGAGAAGGAAGTCGAAAAGGCAGGACGACTAATCTGACATTGATGGACAGCAAAAAAATGGAAGTCCTTGTTCACCTTCCCTTTGTTCCGGGGAAAGGGAAGCGGCGTGTGAAAGGGTGTAATTAATGAACCTACAAATAGCTCCGGTTTCGTTTAATGACAATCTATGTGTTAAGAGGCAGTACCCTTTGTTACTGTGGGAGTGGGAGTGCTGGCAACACCGGCTCCCGACAGAGTCCTGACAGGTAATTCTGCATTTTGAAATGGTAATGAAGCAGAATGCATCACTGGATTACACCTGAGGGAATAACATGTCGAGCGTCCTTCAGGGTGTAGAAAATGTTACGCTCTTGATCATCAACGGGGGCGACTGGCAGCGGAGTATCGGCGGGTGAGAAGGTCGAGAACTGTATCCGTGTGACTTACCCCAGGGCCTCGCCAACGCGGCCGATTTCTAATTGCTGCTTTAAACGCGGCAAATGAGGCTGGCATGACGAATTGCATCAAAACAAGTCTGCAGGGCTGACGCTCCAGTTCATTCGTGAGACACAGAGATGTATTTGGTGCCAGGAAGAGCTCACGCGTAATGAATATCATCTCCCAGGTAGCAGCATTCAGATGATATATCACTGCGTGCTGTGCTCGGTGGCATCACGCGACAGGCAGACAGCTCCTTGTCTCATTTACAGGGAACCCGGGCAATGCAGTGTCTACACTGCGACTGCTTATAATCGTGTTATTAAAGGGAACATTCGGGGCTTCTCTTTTCATTACAAATGCTGTGGCTTTCATGTTGTATCAGACCGTTGCCATAAATTAGATGCTTTCTTCATTAGAGAGACTTCATTAATTTTTCACATCTAGACCATATCTTCCGTCTCTCATCCGTCTCATCAAAACAAAATAGTTCCTGGCACCATCGCTGCCCATCTATTTTCACAATATGCTTATCTCAGTCCCTGAAAGATTCTCATTGTTCCTCCGCTAATCCTCCGAATCTGCAGCATGACTCAGAAGTTAACCACCCTCTCTTGTGCCAATTCCATTCTGTGCTGCATTATCCTCCAAACAGGAGCCACACGTCACTCTTCCCGCTGAAACAATGCGCCCAAAATGACTCCTTGTCTGCCAAACAGATGACAAAGTGGCCAGCTGTGAGTTCTAATAATGCTCGCTGGCAAACACGAGTCAAAGGAGCGCTGAAAGATAGAACGCCGCACTTTGTTATCATGAAGCTCATTGTCTTACACAACACTGGGTGACCCGATACAGAAATATACTGCCGTGCACGGCGAGTCTTGTAGTGCCCACTTCTGTTGTGTAACTAGGACAATGAAGAAAGGAGTCTGTCCGCCGTATCTCTCTTTGACAACTGGAAAAATAACAAGTCGTAACATCTACTTAGAGTACGTACTTCTCCTGGATAAATTAGGAAACAGAGCTAAACTTAGATGCATGTCACCGTTAGCGCCAGTACATTATTCTTCATTCTTCATTCAACCTTTCTATTGAGATGAATCCATGGGAATGTAATGCATTCTCCAGGAGGGGTTGGACAGAGGTCAACCTTCCCGTCTCACAGGAATTTAGTCATCACGGCAAAGAATGCTGGCGGCCTTAATACAGAAATCATGGCAAGCTGTGACATTCCAGCGCAAGTGTGGGTGCGTTTTCGGCGTGGCCCCTAATCTCCAATGTCTATTTTGGACATCGCATCGGTCCCCAAGGTCCCCTTACCCCACGTCTCGCCACCGCCATCTGACCAACTGCACACTGTCACATAATACACTGCCTTTAATTACTGTCTGGAAGTATCGAGGTTAAGGGTCACACATTCCATTGGGAGCCTCTTTGTGCACGTGTGTGTGCTACATGTGTAGGTACGCGACGCCCTCGACTCCGACGAGCAGGATGCCCTTTGTATGACGGCCGGAGTATCGAGGGAAGTGTTGAATTCCCCAGCGCATTTTCCCCCTCGCTCGTCACGTATCGCACACCATTGACCTGCAACTGCATCAGCCCCTCTGACCTGATTCAGGAGTGCAAATGGTTTGCAAGGAGCCACAGAGGAAGCACCTGGAATGTGTCGGCGGAGAGTAATTACAAGTGTCTAATTTATGTGTGAGACAAACTTCTAAAATGATATCGGACACAATTTAATCCTCCGAGATATGCAACCCAAAGCCAAAAAATGGTTTGTTGTCCTCGCTGTCCCCCGGGGGAGGGGGGCTCAACTTCTACTTTCCCCCGACAAGAGCCAAGATTAGCCAGCTGTACCGGGGACCAGACCGCTCTCAGCAAAAAGCAGCTAATTCGAGCTCTTATCTAAAAGTGAAAAAGGTACAATTATTTCCGCATGGAGCTAAAGGCCTGTGGCTTTTGTTTTACAAAGGAAAAACATCTCCACAAGTGTATCCTACAGCCCCACTATCTAAACTGTGAGGCCAATGCTGTGTGAGGGTAGAAACCCCCAACACCACACCCAACACACTCATTTGATTCCAGATATGATGGCGTAAATCAGCTGGTGGCCTTTCATGCTCCGCTGTCACCAGCAAGCCATCAGTCCGTCCGGGCTATAAATTAAAGCAAACAAACTGAGATGTCCGGCTAGGTTTGCTGCCTGTTGTTTCATTTTCATATCTGGATAGTTGTTATGCATCATCATGAAATGCAGTGACTAAACATAATAGCGTTTTTATGATGGGGAGACAGCCAAGTACAAGGGTGGATTTGAATACACTTTAGCTGAGATTTAGCACCTCTGCCTTCGGCACTGTGACCAGCATCATTTTTTTTATCAAGTTTTTATTAAATCTTTACAGTCTCCGGCGCAATTCAACGCAGACAGAAATAACATATTGTTAAATGCTGATGCACTGCTCCCTGAACACATAATCTGAACAGAAACAGGCTGTTTATCGTGGGATCTGTTGACTAAACTGACTCAGACCATTAAGCAGATCCCTGAGACACTGATTACTGTGTGCGTGGGGGGGGGCAAAAACATAAAATGCAAATGCTTACAATGACGGCAAGGTGCAGGCCAACGATATGCACATCTACTCAATCGGGGAAAACGATGATGTAACACTCGACGATGGAGCAAAAGAGAGAAACGGCAGCCTTCACGCTCGCAGTGAGAAGTTGGACATTTTCATTACAAGGAGGTGCACATCAATCCCACTCACTGGTTATTCAATGCAATATGCATATATGCAGCTATTGAATTATAAATGATGCACTTTAAGTGGAAGCATGAGGGCATCTATTGATTAAGCCTTTGACGTCGGTCATATGACCCATAGATTATCACATGATCTGCACAGATTACTTTACTCTCAGTACACCTCTGGCGATACGACCGAGCACAGGAACCGGCCGTCCGATGTAAAATGCGTGGGCGTGATCCTTACTGCTTATCGAGTTCCCTTGACCTTGACCATGTTGAGCAAAATATGCAGCTGGTAAAGAAGAACACGCTGTTAGCAGGAACAACAGCAGTACACGGGATCTGCAGCTATTTCAGGAGCAGTGCTTTACAGTTAGGGCTGCAACGAAGGATTGTTTTTATTATCAAGCCTGCTTAATAAATGAAACGATGGATCTACCACCATGGTTTGGTTAAGGTAACTAAAACAACCTGGTTAAGGTGAAATGCAATGAAATATGTCTGGCAGGCAAAAGGAGAAACTTAGAAAAACCCAGCGTTATAAATAAGCTGCATATATTCTGCTGTTTTCCGTTATTCCCTTGACGATTATGAGACGTAAACATGTCCCAATATCTGCAAGCAGAAGAGGTGGTGACACCTGGAGTAGCGCTGTACACAGCGTTCTCCTACAGACAAGGGTGGGATGATAACAAAAACCTATTTCCTATGAAGTCCCATCTTCAGATATAGTACAGTGTAAAGCTGCCACTATATATATTTTTTTCTTATCCACCCAAGGCTTAGGTGCCTTCTCTCCCACTGGGTTGCCTTATCCTCCTCGGGCATCTGTTTTTGAAGCCGGGCAGCTTAAGCGCAGATTAATGGAGAGTCCTAGAGTTCTTGCCGCGAGGGCACAAAACAGAAGTCCTAGCTTGAATTTTTGGCATCAGGACCTGCATCCGGCGACTCGCCATTATCAGCAACATATCTGTTGGGCTGGTGAGACAGCAAGTTTGCTATAACATTGCCACCTCGACTTATCTCGCCGTTGTACTTCTCTGTTCTTCGGGGCAGCAACACCTCGGATCGAGTGCCCAACGGGTTTTGGCTGTACAGTAACTCCACCTTCCATTTGGGCCTTTTGCTACATTCTTTTGTTTTACTGGGGCGCGATGCATCGGTGTAAATGTGATGTAGTAAGATAGTCGTCTTGTACTTTCATTACCACTTCCATGTCCTCGAGAAATGCTGAAACAGCTTCTGTTGTGGATGGTGCTGTAGTAAATGCCGACTGGCATTTATTGCCCAATCAATACTAACCTTAATCTAATTTAGTGGGAAGTAGTGGACTCTTTCACTCCCCCCCCCGTCTCATTGAGCCAGGCTCTGGTTAAAGGCCTCTCATTCTGGCATTCTACTGCCAGGCTTTTCATCCTGCAGACAGATACAATGTTCCTGAAGCCCTGCAGCGACTGTTCTCACGCTTTCTCCTTCACTGCTCTGAAAAAAAGGAAGAAAAAGGAGGGTCTTTTCCCGAGCCCTTTCTCTTTCTTCCCCCGAGGACAAGAGGTTTGGGGGAGTGTTGATGGAGGGATGGCGGTGATCCAGCCCCCCACCCCCCTCACTCAAGTGGAGCTGCGACCCTGCACGCCATGCTCGCTCCCCCGATCTAACCAATCGCTGCAAAATGCACCGAATGAAACAGTGAACGTGCTTGGACTACCAGCCATGATGTTTAAACACAGATTAAATACACACTGCATTACATTCTCCAGCCATCATCATTCTCTGCCATTTCCAGGAAATATAGACAGCAGAGAAGCCCCCCTGAGGTCAGGTCTAACCATGTTTATCGCTGTTGATTGTCTTTTTTCTTTTTTCTCTCCTGTTCTTTCTGATTTATTTACCTCCTCTTTTAAAAATCTAATTTGATGTTGCCTTTCATTTGCAATTTCTACTCCCGACAAGTACGAGCCCGTCACTGGACCGCATGCTGCGCGACTAGACTACCAATTCAAACTGGTAATTCCTATGCAAATCTTGTATTAAAAGTAAAGCCATTCGGCTTAATGCATTGGAAACATTCAAACATTGCCCACTAATATCGAATCTCCTCTAATCGTGTGGACTAGTTGACTTGTTGACAATTGACGAGCAGAAAGGATCCATGTTTTTTAGCCTGTAACCTCAGACTTTCAGGGATGGGTGGGCCCACTGCCATGGGGCCATGTTTGCTGTGATATTTCCCTCTGTGTGGTTATAAATGAGTGTGAACACAGCAGGGGGCCAAACCCAAGAGTAGGAGCCAGCCTTAACGCCATCTATCTACCCACAATGCCTAATTTTGCTTTCAGTTTCCCCCTCTCGTCTTCGCATGCGGCAATTTGTATTCCGGACAGAAGCATGCGAAAGTCTGATTTCCACTGATTTTGTTCCAACCACAGCAATTAGTGGAGGCTGATTGCTGTTCTGCTTACCACTACACACCACCGTTGAGAAACTAGTTACTGTGAACAGTTATCTTTGAAAAAATGCATTGAATGATGTTAAAGTGCATATCCCATTAACATGTTTCAGCAATCAAACTCAGTCAACGGCAACAGATTGCCCTTGTGGTTGGCGTGACTGTGAAGTGAGATTTATGGCCTCCGGGGCCGAGTTCGTGCAAGGCGTACACTATAAAACGCAGATCGGCAGAGATCTTTTCCAGACGTGGTTTGTGTGCGAGTAATTGCAGTATGTTTTAAATCTCCTTTACTTTTGCCTTTATGCTTTTAATGGTTTCATGTGAAGCACTTTTAATTACCTTGTTGTTGAAATGTGCTATACAAATAAACTTGCCTTGCCTTATAGTGAAGCTGTTGAATGAACAAAATCAACAGATTTGTGTCTGATATAGTGTGTTGCATCCAGAAACACCTACGCACACCATTGTTCTGCGTACGTCTCTCAGACGGACAATTTTTCATTGTCGTTTTTGCGAGACGTGACATTCGCCTCACACCTTCGACAGTAGGCTTTTGTGCCTTTCGCAGATGCCTGGAAATACTTCCAAGGCAGCTGATTTTGATATCGATACAAACGGTCACTCCTCTACCTACTTATAAAGTTATGTTATTAACCAGCGTTGGAAGGAGCAGCCACATCCTTTACTTCAGCCAACGCATCAGTACAACAATAGAATAATACAAAAAGCCTTACACTGAAGATTATGTTAAGTATGAAAGCATTCATATTAATAAAATGTACCAAAGCAACACATTTAATATTGTATTTGACATTTTATTGGAAGTAAACCAAACAACAAACAAAACAAGCTAAAAAAAAAAAAAAAAGGATTCCATTTTTTCTTTTTTTATTAGTCGTCATATACATATACACATACATGAAATGTAACTTCTGCATTCAACCCATCCCTAGCTTATTGGGAGCAGTTAGGGGTTCAGTGTCTTGCTCAGGGACACTTCGGCACAGGACTCGGAGCAGTCAAGGATCGAACCGTCGACCCATTGAGCCACGGCCGCCCCGATCATTAACATGATGTGAATTGGTTTAGTTTCATTAATAATAATTAAATGTGATATTAACAGACTCCTTTTAATTCCTGACAAAAGCTTCCCAATACGCATCACAGGGGAAGTTAATGTTATGGAGATGTTTAAATGCTGAATGTAAATAAAAGAGAAAACTAACAGTAAACACTGTACTTAGGTTACTGTATTATCCATATAACACCATTAGATGTAGACCCACTGCAGTGTGGATATTTGAACATTTCTTTACACCTGGCACGTAAAAGGCATCCAGATCAAAATGCGCCAGAGATGAAACGAGAGCCCCTCCATCTGTGGCATATATACTGTACACTGTACACTGTAATTGAGCAGCTGTAATGCCTGCCTGTACCAGACACACTGCATATCTGCTCTCTATTAATATGCAAACATCTGCCTTGCTCTCTTTACGAGGTGTGAATTTTAAGTTCCCTTCAACGGCATCTGCACGCCAACGGTGCTCAGTTGGGGTTTGGCCCCGCTAAACATTTAGCAGCTGTTGACCCGACGGATGATGGCCGTGTGGAACAGAGCGCCGTAAGAGACGACAACAGTAACCGCGCTGGTCCTCTGTGTCCACTATCACAGGAACCTCTTTATCCACTCCTCTGTCTTAAGCAGATAGGCTGCTCAATGAGGGGAAGTTCTCCTACCCACAGATGCTGTACTAAGACACACTGAGGGACCTATTAAAGCTTTGTTGCCAGATTTCCAACTCCACCGTTTTTTGAAAAAGTAAAGTTGTATTTAGTTGGTCTTAGTTGGCCACTAGCTGAGTCTGTTTTGTCAAGCTCACGTATTGCTCCTGGACGTAATCGCATTGTGCGCTTTTCTTTCCAAGTCGATGAGCGATCGCGTTACCTACAAAAGGCAAGAGATTGAAGACGGAAAAAAGCTTTGTTGTATCTACATTGTCAGAGCAAGCATGTAGAAAGCAATACAAAGGGGCTCTATTCACCGGCCAGAGTGACAAGCTCCTGTTCTTTAGAAGCCAAAGGAAAAACCAATACTGTGCGAATGTAGCCTTGTCTCCCCCCCATCTACCTCCTCTATTCTGTCATTTCTATCTCAGTTTGGAGAGTTTGCACTCAAACCAGCTACACTTCTATCATCCACCTTCCCTTCACCACGGCATGGATCTGCATCACTGCCACAGCCTTCACCCACAAATAAGACGCATTCGAGTGCAATTCCACGTACTTTATATTATGGGAGCACTCCAAGCTCCCTGCGTAAATCATCAAGATGTGCTGAGCATGCGAAGCATTTTAGAAGGCCTTTTAACCATCTGATTGGAGAGAAACTCTGCTATTTTGTTGATAGCTACTTTCTTGTTTGCCGTTTCCTGCTGATTAGATACCTAAATTCTCGACTCTCTGGTTTTGATGATGATGAATATGATGCACAAACCAGTAATTCAGGCTGGAGATCCGTATGCTAATTTTGCATTTGAGACGAGGTAATTTGGCCTAATGCACTGGAAACATTCAGATTTAACCCTTTCCAGGACTCTAACACACATCTGATTGAGAGAGAGAGAGAGCAAGTAAAGGATTGTACAGCATGAAAGATAAAAATCCCAAGAGAGATCGGTAGAGAGAAAAATAGACCTGCATTGTGTCATTCAAAATAATGAAGGCATGTAAAGTCGATAACATCAATTCAACAATCAAATAACAACTAAGTCTTAATACAAAGGGTAAAAAATTAATTCTGTGCTGTTTTATAATGACTTGCATGGTAAATTCAGCAATATTAACCTTCCAGTGTCTTTGTCCCCATGAATTGCATATGAGAATGAGGATTCCACAATATAAGCCTTCCATAGAAGGGGAGCGATCATGCCGACAGAACAAATGAAACGATTTTAATTTCAAAGTGTTGAGATGTGTTTACAGCAACAACAATCACAAATAGACACAGGAAACAGATAACAGTCTGTCCAATGCCGTGTTCACACCAAACGCGGCGTGAACCATTCCCGCGAGTAGATTACATACAGAGTCTCTGCACAGACACGATGAGACTGGAATGGCGCCATTCATGCCATTCGCGCCGTGTTTGGTGTGAACACAGCATAACATAACAATAATAATGTGCAGTATCTTTAGATGGAGACAACTGAATTAGTGAGCGACTCTGTGCCACAAAATGCACCCGTACTCCAGTAAAACCTCCTTTGGTTGCAGTCGGAGTCCAGGGAGTTGTTTCAGCACACAAGGGACGGCAAGGGTTAAACGCAGAGGTCGGAAAAAGATTGAATAGCTTGAAAAAATGATCCGAAATCTTCAGGGGAAAAGAATCTCGTGAATTAAACCTGAATTGGTTTAGTTTTGTCAAACTATCATTTCCAAGATCAAGAATTAACGTTCATGCTTAGATTTCTGCAAGAGTGGGATGAATATATTTCAAGATGAAAGCTCCAAAGGTAGAAATCTACTTCCAATGAAAGTTACAGAATTGAGTTCTGGTCATTGTGGAGGAACTATAAGGCGTTTGATGGCATCCCGGTGTTTATTGAGGTGTATATTGAGGTGCTTTCTTCTTGGAATACAGGAATGCCATAAGAGAACAGTCTCTGCACCACAGGGTGCTTCGGTCGAATGGCATCGTATTCCTTGGCGGTTATATGACCGTGCAGAGCAATCATCACATCTGATGTTTCCCATGGCTGCTTGTATCACTGCGGATCCACCACCATGTTTAACAGCTGCTAACACACTGAAAGATGGGGTTTTTTCCATCCACATGAAGGGAAAACAGCAAAAATCATTATTTACTGCTTGTAATGTCATTTTCTTTCCCACTGCAGATAAGTCCATGTTTTATTCTTCTTAGACAAGGTTATGTCTTGAATACAATTATTTTTCAAATGAGCAACTCTGCCGTATGTACCAGGCCTGCTGAGCTCACAGAGATGTTTTAGCTGAGATTTTGATTCAGTTCTGTCTTTGTTTGTTTTTTTAGGCCGTATGTTTGCGTGTTCGGTGTCAGTGTGTGTAAACTGATGATCAATGTTCCTCTTCGCTGATGCAGTTTGACAGTTTGCAGTTCGTCTTCAGCAGATGATTTTGAGGCCTGTGGGCCTTTTTTGTGTCACATTTTGCAATTTTGCAAATGAATGTTTCTGCCATTCGAGCCTCTTTGAGACTCCTGTTTATGCCATTCGAGCCTCTTTGAGACTCCTGTTTATGCCATTTGTCTTTGAAGGTATTGGAAACTTGAAGATAAATTGTTGGTGTCAGACTTTAAAAAGTTGAAAGAGACATCTTTGCATTTGTGATTTATTTTACCTCCCACTTTCAGTGTCTACGGAGATGATTCATGTTTCGGATATGACATTTCATTTCATTTCTGTCCCTTCTTTGACCTGCTGCATTGTCTGGCTTGTAATTGTGGCGCAGGCATTTTTAAGAGCTTCTTTCCGAGTCTCAGAGGCCAAGAACCACCAAGGGAGTTTCCTCCTCGGAACGCCACTGATCAGAAACCACATCAGAACTCATTTGATTTCACTGAAACACAGTTAAACAGATGCCCTAGAATTAGTCTTTGAAATGCTAACAATCCGGGGACTGAAATAGCCTTTCAGAGATTCTATTTCTGCCCAAAGCCCTGGTTTAGATTGATAGTGGGTTACATCTCGTCTGACGTGCTGTGTTTAGTGCGAACATTTGTGTTTGTGTGTTTGGCCATATGTTTTCAACCTCACAAAATGTCCCTTTTCAGTTCCAGTAAATAGGCCTAAACAGAAAATCCCCCCAAAAACACAGTCTGTGTCCTTTTCATATTATTTCAGCATGTTCTTGCTGCTACTTTTCAGTAACATACAAACCAGGTTTTCTTTCTTGATGACATTGAACGTCTATTTTCTTTCTATTGTTTTGTTCAGGTAATGATTTGAAAGTTCATATTTCATAGCTTTTTTCGAAAGTAAAGGATCAACAACGGAATGAGACAGAGGGTCAGCAGGAGATAGAAGCTTGTCTACGATCATCTGATGTGTTTGGTCTGAGCATTAAGTCTCTGCTGTGTCATGGGTGCAAGTGTTTTTCAAAATTGTGGCAACTTGCCTTTTGATCTCCTAAATTAATTAGCTTACCGAGCTGCCTCAGTCGGTCCACAGAGTGCAGTGTTGATGTTTAGGAGCTGCCTTCATTCAAAGATATTGAAGCTGACCGCTGATGAAATGGGTTTTTATGATTTAATGCTCAGGGATGAGAACATGGACATGATTAAATGTGTCACCACTGGTGACACAAGGATTTTTAGGAGAAAATCAAGCAATGTCTGATTAACTTTCTGTAGGGAGGAAGTGCAGATTGCAAACAAATTACAGAGGGAAAGAAACAACAGACAAGAGTCTTTGTAAGCCACTTGAACAGATTCAACGCTTCTTCACCGAGTCTCTGATCTCGACTGGAGGGACGAAACGCCATTTTTCCAAAATGGATTGACTAATTTGGTGTTTTGATAATGCCGTGTTCAGGGACAGGGACCTTTGTGCCTTGTGGATGACATGGCCATCTTAAAAGAGACAATACAGAGGATATGAATGTTTCATCGTTGCAAAGTTTCGTCATAAGGTAACGCCGATCGCTCAGAATTAGGGGTGGTACGATTCACCAAATCCACAACTTTAGACACAATACGATTTTGGATTTAAACTTTTCCAGCATTGACAGCTATGCCATCAACAGATCATTGGTTCTATGTCATGCCAACTGTAATTTGATTTTCACATTCTTCTTTAAAATGATGGATTTTGGGGGAATATTACACTAAAGCAATATGGTCCATTTAATTAATTTCACCAGTCTATTGGGAACAAACTAAATTAAACAACAACAAAAAAGATCCACGAGCTGGATTTTGTCCGAGTTTACGAGGGACACCCGAAAGCATCATTGAGTCCCGGTCGGCAGTCACATGCTTCACCGTACAGCGATGTAGACACGCAACACTGGTGAAATCGCCAAATGGTGTCTTTGCCAGGGTGGGTTCCATTGGTCTCTAAATCTTCTGCAGCCTGCAATCTGCAGTTTTTCTGTCAACCACACGTTTGCTGTTTACATAACTGACAGTTAAGGTCAGAAAGTTGACTTCAGGGAAGCAGGAGGATTTCAGAGCTCTTTAGTTTCTTCATTGTCTCTGACTCCGGCAGTAGCCATAGTGTCTGGAAAAGTGCAGCAGCAGGCTCCTGGTAAACTAAGCGGTGTCGTCTTTAAAGTGTTTGTTTTTTTCCTCTTCTTTTCTTTGGAGACACGCAAGTAGGTGGGGGTGGAGAGAAAAAAAAGAAACTGAGATAATTGCCGATCCTGCTTTTGATTTCAAAGGTTGAAATGAAAAGCTCATTTCGATCGATTTAGAATCAAAATCGTGACACCCTTACTCTGAATAACTTTGCAGCGAGTCTTAAGTTGGAGGCTGTAATTACGGGTCTCCAAAGAAACATGACGATGTTTCTGCAGGTCTACGCAGAAAGGGTTGTTACATGATCATCCATAAGGCTGCAAAGGTTTGCAGAAGAGTGGACGTGTGGTTCTATGCGTTAAGCACCACAGGGAAGCAACCATGCTAGGAAGACCCCCCCCCCCCCCCCCATGATTCTCTATACATTTATTCAGGTTTTTCCTTTAATGTGTCAACAGGGTCCACCCCCATTTTTTGGAGAGAAAAGCCAAATTATTCTAACAAGCAATGCTCCCCACAAGCTCCGTCTGCAAGCCTACTGAACTTGGCTCACTCCTCTTTAATTCAGTTACGATGGATCATCAATTTTGAAAAACGATCCAGCTCAGTCTAGAAACAACAGCCTGAAGTTAAACAGCGGCGCCACCTTGTTCTCTGCTGATTGACAGCTTTTCTGCTGCAAGTAGCATAAACATAACAATGTCACAGACACATTTGAAAGACATATGGCACCCACTGATAATGTTCCATTTTCCAGCAGCTGCACCGAGTCCAATGAGCATTTTCCTATTTATGGCCCCGTGTTTTCTGATTTGAGCAGATATGTGAACTATTATCTGGCAACGGTAATGTGTTCCGTCAGCGCGTTCTCTCTCCGCACCTCAACTTCAACATCAAAGACGTCGCCGCTGAACACAACAGCAGACTTTGTCAAATGTCCCCGAACAGCTTCAATCAAAAGGAGTCAATCTACATTTACATGCCTGCTCCCAGGGAAAGATTGAGGCCTGCAATTTTATGTACAGACTACGTGGGGGGGGGGGGCTCATTGACGTCAAAAGAGCATACAAAACGTATTCAGTCTGCACAAGATCATGAGGGAAAGGGAAAAGAAGAAATTTATTATCGTCCACGTACAGCCCACAATGCATTAAGGCATCAGAAGAGCATCAGAATGGCAGCAGTGATTTCCTTTGTTGCCCTGGGATTGAGGGTTGAGGGATACCTCATTAGGTCTTATTACATGTGTGAGCACACAGCCAATTGATTCATTGACGTGATGACCTGGAAGCTCGCCATTGGTGTTCAGGTCACTTCTCCGACCGTGATTGATCAGCCGCTTCGCGTAGCTCGACAGACGTTCACACAAATAGAAACAGGATGAGGAATGGCTTTCACAAACAACAAGCTATTCTTTTACAAGAATAAAGGCGTGTTACCGCAGGCGTGTGTGTCAGTGTTTAAAAAAGATCTGCTTTGTTGGTTAAGTTTATAGACATAGTGTCACAGGTAATTTGTAAGAAGTTATTAATTCTGCATAACTGCCTGCTTCAAAATGTCATGCTCTGCTTTGAATGTATTTGATAAGACCATATGCTTGCTCGAAGAATAAATGTTAACATCATCTTCAACGGAGCAGTTAGAGCGAGGAAGAGAAAGAAGAAAAGGCTTATTGCAGAGAGAGAGAGAGAGCCCATCATATCAGCAGAGATTCTGCCAAGATGAACGGCTCTGTCCCAATAAATTGTATTTTTGTGTCAGAGACACACGTGGGATTCTTGTCTAATGTAGCGTAAAAGTCTCTTTTGTGGAGCCTCACATTCATCGACTCAGCCTGTCAAAGCTAAACTAGGGAAATTGAAGTGAACAATAGAAACGGAAAGGAAAGAGAGGTCAGGACATTGAACTCGCTCTAGGAAGCAACATACTCTTTCCAGAAGATGGCAACAAGAGCTCCACTGAGACAGGGATATATATCAAGATCGTTCTTGAGAAATACCACGTAGAATTTATCCAACTGTGTCAATTTTGGGAATATCTGTATGGACTTTTGATTCAAGGTGAAATAAACATTGAGTGCAAATACTACAGCGCTACTATTCTTTTGTACATCAATTTTTTATGTTTCTGCAACACTGTCTCATTTCATGCTCTGTGCAACAGTGTCTTTAATCACCAACTGTACTTGTGCGAACATGCCAAATTCATCTTCAAAGCAAATGTGTTCTTCATGTTGTCATCGACTGACCCGCAGTAGACTAACACTCTTAATGGATTTCAGACACACGCTGCATGCAAGTAACAAAAGCACTTCTTTTGTTCCTTTCCGAAATGTAATTAAAGAACTTTAATCCAGGAATCTGATTCTTGTGTTGTGTCAGAATTCAGTTGGCGGTGCGGCCACATTACCTCGTTGAAAGTGATAAGCACCTAAACAAACCGAATCTTGTCCAACATGACCCCCATTACAATTCCAATTTATTTTCCCACCCACAGTCTGAATCAAATTGAACCTTCTGACCAGGCAGATAGAAAAAGACTGGTAACAAAACAAGATGTTGCACACTTCCCCTCAATTAAATACTGAGAGTCCATTGAAAATCAACAACTTATTGATGGGAACATTCTACATGTTGCCAAACAGCCGGCTTAAAGGAATTCAAATTGAATTTCTCGCTGCTATTGAATGCAACTTTAAGTCCAGTGGCTTTATTGGAAAGTCTTCCTTTTCACTGAGGATCACGGAGAAATTACGAATCCTGCCGCCTATAATATCACGATAAGCGAGTACATGGTAGCTCCAGATCCCATGCTGCTGGTATTCCTTCCTGTCCTCATTATTTGAACATAAAACCCATCAGCTTAGCTCGACATGCAAGACAGTGTTCTTTGTTGTGGGTGATTGCCGCCATGCTTGGGACTGATACGGTTGTACGCCTTTTTTTTTTGTACCCGGCACTCCAGTGGGTCCGTTGTGATTCAACAGTCATTATCAATGCCCGACACATGTCGGCCTGCCTCTAACTCTCCCAGTAGCACACTGACCACAACAGGGAACCAAGCATGCTAATCTGTCGCGGTCTCAATATGCATCCTGAACAATTGTTTGGCATTTGCTGCCCTCGCATGAGGCTGCTAAGGGTATGTCTTATTCTGAATTAACCGTGAGGACAATATACAGTATTTATCCTGTTCTGAAAGCAGGATGGATAAATCGGAGGGTCCTCTTCAACGATTTAACAGGAACAACACTCCAGTGCGCAAGAAAATTAAACATGCATGTAATATTTAATCAGTACACATACATGTTAAATCATTCTGTATGCAATACCAAAGGGGGTTTCCATTCTATAAGACGCTACATATTAATGCATCCGACTCCACAGACGATGGATGGAGCTGCCCTTCACAACCCATTCACCCGGTTCCTCTCTTTTCCTTTTGTTAGGGAGGGTGTCTAAACTGAGCTGATTATTACACGAGGAAATCAAGCCATCTGACGTGTCGATCAATGGCCGCCGTGACTGATGGGTCTCCTATCTCGATGAACGGCCCCCTGGAGGGACAATTTCGCTGCCTCGCCGCTGTTGCAGAGGCGGGGGAGGATGAAACAGCGCTGAAAGTCAAGGTCACCTCGCAGCCACGGCGATGACATGACGCATCAACCCGAAGGAGATGCTGCAGCCATAGATGGAAGGGTATGCAGAATAAGATAGACCCTCTTTCCCTTTTACAAACGTTGATATGTCATGTGTGTAGGACCATGCGGGGCTACACTATAACACATGATGACTGTGGTTCATTAATAGACTTGAGGGATGGGGGGGAAATGGCCTTGTGGTTTCTTGAAGACCCTCTGGGAGCCTTAAGGGACAGCCTGCTCATTGTGATCCCCTCCAGCAGCAGCAGCCAGCTGTCCCTCATTCTGGGGAGGAAGTAGATACGTGGGGACTTTGACATTGGACACAGCCTGAAGATGTTTGGATGGCGCACGGATAATGCTGGTCATCTGTTGAAGCCACAGCCGAGAGGTCGAACTACTCGCAGCGGAGTGAAGTCAGTTCATGGTGTATAATGTGGTAATAAGTGTACCATACATGTACGCACTCTGGGGCATTCAAGAGAATACTTATACATTGTAACAAATGTGTTTCTTTGGGGTTATATTTAGCTAGTGGAGTGGCTCTGAAGACGCCAATGACGGTCTTTCAGTTGGTTGGTCCACTTCAGTTCAGACTGAAATATTTCAACAACCGTTGGATGGATTGCAAGGAAAATATGTATCATGGCACCAAAAGTTTGAATCCCAATGACTATGGTGATAACCTGCCCTTTAGCTCCACCATGGGTTTGAGATTTCTCTTTCTTTTTTTGTGAATCATCAAACAAATGTATTGTATGAAATACTAACACGTTGCAGATCCCCAAGCATTTCAACTTGTGCTGTCATCAGTGTAAAACACTTCACTTGGTATTCATGACGCTACCATCAGCCTCGGATGCACTGTGCAAATGTTAGCATGGCAACATGCTAAACTAAGATTATGAACATAATAAACAAAAGCATGTTAGCCTTGTCCTTGTGCATGTTAGCATACTGACATCACAATTTAGCTCAAAGCCCCACAGTGCTGAAGTTTAGCCTCGGGAATCCCCGAGTGTGGCTGTAGACTTTTAGTCTTCTAAACACAAAAGAAGTGTGCATCTGATATGAGGTTTGCAGTTGCCAACTCTTCTCGGGAAATCCCCCAAAAAAATCTTCCCAAACCAGGACAGAAACCTTCAAAAATGCTGAGTGCCGTTGCCTTGATCTAACTGCATGACTGACAAGAGGGTTGCCAACAGGGTGGAGCAGTGAGCGCTCACTGTTTGAAGAGTTATGATTCGGGACTACACCTACTGCTTAGTAATTGATACGACATGAATTAGGATTCCTACAAGTTCAAAGCAGCGACCTTGGTGCAAAAACAGACCCCATTACAAATGCACGTTGACACTACAAACATCTCTGCTCTCCTCTTCTAAAGGGATAGTCTTTTGAAGTGGGGTTGTATGAGGTACTTATCCACAGTCAGTGTATTGCCGTTCGGCACGCCCCCAGTTAGGAGAACCGGCAAAGTAATGTACTGCTGTGTAAGCGGGGCAGCGACCACATTTCAAAACACCCAAACTATCCCTTTATTGTGAGAGGATCTTTGCTCTTTTACAGGTGCAAGTCCCGGTCTACAGTGTGGCGGACCATGTTCTTTGTTTCTATTTTCTCTTTCATTCTCCATTAACAATGAATACAATCGTCTTATAATGGGATCCCCTTTGATAAAACGCAGCCTTCTGTCATTCTGTTGGAGGTGCCAGAGTGTTGGATGGTGAGAAACTCCAGGTTAAGTACTTTCTTTTTTTATCACCGCTCCTTTTTATATGCAAATCATCAATTCAATTCAAACAAATATGCTGTTGCTTATAGATAATCAGCACTCGGTTGCTGTGTGGCACACACTCACTACCTGCTCTCAGGATGAATAGACTGTCATTGTGTCAATAAATATGAAATGCGGGGCAGAGGTTTTCAATAATTAGATTTACCATTACATAGTAGAATGCTTATTGCTGACTACACTTCTGCAAATCCACAGCCCTGGAACTGATTTGGTCTTTGTGACAAACAAAAAAAAAAAATTGGCTTTCAGCTGCAGTCATCTAAATTGAGGCGTGGATGCTGTCAAGACTGAACATTGAAAGGCCAATACACAAAAGTGTAATCATTCCAGCAATCTCACTGCCTTCATAACACCGTCTTAAAAATGTGACACATTTTGACATTTTCCAGTCGCTTTGCGAAAATGCGCACCAGACGCACCAGAATAAGCCGTTGTCATTTAAATGTTGAGTCATGCACCCAGAAGACCTCAATGACCCAGATCAAGTTCAAGCCCGACATGCATTATTTAGAAACATTTTGAATTTGTGTAATTTGAGCTGATGATGTGATGATGTGAACAGTAATCCAACAATGCATAAACTACAGCATTTCATAGCTGCAGATTGTATGTTTGCACTGTACACCGCTCTTTTACCGCTCATTAAACCGAGGCCTGCCAAGGTGATTGGACCAAATAACCCACTCAACATTCATTATTAACTACATCACACGCTATCCTCTGATGAGCTGCAATCCTACATGCATGGACACAGCTGGAGGGGCCTGCACAAAGGCTCTTACTGACATGACAGTCTATTAAAAGAAGCCTTTTACATAGGTAAACATTGTGAGATTAGTAGCAGCTGGCTAACTCACATAATTAGATTGTTGTCGTAGGACAATGACAGTCGATGTTCTTTGTCCATTCTCAGTCATACACCAGGGCCTGTTCTCGCTCCATTGGGCGTGGGCACAGTCTGACTCGAAAAGCTCCCCTTTACTTTAAGCTTTTTCAGGCAGCAATTGACAACATTGATGCTCAGGCTTTGGAAAATACCATGGATTTCCCAGGATTAGAGTGTGAGGGGCCAAGGCTATTCCATCCTCTGGAACTGGATTAAATCACTTGATTGGTAAGGCGGCTAAAACGACGGCCGTGGCAGATTGCCAAGTTATAACGTACTCGCTCTGCATCCAAGGTGAGAGGTTAACCGTCCTCAACGGAAAGGGCTTCAAACCGTTTGGCCTTGACCGCGCGGGTCAGAGGATATGGGCAGTCACACGCCAATGAACTACAATCAAAGAGCTGCATCAGGCCGCTTCACACCCCATCTTCACTGACAGGCGGAAAAGCATCTTCGATCGATATTTTCCAAAAAGGTAATATTTCAAACGCAAACAAAAATGGGCATATTAGAACCTATTGCACAGTGTACAGTATACACAGTGTACACTCTACAGTACATGGTCTGCAATTAAAATGTGGACCATGTGGATTCATTCCTGGACACTTGAGGGGCTTTAAAGAACCACTACCTTGAAGTTGTGTTGTCGTTTGTAATAAGGATATCTGAAAAGGTTCAGCGCAGGTACAAGGTACAAGCGATCGCAGTTGCTTGTGGTGCAGATCAAGGCCTTTTCTTTCACTGCTGGTACTATCGGGTTCCTTGACTTTACAGTGAGGGTGCTCTGAAATTTGGGGTTTTCCATTGATGTCCCAGGAACGACCCCCGACACAAACAAGGAAGTGTGTATTTTCATCCACATCCAGAGTCGTAATTTCAAGATAAAGATCTTCTATGAACAGAACAATAAATATAGCAATTTTTTTCAGCTTTGGCAGAGGTGTGAGCTCAGTGATTTTCTGATGAGTTGACTAGTTTTTTGTTGTTGAACCATCAAGTTTTGCCGTTTCGGAATACAGCAGCTGTCTGCCCCATTCACACACGACATGAACAATTACCCTTTTTCTGCAGCAAATGAAGCCATTGCCACTACGACTCTCTGTCTTTGCTATAATATTGTTCATCTGTCATGAGTTAAGGAGACACACAGTAGCGGAAACGCCAATGAAAAGCTGACAGTAAAGTCCCACGACGCCTCTGAGAGACATTTTAACATCCAAAGCTACAGCGAAAGGAAGCAATCACGCGGCCTTGTTTTTGGCAGTTCTTATGCAGTCATTGTCTCAGGGGTGATGAACGGCCTCCATCACAGCCACAGCCAACCGGTCCAAACTAATTACCGGACTGGCAGGTCTTGTATTCATTGTGGGCCTTTGCAACGCCACATGCCCAGTTTTCTGTCTGCTCCTCAGTCATGAAAAAGGCCATTAACCACAGAGCCCTCAGAGTGGTGGAGAAAGAGGAACGATGTAGAGTGATGCTCTGTCTGCAACAAGGTAAACATGCTACACACATATCCCTTCCATGTTGGATGTGTGGTCCATTTCTCTTTTCTTCCAATATTGTCATCCCCCCTGAGAGATACCACACGGGGTCCAACTCGCAAGCCATCAGTGGCTGTTTACGCCTTCAAAGGGACTCATTACGCCGCCACGTCGCCAGATAATATGTTCCACTATAAAAGGGTCTTTCAGTGACATTTAAATACAATTCCAACCCCATCATTCTGCACAATGCCGAGGAAATGCGTTTCTCTAATACCCCCTCTTACGTCGCTTCTAGGTTTCACCGGTGCGAAAATATTGTATTAAACCCCAGACTCATTCAGGATATAACTGCTCCTTTTTTTCCCTCCTTATTTCTTGTCGAGTCAGAGGGAACCGGAAGAAAGTCAAATTTAACTTCATCTTCTGTGGTCAATCTATTTAACACTGTAAGCAGCCTGAAATGGTTGGAGTGAAAGTGTCTGGGGAAATATCAGGGGCTGGGAAGACGTCCAATGATGCTGTGATTTATGGTTTCATTGCTAAATCTACTCAGAAAGATCCCGGTGTGAATCTCTGCTGTGAACATCTCTGTGCGTCACGCCACTGATTAAGATCATTCATATGAGAAAACACATGTAGGCCAGAATATAGGTGCCACCCTTATTCTTGAGTTTCTTAATCTTGCTATTTTACAAATCGGGTGTAAAGATGGTGTTGAAATAGCAAACAAATGTCTGGTGAGTCCAGTTAGCGTGTCAAGCTTCCACTTTATCATACAGGAGCTCAGAGTTAGAGGACAGTAAGGAAGTCATATCTGACGGATTGCATTTCTCTACCCATAAAACATTCATGCAATGAATCACTTAAGATATCAAAATACAGGAGAGCTGGCTGGATGCAGAGAATAGAGTTTTACTGCATTCCTGTGAACCTCATATAACTTACTTCTGGCAATCAAAGGAGTGAAGACGAATGCATAATGCATGTGAAATGGGCTAAACAAAGGGGATACATATCACAGGTACCCGTGCAGAGCCATTCGTCACTCCTTGAACTATCCATGACAGTGCTTCTTTTCAAAAGGCCAACAGATAGTGCCGTCGCTCTGATATACTGACCTATAAAGTGGACGTCTTGTCCAGACTGTGTGCTGGAGTAACCAGAAGTTTACCCCAGAAGTGCCGGGGTAAAATATTTTCATCTCTGATTCATTGTGTCATGGGTTTCAGATGAGGAAGCCACAGAGAAATGTCACCCAACAATGCAGTTAGCTTTAGCTCTGTGGAGCATTTTAGCACCTTTTAGCACCTTTTAGCTCAACGATTTACATCCTGCAATGTTACCGTTTTGCTTCAGTCACTCCGTTCTCATCAACTCCATTTTCAGTCACAACAGACCGAAAAAAAGGCAGGGATGAATCCGCTGGACACAATCTGCCCAGCACCAAGAGAGAAAGACAAAGTTAGCAACTAGCTGGGGAGCAGTGGAGCATTTAGCAGCTAAAGAGACGGACATTTCCCTCAGGAGTTGGTGGAGAACAAGACAGAGCTAAAAGAAGAACGTTACACTTCGTACTGACTGACTACTTTTTGAAATTTTCAGATCAGGTCAGGTGGCCAGAAACATGACTCCAAATGAGCGCTAGCACAGTGTCTCCCATTAATTACCTTGACGGTGTCGGCCCACCATAGTTTCATAATGAACCAAACCTCTTTTTACACTCAACGAGTGGGCTGGCAGGCCCTCTCCATACACATTTCCTGCACAGCGGTGCACAGCGACCGGCTCTAGTTTGGCTCAGAAAGTGGCACTGGCCTTGTCAGCTTCACTGAATCTGTAAAGTAGCCTAACTAGTGACTAATATCAACTCAATGGGGTAGAGTTAAACTGCAATATTTCCCTCTGAGATGTAGTAGAATTATAAAATGAATATTCAAGTTAAGTATCTCAAAGTTGTACAGTACTTCTGTAACCTAAATGTAATTAGTTACATTCCGCCACTGCTTCACAGATGTAGCTCCTTTATTTTTCTATCGATCTAATGTAGAAAGATTTTCTTCCCGACCCCCCCTAGAGGATTCGTGATCCACCCACCATGGTCTCACAAAATCCTCTACGCAACACTGTGGCTAGAGTTGGTTTGAGCCTTTTGGATGGGTAAATAAGCAAGTGTTTGCCAGTAGGTACACGACACCTTTATGAGAAAATGATGCAAAGAATTATGAACGTAATGGTGCTTTCTGTGCCAACAATGGACAGAGCGTGGGTGCGGTTTGCTCATTGTCAGCTTTGGGTAAACGAATTATGCATTGAAATCCAGCGGATAATCTCTGAAGCTCTGACAGAGGCAGGATATGAACATCTCTCCATTTGTCAACGCAGGCAATTAGTTGATCCTGAGAAAAGGAGTCCAGGTTCAAACCTCTGGAAGATCCTGACAGACATTCAAAGTGGAAAGGTGCAAACAGAACCACAGCCTCGTTTGAACGACATGTCTCAATTCAATGAAATAGAAATACAGCACAGGCGCCTTTACAGCGAGCATCAGTGAATCCCACACCTCTTGTGCTTGATTTCTGTCTACCGTCTCCTTCACTGATTACACAGTGCATATTCATGATGCTCTTGTAAGTTAATGAGTAACACTGTAACTGTCACTGTATTATTGAGTGTAGGTCACCGGCGTGTTGGCAGTGCGCAGAGCCCAACACACAATCACTGTCCTTCATGTGTGTAAAAACAGACATGAAAATCTGCTTTGGATCTCAGCTGTGTGCGTGCAGCAGCAGTGACTCGAGACCTGTTACGCAGCTCGTGCAGACAGCTGTAATAATTCAAGTGTGAAATGATGCATCTGCTGTCAGATCTGGGCAAGACGGACAACTGAAACGCTCCTGTGTAGTCAAGCCTCTAACCATTGAGAAGCATTTTCTGCATGCAGAGCTTTTGCTGAACAGCGTGCTACTGCAGTTCCTTGTCTCACGCTGTAAGACACCGTCTGACTTGGGAGGCGATTACTGTGCAGCTATGAGGACATTTATAAGGACAGACACTTGACGAGTACGTGTGAGCATTTCTACATTTGTCTAAGACTCCTCGTGGACGCTGCTTCTTGCAATAAATCATCATTCTTTCAATGTGAGTGAATCCTTTGACGCAAGGTCATGTTGGTTTTCCTTCTCCCCCATTTAGCCCAGAGCAATGGATCCCAGAGTCAGACACTGAGGAGATGTGTCAGCATGCTTCACTGTGACGGCTCCATCTGGACTCACAGCACGGACCTCCTAATGATGACAGGGCAGGATTCCTTCTCAAGGACCCACTACTATTTTATTGAACGCTGACCGGTGTCTACTTTGCTATGCCTTTAATCATATTTTTCTTCTTTTTCTTTTGGATATGTAACTTTATCATCTTCAGCGTGAAGGCGAGGGATGTATTATCTGGGGAGTTTTAGCGTTTCATCTTAATCACTGTGAAATGTACCCAACAGGATATTTTCTGTCTGTGTGTGTGTGTGTGGGTGTGTGTGGGTGTGCAGTTTGATTGAGATATGCGACAGTAGCACTGGTTATGGTGGACCATTCGATGAGTGTCCTTGTGCTGCTGGGCTCCTCTCATCACTCTTGTGTGGCTGGCAGTGGCTGTCTGTCCCTGGGCGGTGTGGGCGGTGCGGGTCCCTGCTTGGTTACATTACTTATGGCTCTGTCAGTCTGACATCAGGCTCCTCCACCTGTGCTATTCAGCACACTACACTGAATGTCAGTAAAAATGTGCTGCAAAAACCTAACAACAGTTGTTGCCAGAAAAATACCGTGTTGCATCACTGTGAGTTGACGTCTAGGACTGGAGAGACCCAAGTGGATGGTAAACACTGCACAATTTTTCCTGTCAAAAGAAAATGAAATGTCGAAGCTATATTTGACTATTCCCACACATTGTAGGATGTTCTAACATCACGAAGCATTCATTTGGCTTTTCGACTCCGGGAAGCCTTATTTGGCTAAAGCGCTGACCCAAACAGGCCAGGACCGAGAGGATGATGTGACTAATGGACAGAGATCTGATATGTCTAAGGCCTTTGACAAGTCCAGGACTCAGTTTGAGTGATTGTTCTGACCTGCCCATCCATCAGTCACGATGCCACGAGGCAGGAGCTCCTTCTCCGGGTAGACAACACTGACTCTGTCCCTCCACATCTACACACCACTGCGGAGAGAAGTGCTGCTGAGCTCAGAGAAGAGAAGCGGTGTCCCAGCTGGATCGTAATATGAGATTTTTTTTCGCGTGGCTTTGGATGAATGATGACCTCACAACTGAGAGCACATCTTGGTTAAAGAATGACACAGACAGGTAATTTGACACGCCCAGTGCAAACAAAAGTGACACCGTAAGTTCAGTTAATGTGTTTACGTTATGAATGTCTTCTATGAAAACAGCTTTTTCTTAATGTCGACGCATTTATTTACATGATGAATCGTGCCACCGTCAGCTCAAGAGAGCTCGGGAAAATTACATCTGCACGAGTCACAGACGCAGTAGTCTGCATGCAAATGAAACAAAGGCGTATTAATCAATACTGTACTCCCCCCCCCCCCCCCCCCCCCGCTAAGTGAAGCGTTAACTATTGCACTATTTCAGGAACAAGGCCGTTGAATGAATATTTGATTAAGCTGGAACAGAATACATGCATGTTTGACAAGAAAAATCCATCACAATAGTTTTGGTGAATGCAAATGGCATTTACTCTGCTATCAATGAGGGAGGCTTTTGTTCCCTGTTATATGAAAGCAGAGCAACTTTCAACGGAGAATCACATTAACACGTTGTGTGTGTTTTTTTTGTGATGTCTGTGCAACACGTTGACATGAAGATGTGATTGGAAGAACAACAGGGGACTCAACAGTGTTTAGAGAGCGCGTGGGATAAGACAATAAACAAGAAATACTTCAGACTGTGGATGAACTACGAGCCCTATTTTTGCCGGCCTGCCATGTTGCCATGGTGACCTCAACATGTCGAGTAGCCTCGCTGTCAATACGCTGTGAATTAATAACTTGGTACTTGTTTGTGAAGAGTGATTGAAGGAGAACGGTTGAATGTTGAATGAGTTGGCTGTGGGTTGTAAGTACGCAGATGGCTGGTGTTTATTATAAAGCACATCTAGAAGAGGTAAAGCAGCTTTTAAGTAGATAAAGATGCATTTTCATTCAACACATACGATATTTTTATCATCTTTTAGTGATTGACTGTGAATTCTACTGTGGCAAAACATCAAAGTTTCATTTCATGTTGGTAGGTTTTCATTAAAAGGTGCAATGTGTAAATATTGCAGTTTAAAACGTTCAAAAAATGAACTGACATTATCAACAGAATGTGAAGAGCTTACAGTGTTGATCTGTGATCTCTCTGTATTGTGTTGTAGAGATATCTACTGAACTTGCTCACCGACTGGCCCCCGGCCCCGTCTTGTCTTGCGATACCAATTGTACTTCGAGAGGCGATCCTGAGTCACTGCAGCGTCCGGTCGGCCCTCAGTCCAAGGGAAGAAGAAGAAGAAGAAGAAGGCTTGTCAAAAGACATCCATGATTCATGTTTATTTGGATTAAATCCAAAGCGGCAGGAAGGAGGAAACGACGAGCACCCTCGCCTCCGCGGCCAGGAGGTTGCTTCACCTGCAGCAGAGCGTGCAGAAGATTGGGGCGGACCCTCGACTCCCCGGCCAAAATGATGCGTTTTCTTGCCCTGTTGTCAGTTCGTAGTGGATGTCAAGCCAGTGCAAATAGTCAGTTAAATGGTGGAAACACTTAATACTGTACAAACTGCAAGGCAGAAATAAGCATCTGCTGATGTGCGTAAATAACCCCAATAGCACAAAAACTGTGTCAAATAAATAAATCGATAAATAGTACAAAGAACGCGTCTTTTATGGAAATACGGTGTAAAATCCGACCATTGTTTTCACAAGCTCTGAGTCAGTTTAATTCATGATAAAATGAAAGAAAATCATTTTAAATGCCTGTCAGACAGTTGTTATTTATGCTATGATTCATTCACAATGTATGAGGTGATGAAAATGAAAATGTCAGACTGTGACACAAGCCTCGGTGTAAAAAGGTAATAGAGCTCTTAGTGAAACCTCCAGTCATTTGTATGGATATGATTGTGTGTGTGTGTGTGTGTGTGTGTGTGTGTGTGTGTGTGTGTGTGTGTGTGTGTGTACACACACACATGTAACAACACGGATACAAATCTGTATAGGACAAAATGTAACAGTTACAAAGCCTTAAATGAGTGCAGCCATAACGTGTGATCGTGTTATTTCAAAGCCCAGGGAAGTGGAGGGAGTGAATGTCTTTCTTTGACGTGCGCATGTCTGTGGTTACGCCGAATGAGACGGCAGATTAGGAATATTATTACACGTGTAGACTGTAATACAACATAGAAATGGAGTCTGGAGGTCAGGTTTAATGTTCACTGGCCTTTTTAAGCCGTTGATGGACAGAAAATTAAAGTTGGGGCAATTAGATAGAGCCGAAGTGGACACGCTGTGAGCGCAGCCATCACGGATGAGTGTTAAAACCTGAGAGGCCTGTTTATTAAAGAAACCACACCTCGAAACATGCCCCTTAAAAGCTGTACAGTCCTCAGAGTCAGAGTTTCCATCAAAACACATTAAAAGAGGAGAAATTAGCTACTCATCAACATTGTATACATGAGCAGTTGTGAGTCCGTCCCACAATTATAAGATACCTTTGTAAGAATGTCGAACATAGATTCAAGAGGCGCATTCCTAACCGGGACTATTAGGTTGTTTTCTTACTTGAAGACTCGTCGACTAGTACAAACTTTGCTTTAAACGTGATGGAAATCACCCCAAATCTCAATCCATCTCGACTATTTTCTTCACTGCACTGAAAAATGTGACACAGCTTGGAGACGTTCTCCATGCAGATATTAAGTCAGTGCATACTGTCCTGATGAAGCCCTATAATGGGCCTAAAGAGGCATGATACGGGGCTCTCACAAATATTTAAGTTCTTTCATTTCCCAGCCGCGGTGAGCCAAACGCAAAGTTAGGCTTATGTAACCTGGATTCAACATTCAGCCATATTCTTCCCACACCGAGTGTGGCTCCTCCGTTATCGTAATCAGGATTGATGGTACGGCACATTGGGTCTAAATTTAGTCTCTCCAAGAACATTCCTCTCCTCGCCATTGCTGTGGGGCGAAGCTGAGGTTTTCAGATCCTCCACGGTCACACGCACACGATGGGAGGCAGTGGAGCTGAAATGCACTCCTGTGTCACACTCTGTCCTCTTACCGCCCCCCCCCCCCCCCCCCGAAACCCCTCGATGCCACACTCCCTGTGTCTTTTCTCTCTCCCTCCCTTTATCTCTCCATGCACTGGGATTTTGTGGATCACTTACTCAGGGGGGAAAAAACCCTGAGGAAACAAGATTCTGTGTTCAGAGGTTCAAGTTTTTAAATCCACTCTTATACGGATCAGCTGAAATGTAAAGCACAAATCAAACTGGATCATTAAAAGCAGAAACTTGCTAATTCTCAGATTTTGACACATCATACATTTTTAAAAAACAGTTGAAAGCCAACATATTTTTCAACGTGGGTATTGCATACTGCAGTCTGGGTCTGTGTTCTCTTTTAATTTGCATCTGTGCCTCTGTAGAAAACAGAAACAATAGCAAGAGACACTCAAAGAAGCTTCAGGCAAACCATTATTTTTTCGCCATGATTTGATTTTCAAGGCAGAAAAAAGTAGAAAAGCCGTCCCACTACAGTATACATTTTACATTTGAAATGTGCCTCTGGCCTGTCGACTAACTAGCAGTAGTGGCAGTTCTTCTGCCGTTGTAACTTTAAATCAAATACTTAATGTACAATAACTTCTCGTCTGCTCTCAAAGGAGAATTTCTAGAATTACAACAAATTCTCGTTCCTAATAACTCAATACGCACATTGAAATATTATTGACCGCAAACAACTTCCTGCTTCAGCACTAAACGCACACACTGGTTATTGGAATAAACAACATGGCTGTTTTCTTCTGAAGGGGACAGTCTCAATATTAAATACGATTTATTTCCCATAAAACATCAAGCGCAGACAAAGTGGTTTTAAATTCGGTTGGCAAGATAGAGATACTGAGTGTTGAGAAATAATGTTGCTTGCTCAGTAATAAGCTCTGAAAGTGAGATCCAGTGTTCTCTTTCAATAATAAAGTGCCTCTTGGAAAATGAAAGTCTAAATTGATTTTGTTTTGATCCATAGCCTTTAAAATCGACACTGCAGAGGATTAAAAAGTGTATGTAATGAGGCAGCAGTTCCCTAAAAACACATTCTGATCAGCTGTTGACTTTTTCAAACTCACTTTGCTTCTGCAAAAGTAGTTTGTAACTAAAACCATGAAGCTAAGACGAGAGAAACACCACTGACCTCCTTGACTGCAAGATAACACACACGTTGACAGAGGAGAGGGAGCGTCTGCACATCTCTGAGTTTGCTCAAGAGGAATACAACGTACAGCAGGACCAGTCGTGACCCTTTAGCAGAGACCAAAGCTAGATCCTGGTGGTGGACAGGAACATTTCAACCTTTAAAAATACTCACAACAAACCCAACTCAAAGGCTGAAACAAGCCTACACAGTGAAACATATGAGGGCTGTGAAGACGGAGGGTTTTCAACATAGATGGTTGGGGTGAGCCCGAATCGTTGAATATTTGATGCACATTTTGAAACATGGCGACTTCAAATTTCAAACAAACTTCAAACAAGCTTACATTTATTAATCAGAGCACTCACAACAGAACAAAGCACTATCAGAGCGCTCGATATACAATCAGCCAATAACGTCGTGTTTATAATATGTTGCTGAAGAAACAGCTTGAACAGAGAGGGGTCAATGAGCAAGAAAGAAAAAGTTATGATGTGAGAACATCAGTCGTCTATCGGCCAGACTTGACCAATCCAATTTGACCCCTAACAGATGGACTCCAGTGATACTGTACTGATATCGTCAGCTGAATTAAGTTTTATTTAGTTTGGAAATACTTGCCAAGTCTGTCCGTAGCGCCAAGAATTGTTCTGTTGTATCTTAAACCTGCATTGATTGATGTTTGGACACTTGGAGGCAGTTAAAACCAGCAATGTCTGGAAGCAATGATGAGAGCAGTGAGAGTCACGCTGTAAAACAAATGAGCTGAGGTTTAAAAAGTGCCCAGTTGAGGCGCAATGATACCATGGATTTATATGGTAAAAAGATATCTACATTTTTAGGTTAAATGCATTCACCTGCTGCACTTACACAGTCAAATGAAAAGGCTAGAATTGATCTATTCAGAACTTTATGCTCTTGAAAACAATTTTGCGCTCTAGTGAACAATTTAATCATGATCCTTCCCTGAAGGGATCCTCCCACACCAAGCGGCCGTCTCTGACCCGCCATCTTAAAGGCCGGTACCGAGCTCTCTACGCAAAGCAAGGAATACCAAATGCCAGTGGCAGTAATCAGCTGTAATGGCATTGTTCCGACAGAAGAAAAGAAGAAGACCTTATGCGTAAACAAGGCACGTTTCAAAGCGTAGAGAAGGGGATTTCTTTTGTTTCCAAGATAGAAAATACATTCAATACAGTATTTGCTGAGCATCAACGATGCATGGAAGGTATTTTGGTGAGATATTGAATGTAAATAAAACGTGTTTGTTTACAATGAGAACTCCACAGAGCACCTTTAAAAATAAACCTCGAGCTTCCTTTGAAGGATGTGACACTTAGAGCAATATGATTAAAAATAGATCCATATTCGGTGGTGTTTATAAGCTGGGGGTATTATCATTATTTGTTTTTCATTTGGAAAAAAACAACCAAGAAGGGAGAGTGATTATTTAGTCTTCTAAGCAAACCTCACTTGGTTTTATAGACAGAGGTTATTAACTTTAATGAGGTTACTTAAAAACAAACTCTGGATATAGTCGTTCTTGAAATACTCAATCAGGTTAGATTTTCTGCCGAAAATTCAATTTGCCGACAGCACGGGGTTTTGGAACAAAAACCTTTAATTATACCCTTTTTCAAATTCTATTTAGCAACCAATTAGGCTCACCTACTACTCTTGAATGCAAATTTAAAACAACTTGCCATTAACCAGTTTGATGATGATTTCTAGGGGGTCAAAAGGCCGACGCTCCTGATCTCACAGTGAATATAAATACCAACGAGGGCGCTCATCAGTGATTCATTAATGCATAAACCACGCGATTGCTCATTTCCTCTCTGGAAACTACATTTCATCCTGGAGTACTGAATGTCTGAATTATGCACACATACAGTACATGCTCCCAACCTAAACCCTTCACACACACACACACACACACACACACACACACACACACACACACACACACACACACACACACACACACACACACACACACACACACACACACACACTCCTGCCGTGTCATCTAGGGATGTTTCTCTGCTGACAGACCAAATAAGTTCTGTTCTATTGTATGATGCAGCATCCCAGAGGCTGCTAGTCAAGGTTATTGATCTACACTCACCTCCATAATTGCATCGCCGCCGTCTATTTAATTTGCTGTTAAGCTCCTTATTAATTACCCTGCTTTTCATGTGGGCATAGCTATTAATCTCTTAGTCTCTGATCTGTTTAATATGCCTTGTGGGCTCGTCTTGACATCTTCTGCAGACGTCTGAACACGTTCAGAAGTCCACCGGCTTGTTTTTTTTTCGTGACGATGGACTAGAGGAGGAGAAACGAACGGGTTGTGTATATTTGGAGGAAAACAAGAGAAGACTTTTTGATTGAGACATCTTTGAACTCTGACAGCGGAAAGATGCGTCGATCTTTGTCTGTCAAATGGCATTTACTGAACAGAGTCGCAAGACTGTGGAATGCATGGAACACTGAGATTTTCTTTGAGATGTTTCACACTTGAGGGAGGAGGAAAATATACAAAAATTAATCTGGTACCTGTCCAGCCTTTCTCTTGCCAAAATCTGAAAGCATCTACACATCATTTTGAAAACTAATCTTGAGCGCCTTATCCACGGTGAAAACTGACTTTCAAACTCAATGTCCCCAGCAATCAATCTCACCCCGGAAGGGTAAATCTGTCGGAACTAGGAGCCGTGACGACGAAGAAAAGAAACATTTCAATTTCTCTCTTCAACTCTTAGTGCCACAGAGCATATGTTAGCCTTGGCACTGGATGGAACCATTACGAATGGGCGACAGGGGTGTTCTTGTCGAAGGAAATGAGAGAAATACAATAATTCATCTGAGCTTTCTCGAACAGGTAGAGGAGAAAATAGATATGTGGGGGCTGCGGTGGCCATGGAGCGGCAAAAGAAGTTTGTGATTGAACTTGCTGCTTTATGTTACCTGAAACTACTCAGGAAGTAATGCAACATGTTGCTGCTTTGAATGAATGGCTCTGTATGCTGTTTATTATGCATGCGGGTTATTGCATTTCTTGCTTCAGAAGAAATAATACCTCACAATGTTCGGCATCTCGCAATTCTGATTCATGATGCCTCGGAGCATCGGAAAAAAAAAAAAACATCAACAAATTCGATGAAAATGTCATGCTAACCTGAGCGCTGGTTTTGGTGATGAGTTACTCGAGGCAAAGCTGGAATACTTTAGAGAGGCAACTTTAAAACCCACTTTCATGTTGTGCTTCAGAGCTTTTGGGATATTTCCACGGTCGTGTCTGCAATGGACAGCCCACAGAGGGAGAGGAGTGGATCTTTTTGAGCAAGAGCAGGGTGCTCTTGACAAATGATGCTAATGTGAGTGAAAGACATTCTGCCCTCTAATCACAGATGAATTATCAAATACTTATTCAGTGGTGGAGATCAGAATATGTGCTGTTGAGCATTCTATGATAATGCTATTTGTCCCTGAAACCGTTTTGGATTGTAATCATATAAATTTACCTCAAATTTGGTGATCAATTCATTATTAAAGTTATTTATCATGCAAAAATGCTAAGCAATTAGCTGGTTCCAGTGTCTTAAATATGAGAATCTGCAGGTTTTGTATCATATATGTTTGGGTTTTTGACTGTTGGTCTGACAAAATACAAAGTCTGAATGGACTCAAGGACATTTCATGGATCGAATTATTCATCAACCGGTCATTAGTTGCATCCTAAAGATTTGTCATAATAGTAAAAACCTTATGTGTTGTAAACAATGAAAATCAACAATGATGGTTTGCACCTATAGAGCTATCGCAAGGACTTGCTGTGTAAGTCTGAATTGTCCGCTCTAGTTGGCGAGAGAGAGAGAGAGAGAGAGAAAAGCCCTTCCAGTATATCCATCTCAAAGGAGTGACAAAAATCAATGGGTGAGATGCTTATCACGGGCATGTTAATAATTCATTGGCAGTACATGGCAGGTGTATAATTGATCAAGGGGCGATAAGTTGTGGTGATAAATATTTCAGTGGGAGGCTGAGAGAGAGAGAGAGAGAGAGAGAGAGCCCTCGGCTGTCAACAGACCCCGAGCGTTCTCAACAGGAGACTGGTCTTACTGGGTCGCCCTGATGGTGCAGTCATTTTCCCTGAACGCCTGTGTGCTGATAGCCCTCCCAGAGATGATGGAGACGGCTCCCGTGGTGAAGATCAAAGGGCTGGAACATGCACAGGCCAGCTAACAGTGCATTGTTCAGGTCTATGGATCAACTCTGACATCCCAAGGGCCAGACCCTTGGAATTGGTTGGGCTAAATGGGGGAAAAGAGGGAGGTAAGACACTGGTAAGAGATAGAGCAGTCGCTTGTGAGGTATTGACAGATTGTAGGGAAGTCTTAACAGGTAACTGATGGCCGTACAACCTCTGTGAGGTGGAAACACCTCCTGCCGTTTTATAAAGCTGCCTTATGAGACGTTGGATCATTAGGAGACATAAATACTAAAGCCACTTGCAAATGTTAAAGCACCACGCTGACTTCTTTCTCCTCGTCAAGGGACTACAAAAGGCCACTTGTCCTCTGCTTTTGTGAGCATAGTCACCACAGTCAATCTAGCATAAGCGCCCGCCCTGAGTTTAATATGAATAATAGTCATTCCTATCGGTTAAAAGCTTCAAGCTGCTTTCATCCGTCACTCATGGAATGGCTGTGTGTGTGTGTGTGTGTATCGTCAGCAGGGGAGCGCTTGGTTAAATCTGTAACCACACCTAACAATTGTGCCGGAGAGTACCGGAGTACAACTGTACATCACTGGAACAAGGGGAGAAGTTAAACCCCTGGCGGCCAGCAAACACAACATGTTCAGGGGGGTTGAGTTATTCAAATGTATAAGCTGCTGCATATATCTTATTGGAATCTTTTTTTAAGGTCAGGTACTAGCGGTACTATTTTCAAGGGAACTGTGTTCATTGTGCAACTGTCACATCACAGGTGATACCTGATCCAATTCATAAGATCAGCATCAGCACCAATACCGATCTGGTTAACAGCAAGAGACCCGAACACATTAACGAATTAAGCTTTAACAGTTTAGAACCAGGACCTTCAGTATTTAGATCAGGTTAAAAGATTAAGGAGTATCTATTGTATAAAAATATTGACGAAATAGCAACTTCTTCCTAAAATACTACAAAGTTCTACAAATAACTCCACAGCAGCGAATCGGAGACAAAATGTCAAATGTATCATACATTAAGTGCTCAGCCAACCCACTGACAGACAGACTTTCCTTAAGTCATGACTATTTTCTTTTACACAAATACATATACCAAATATCATTATTCCAGCTTTAAGCTTGGGAATTAAGTTTTTTCCATCGGTTTATTATTATTTTCAATTGCAGTAATTACTATAGTGCTGGCATGTTTTTGTTCGCCATTGCAATTAGGGAAACAAAACACAATACAACTGTACATTACGAACTCAAATGTAAAACTATGCTATTAAAATGGGTATCGTTACCACATTATACAGAGGTCTGGATTAGTTGGTGGAGGGAACAGAACTTTAAGGTTGGTCATTAGACGTGTTTTTAGACTTTTCTTTTTTTTACCTCGAGAGCTTTACTCAACTTTTTCTCCTGAACTTCTTACACAGGATTGTACCTTTAGACTTTTGAAATAGAATAAATTGTTGAGTTCAGCCGCTGACATTTTGCACTTCACTGCTTCAAAGCTGGAGCGTCCATTAAAATGTTATCAACGCTTGAATGGCCAGTCACATTAGAGTGTGTCTTGGAAAAAAAAAATGAACACATAGACTTTTCACTGTGAGATGTAACCACGCCCAGGTGTTTCCGTTTTGGACTGAGTGTGTGTGTGTGTGTGTGTGTGTGTGTGTGTGACACAGTTATGACAGACATCACTGTCACAGGTGGCCACAGGCATACATGCAACTGCATGAACTGAAGCATTAACTAAACATTACAGACAGACCTAAGCATTGATGTATGATTTATGGGGACTGGCAGAATGAGTATGTTTTTAAGTGTGATCTTCATCTAACACACATTTAAATATGAATGTAAAGCAGTGTATATATTTATAAGTGTGTGCTGTGTATAAATATATAGATTATTTTCATTTTGATGTATGTATGATGTATTCTGTGGGTTGTCAGAAGTCAAGTCTTCAGAGTGCTGTCAGGTCTTCTCCGTGTTTCTTTATAACGCCTCTATTTCACTGTGTTTTTCTTTCATTATTTCCCTCTCCGTGAGGCCTCTCTGTGCTTTTCCACAACCCTGATCTTTTTGCTTGTAGTACCTGCTACTTGAGTGTCTCGCGGCTCATTTTCAGGTGCCTATTCTGACTCGGCTACTCTCACCCGTTGTTGCCGGCAGTCACACAGTGTACTCACTGAGGGGTGAGCTGGCTGTGGCCATGGCGAATCAACAAACACACAAACATGTCTGTACCCTTTACGATAGGATTGGAAAAACAAACCTTCAGGTAGTTCACAGCGGAAGGTGTTTGAAACTTCTATTCCAGCAGAACTTTTGTTTATGAACACTGACCCCACAGAATGCTTGAGAATATGAGCTTTCTCTCTCTTCTATTTGTGTTTTAAGACCCTGGAACATACACAATTACCTTTTGAGGAGCTGTGACTGTGCAAAATGTTGTCATTATGTGACATTTATGTTTGTCATAGCTCATGCCAGTACCAGTATTCCTATGTGTGCCAATATGACCACGCTTACATTTAAGGACCACGAAAGCCAGACAATATACACCGCCGAAGCAAGGAAAGCAAAGGTGAGCACATTCTAACATTACACCTCCTGAAAAGAGAGCAATTTATCGATTGAAGCTGTTGCTGTTATACAGAAATGGAAGACACCACAATGGCAAGAATCTCACTGGTTTTAGTCTCAAGGCTTTAATCGTCCCACTAATGCCTTCTCCAAGGAGCTGTTAATGTATTAGAAAGGTCCCTTATACCCAAATAACACCAGTTATCTTTGACCCATTTATGTACCGGGAGGAGTGACAGTGACACTGGCAGGATTTTGGGGTCTATTGTGCCATCACCGTGCAGCATATTGTGCACCTTCTTTTTTAAAATTCACGTTAAGCCCTTTTTTTATTTGCGTATAATGTTCATGGCAGGAGCTAAAAGACTGCTTCCCCAGCTGAGCTAAAGAGACCTCAATATGCAGCCACAAACCATCTTTTATCCTTCTTTATCATTGCAGACTTCATGAAGTCCCCAGATGAAAAGGATGGGATGGGCCCAGCTTGCACG